>NC_087201.1:60915128-61013130 GCF_015104395.2 Macrobrachium nipponense | reverse complement strand
TAAGGGAAGTATGCTTGGCCCTGTCCTATTCTGTATCTATACAATTAGTCTAACATACTACATAATCTTGGCGTAGAATATAAATTAAATGCCGCTGATACAATTCTATTTCATTGTTACAAATATAGAGGATACAAATAGAAAATTAAGTGAAATTCTATCGAATATTAAACAATGGATGACTTTGAAACAGTTGAAATCGAAAGAAAATAAAACTGAGCTTATGATAGTCGGTAAGGAAAGTACTTGAGGAGTCTAGGTGTTATAATCAAGTGTAGTATAAATGAAAATTGGGTCCAGACAACTGATGAGGTCCGTGATCTCAGGGTGTAGCTACTTAGATTGTGGTATGTCACTCGGTTTACAAATTAATAATGTAGTGAGAGTTGCTGGATATCATCTTAAGAATCCTGTCAGCAACTGTGTTACAAACCGTCTAAATTATTGTAATTCGGTATACTATAAGTTACCCAACGTGCAGCTCAAGAGCTGCAGAGAATTATGAACAGAGCTGCTAGACTAATAAAAGGTGTTGCTCCACGGGACATTATTACCCCTTCTTAATTGTTTTGTACAGGCTCACGGTGAAGACCAGAATAATAATCTAGTTATGTTTTTTCATCCATAAAGTTGTTAAGACCATTTGAGGGACCTACTACAGTTATACAACCAGTAAATCGACCTGGTACAAGACTAGTTACAGATGGTTTCAAGTTGGTATATAGAGCAGCGTTTTTCCTCAGTTTGTGGTTCCATGAGCCTTTAAATATGTAGCTCCTAGATTATACAACAAGGTTCCTCTTGACTGAAGTCAGATTGAGGATTTGAGGTCTTTCAAAAAGAAACTTAGAATCTTTTTGTTTCATCGATGCTATGATATGTAAGATCAAGAAGTGAATGTGGAATTTGCAGAGTGATCAAACACATCTGGATGAATAAACTGTTCATTTGGTAATGGGGGTCCTATACGAGTGCTATTGGAAGTGGTGCGGGATCTGAATAAGCCGTCAACAAGTAACAAGTAATTAAGTGAAGAGTGCATAAAAGTGACAGTCTGTGAAGTTCAATGATATGCAAATGATCCTTCTATCGAAATGTATGAAGTAGCTGGTGTGGAAATCATGTGTAGCTACAAGAGGTTCATACACAGTCCAAAATGTAGGCTTTAGTATGAATGTACCAGTGACCATTAAGCTGCATTTTCTCTAGAGCAACCAATTGTTAAGAGAAACCAAATAACAGTATCTCCTATATCTATAAGGGGCTACCCATTCAGCTTTCGGCAAAATTTTTTTAGATGGGATTGCTAGAGTCACTGCAGGGACAGTGAGATTTAACGAAATGTGGCCAAAACAGTCTGCCCCGCCAGAGAATATGAACATGGCCCACTTGCTGGCGACCTTCAGATAAAGGACTGAATGTGGTTGATTTTAGGACTTCCAACCTCAGCTAACCTTTGAGCATGTAGACATAAATCTCCCTTGTTGTGGTACAACTCTACTACCTTGTAAAAGATTTGATTTATAAGGGCACTGGGTTGAAGGGGTTGGTCCTCTTACACTGGGGATTGGCTAGAATAGCCATTTGGCAATAACCGCTTCTCAAAGATCTTTTATGAGCATTGGTACCAAAGGACTGAGCGTGATTGTCATTGGTTAAGTCATATCAAAGTAGCAATAATTGAAAGTATATATATATATATATATATATATATATAATATATATATATATATATATATATATTATATAATAATATATAATTATCCTTGGTCTAAGGAAATGAGGTTCATACGTCTTTTCTGAGTAGTTAGCTCTCGCCAGGGGATTAACAATCCTTTATAATGGTTGGTCTAGAAGGTGTTAGCTTTCCTGTTCTCTGCAAGCAATTTACAGGATGCTGTGCCAGTCCCATGCCCTCTTTCACTATTGTTGATTTGTGACAGTTGGCTAACTACCGGATACACAAATCACTGTTTAGGTAAACGGGTACAATGAACTTTTTTTACTCGTAAAAGAGCAGTCCATGCGACAGTTCTCACCCAGGATTAGAACTTGTACCCCATTGCTAGTGAGTCCATGTTGTTATTCATTACACCACATAACTCTGTGTTGATATTATTGTGCATGACTGTCTATAATTTAATCTTCCACAACTAATATTAAACGTTTCATGCCGACAACCACGATGTTCATTTGAGAAAACAACTATTTTTTTCTTTTCGAGTCAACCCGACTATTCTGTGTAGCTGAATATTCTTAATCGCAAACTGATATAATGGTTCTAAATCCATAATAAACGAATCTATCGATTTCTTAATACACCATTTCGTGGTAACGCGAAGATATTAGAAAATTCCGAACTTGTTTAAGACATTTTAGATATAACTGCAATAGTAATCCCATCTAAAGAAATCTTGTCCCATTACGCATTTACCCATCCTAATCAGAACACCATGCTCGGAGAATATATAATATGAAGAATACTAGATAGCCAAAGAATTTTTGTTTTTCGTTTTTTGTTTTTCCACTGTTCCTGATTGGCTGTTTAAAGAAAATCCTAAACAGTACGCTCCTTGAATGCTTACTGTAGAGTATAAGGATTCATCTTTGTTTCAGCTCTCCTTTTAAATTTTCACCTTCTTCCAAATGACAACGTTCATAGCTTATCTATTTCTTATTACATCACAAAGTATGTTTCCTTTTTACTGTCTGTCTGTCTCTTGTTCCAGAGCTCAAGGTATGATTATTTTTCTATTTAGTACAGATTCTGAAAGGCAAGTAGCCTAGACTGATTCAATGGTATTTGTTCTTTGTTTTCTATGCTAGATGGGCCATTGAACCAATTCCTTTCCAATGCCTCCATATTATTTATAATCCAATCGTAAATATTCTATAATTTCTTAACTTTTTTTTACGTTTAGATTCGGGGATCAACGCTGTCTTTGTTTGTTTCCAAGGTGTTTTTACGTTGCATGGAACCAGCGGTTATTCAGGAACGGGACCAACGGCTTTACGTGACTTCCGAACCACGTCGAGAATGATCTTCTATCACCAGAAATACACATCTTTCCTCTCACTTCTCAATGGAATTGCCGAGAATCGGACTCGCGACCATCGAGTTGGGACGCCAACACCATACCAAACACGCCACTGAGGCGCTTTAACATGGTCTTTGACCAGTGCACATTGCACAAAAATTAATATTCTATAGCTAAACGCACTTTAATTTAAGCATTCTACTAAGATAATTTCGTTTTTCATATCCTTTAATTCGCTAAACGATACCTGAAACCTCCGATGTTAAATTTGGCATTAATACAGTACGTATAATGTCATTTAAAGGATGGCTTTGTTACCCTGGTATTATATAGATATATATATATATATATATATATATAGTATAATATAATATATATATTATATATATATATATATATATATAGTTAGTAGTCTTAGCTACTCTGAGAGGTTTGATGGTCTTTACTGAACTCAATACCTACTTGCATTAAAAGAACAATGCCATCATTATTGATTTCTGCAGTATTTTCTTCTTTCGGTATTGCCTGTTTTTCTTTTGATAACCCGTTTCTGTAGCATCTCCGAGTATGTGAAATAGCCTAATATTCTTTTTGCTGTAAGCAGGATTTACAATTAAAAAGTTATTAGTTTACGAGCTTGTTGACATGTGATATGCACTGGAAACCGGCACTGTTGCCTGCCCTGGCCGGACAAACAGGTTTGTAGGAGGGTCCACTCCTATCATTCAGAGGAGGACATACAATTTCCCCTCAGATTTTATTATTATAGACTTTACATGCTCCTGGAATTAATACAAAAGCAAAAGAAAGGTATTGGAAAAAAGAGAAACTTTAGGGATTTGAACGACTATATTGTATAACTACAGCAAGGACCAACGTCCATTTATCGGTAAAAAAAAAAAAAAAAAAAGGATAATGCAATACTTTGTAATACCAGTAGGTTTCCAAGAAAAGTTGTAAATGGAAGAGGCTCATCAAAAGCAGTATCCCTAACTAAGGATTAAGGATTAAGTTGTACTTCAGAAGCTTGGAACGTTCCACTCCTGTGAGGATTTCAAAGGGACTTCAGCATAATTTCCTTTTATATTTATTGTACCCTGATGAGGTGTACCAAGACACAAAAGCACTAGGTTGTGCTGATGCTTTTTCATGTCCTGCTGGCTCTTGTATATATAATCTTCATGCGTTACTTGATAATGATCGTATAGCTATATATATATATATATATAGTTATTATATATATATATATATATATATAGATATATATATATAATATATATATATATATTATATACGTATATATCTATATATATATTATATAGATATATATATATATATAATTATATATATCTATATAACTATATATATATATATATATATATATATACTATATATATATTATATTATATATATATATATACTATATGCTATATAAGCAGTCTTCTATATGCAACATCTGCTTATTTTCATACAAAACCGCAAGCCTTTAACAAACTCAAACAGGGCCAACATCAATGTTGTCTCATAAAATTTCAACATGGCTTATCATCTAGATGGTACATCCGCTTCTTATTAGCATATAATGGTTCAATGAACCAGAATGTGCTCAACTATCAAAGGGGGGAGATATACTGAGAAAAGTATGACTATATAATACAAATTACAAAGGGAACTTACTCTATAGTTACTGGTGAGCTTAAAGACATGGAGCGAGACACCATAGGTCTTTGGTAAAGAACTCATTAAATACTAGTATCAAATTGTCTATGTTGTGGCTTTACCTATAGTATAACAAATCAACAGGTCCAAATTAACTATGTGTACTGATAATTTTTAAGGGAAAATTGGCAGACACAGACCATGCCCTTTAAAATGCAAAGAGCATTACTGTTTCTTCTGATATTTTAAGTCAATGATTAATGCCCTGGCTAGGCATACTTTTAGAATTTCTTGACTTCAGTGGTTATTAGTTTAAATAATATTTTGGGAGAGAAGTTCAATGAGATGGCAGTGTTACTCCACCTATTTTCTTTCTTAACTGAACAAATGTGAAAGGGATCTTTAAATAAAATTTTTTCAATTGAAAAGTTGTTAAGGTCTTTCCAGAATATACTACCCATTTGCTGTTGTTTGAAGGATCTGCTTTATTCCATCTGGAAAAAATTTTGTAGTTAGTAAAGCTACCTGTGTCATTCATCATTCCTTGGCTGGACTAAAATATTCATAGTATTTAATGTTTTTAAGCATCATGTTGCTGAACTTCTCTGGAGACATTCTGAAGCTTTTACAAAGTTTGTCCATCCTTCTTTGTATGAAGCAATAAGCCATATAAAAGTTGGAGCATTTCTTGTGGTAACTGAGTCAAAGACATCCATTAGTTTTTGTTGGATCAAATCTTATTCCTAATCTAACATTACAGAAATCAATGACCTTAACTTTGAACTAACATTTATTTATTTTTGTTTAAAAACAATGATGTGCAGTATGAGTAACTGAGACGTAATGAAAGCTTCAAGAGTAATTTTCACATATAGTACCTACATTTGTAGTCCAAAGAAGTTGGAGAGCAAAAATGAAGAATGTCCATAAGATATGAGATTAAAGTAAAGGTAAGAGATAGAGAAAGAGTGAGTAAAGAGGGATAGTTAGATTTGAACCAACAAATTCCTTTTCTTCCCATTTGAGAGCTCTCTTGTCCATCACATGGCTTCAATGGATAACAGTTTAAGGTAAAGCCTTGTGACTTAACAAGGTAATCTTTCATTGAGAAGGGGCCTATCACAGGGCCTACACTTGAGCAATGATTCTAACACCTTGCAGCTCGCCTACTTGGTTGAAATCGGATCCAGCACTTGAAGCAAAACTTGACATTATACTTTCACCTTGCTCAACCATGTCAGTTACTCAGATTCTCTGGGTTTAGTGGCTTGCTCTAAAATAAACAGAATATTTTCCAAATCTGAAAGAAAATCATCAACAAAAGATAAATTCTGATAGGGTAAGGAAGAAAAAAGAAACAGTTGAAAGTAAGAAAGCCGTTAATTTAGTTGACAAACTAACTAGGGGCCAAGGTAAGTCCTGAATGATTGCACACTGAAGCCCCCTTCCAGTAGCAAGTTGTTAAGAGATGGGAGTGGGTAAAATAAAATATAAATTGTGTATTTGGACAAAATTGGTTATAGATCACAAGGAAAATTATATTTCACTTTATTATATGTTTAAGGTAAACTACAATACGGTAATACCTTCTTGTAAAAACAGATACAAAAATTAAAAATTAGACAAGTATTAGCATGCATTTAAATCCTGTCTCATAAAGTCAAGAAATTCAATTTTCTTATGGTATATTCAGCATTTTTCAAAAGCTGCTTTTGATATCTGTCTATTGCATCATCTTCCTTGATGTGAATTAAAAAATTTTTTTGGCACTGACTATAAATCTCCCTTGGGCAACGTTCTTTGTAGTGGTTAAGTTGGACATCAGACGTGTTCATGACAAGATAGGTCTTCTTGACAGCATACAGTGATTCAAGAGTATAGTGATTAAAAACAATCTTGGATAAACTTGTAGACACAAAACTTTTCACAGAATGTCCATATAGACTATAGTTAGCACTTCTTAGTTTACTTTGTAACATATAATAGTATGGAGGTATCTGTGGATTGGAAGAGGAGTTATAAACATCTAGAAAATAAGTATTCTGGGCTGAAAAAGAAGGATATTTCTTAAACCATTTTGGATTTTCCTTCTTGAATTTATCTATTAATGATTTCCATGTGTAACTTTTCAGTGGCATGATAACTTCATCAATATCTAGAGGTATAATAAATTACATATTCATACATATTTTCTACAAGCAGTCATTGTACGGTACAACTCATTCTCCGTTTCTGCCATACTGCTCTTTTTAAGTATGAACTCCTAAGGTCAGGACTGTTAGGCTGGTCACCAGGTAAGGTCAAAGGTACAACCTGAATCTTTTTCTGCTTTTCATAGAACTCTAGAACTCTTTCCATATTTTCATGTAACCTATACTTGTAAAAATATACTTTATCTGCACCTAAAATGAAAAGTAATTCTAACCATTCAACCAATCTCAAAGAAAGGTCTTTTGCAAAATCCATCCCCTTCACACATACCACAAAGCCTTTTTGTTTTCTTTTCTTCAAAATATTAACCTCCTCTCCCAAAAGAGGTAACTTGGTGGTTATGTTCTTACAAACATTGCTCGAAAGTGAAACATAACTAGGGAAAATATTTTTGTTTTTTATTTCTAAAGGAATAGGACAGGTAAACAAATATGCATGGTACATATCAGGCTCTGGATTGGGGTTCCATTGCTGCAACCAGATCTCTTGTACCTCGGCTTCAATCGTGATAAGATGTGGTAACTGTTTATACCAGAGACTGCAGTGATATTTTCTGCCACTAATTTTACCAACTGACATGCCAATAATTCTCACATAGTGATATTCAACTTTTAGGTAGACAAACCTAGCATCATAAAATCCACTGTAGAGATAAACTTGTCCATCATCTACTACCTGCCAGTACTTATTATTTAACTTAACATAATGTTGCTGCATTAAACTTCCTGAACAATTGTTAACTTTCAGAGCCATGAACTGAGACTCAACAGCAGAACCTTCTATCACAGGATACTCACTTAACTTTGAACTCCATCCCTGATTCTTCACAAGCTTTACAGGTTTCGGTGTGGTGCCATCAAACAAAATCATATAGAAAAGGACTAGAAGAGCAGCAATAGACACTGTCGCAATGAATCTCACTAGCTGGAACCTCACCATTATTTCTGCTTGATGATGGTTTCCTTACTATTAAATGCCTCATGTAGAAACTGCATTTTTCTACATCTTATATCAACTGTTCATTAGGAAGTTTATAAGTACCGATTCCTCTAGATTTATCCACAAGGTTATGTGTTTGACTGTTAATTGGCAGACTTCATTTTCGCTGAAGGATTCAGGAAACATCAACCAACACACCCTAAAAGAAAAAAGCACATGAATTCATTATAATATGTATAGAAAAAATTGGTTAATATAAAGGATTTTGACGAAGGAAAAATCTATTTCTGGGTGATTGGCTCGTGTCGCCCTATGAAAGGATCCTTAATATCATTCTTTCTAGGTATTAATCTAAAAATTACCAGAGAAAAAACAAAATTAAGAAAATGTCAGTAAAACTGACTCGCTCACTCTTAAAAAGAAGTGTCGGTATGATAATAGGGGCGAGTGGGGAAACACCCACGAGACAATCACCAATTAGAACTTCCAATCAGAATCCCCCCCAAGAGAGAGCTGACACCAACGGGCGATGCAGCGCTACTACTACTACTAGAGGACGCCACGGACAGCAGCCCCCCTAGCGGACATCCTTAATCTAAAACATCTTGTCCTGCAAGGGAGGGAAAAACCATAAAGGGGGGGTTTCATAGGGCGACACGAGCCAATTCACCCAGAAATAGATTTTTCCTTCGTCAAAATCCCTTTTCTGGGCTCAGCTCGTGTCGGCCTATGAAAGAGTACCAGAGAAACAGACAAGATGGGAAAAAAGGAACAAATGAAAAGCAGTGTAAAATGATGGATATAATATAAGTAAATCAATTACAGCATACAAACTAAGCACTTAAACTAACTTATACTAAACAGTAAAACAACAGAACGTTAGTAAACTTAAAGTACTTAAATGGTAATTATAGTAAATTACAGTGATGCATGTAAAATAAACAAAAGGGATTTACTTGAACATATTTACAAAATATACAAACACATTGTGTCCTACCCTAGCATAAAAATAAGGGTAGGTACACTGAAGTCCATCATTAATACAAGTGTGGCAAAATATATACAAAACACTTGTGTCCTACCCTAGCATAAAAATAAGGGTAGGTACACTGAAGTACACTATCAGTACAAGTGTGGATGTCCCTAGCAAAAAAAAAAGGGACAATCCACTATATGATTCAGCGGCTAAGGCTATGATATTCGAGTAGCCTGGCGATAAGGTGAGGCATGTTGGATGATGTAGGTAGAAAGGAGACCTGGATCTATACTACAACTACTATACAGTATCAGGGGAAACAATGTTTCCCGCTGCTACTGCTGAAACTTTAAAGATTCCAAGGACTTTAGATAATGGCGTTTAAAGACTGTCGGGGATTTCCATCCAGTATACTTTTTAAGATCCCTCAAAGTTCATATGTTGAAAATAATTAATTGAGGTGGCTACTCCCTGATATCATGTGCTTTTGGAAATGACTCGGATTGGCTTGTTTAATGAAGTAAAGGATTTGTTGTCTAATACCTTTTTACTGACAAGTACCACCTTTTCTCTCATGAAGAGAGCACCTGAGGACTTGAAGAAGTACGAGATAGAAAGGCTCTAAGAGTTGATACTGGGCAGAGAGAAGGATCCTGGGGAAGTGGGATAACCTTCCAAGGGGGCCCACCTTGCAAGAGGATCCTCATTTTTGGCTAAAAAGCTACGATCCGGAGCAAGTAGAACTTCTTCCTGATGGGAGGAATTCCACATGACCCGCATCCCTGGATAGAGCCGACAGTTCTGAAATTCTAGCTCCTGAGGCTAGGCTTAATAAGAATAATGTCTTCCTCAGGAGCATTATGAATGTACAAGATGATTGTCAGTATCTGAAGCTAGTTTGAGGACATCATTTAAGAACCATGAAACTGTAGTAGGCCTTTGGGAAGGTCTAAGTCTAGCACAGGCTTTAGGGATAGACGTGAATAAGATTCAGTCAGATCTATCTGAAAACCTACTTGAAAGATTTTCTTCAAAGCCGATTTATGAGTGGTAAGTGCTAGCTGCTAAACCTTTTTCAAACAAGGATCTGAAAAAGGATATAGCCAGATTAACTGTCATGGTGTAGTGTTCGATTCTTTCAAGAAAAGATGCTAATTTTTTAACAGCTGAGTCATATTGTCTAATGGTTGACTCTCTCTTATCTGATTCTAGGAAGAGATATTCTGTGGATCAATATTAGTCATCTTTATTAGCCCGCAAACTTCATGAAGTCCATAATAAAGTTAGGGTCTGGAGAATTCCTGAGGAAGCGAACACAGTCCTCATTTGTACTGATTGTGATAGCTTGGGATTGGGGATCCGTTGAGGTCGGAGACCCAATTCCAGAAGAAGAGGATAACCAGTTTGCTCTTGGGCCCAGTCCGGTGCAATCAGAGCTACTATCCGCTTTGAAAGACCTTAGTTTGCTTAGGACTTTCAAGAGAAGATTCACTGGAGGAAAAAAAACATAAATTCTCCTCCACTGATTCCAGTCCAACGACAGGGCGTCCGTGGCAAATAAAGCCAGAGGGTCCAGGTTGGGGGCCACATAGCAAGGGAGCTTGTGGTTCGCTTGTGAGGCGAAGAGCATCCACTTGGAGACCTGGGACTCTCAGGCTTATACCCACTGAATGACGTCGTCTAGAGACCATTCTGATTCCAGAGGAAACTGACCGGGACAGGGCGTCTGCTATCACATTTCTTACTCCTGCCAGTGAAGTGGCAGACAGATGCCATTTGGTGTTTGTTTGCTAAGGCAAAGATGGCTATCATGACATGATTCACATACTTGGATTTGGACCCTCCTCTGTTGATGCAATGAACTACCACTGCACTGTCCAAAAACAAAACTAGCCTTAGATGAGACTTCTTCGGGGGGAAGCAGTCTCTTCAAGGTAAGAAATACTGCCATTGCTTCCAACACGTTTTATGTGGAGCTGGCGAAATTGAACTGAACCCAAGTCCCCTGCAACCTGTTTGAACTGAGTAGTATCCCCCCCACCCGGACAGGGAGGCGTCCGTGTGAATGGTTAACACTGGAAGGGGATATTGAAGGGGTTACTTTCTTGGCTAAGTTCTTTACCTTTGACCAAGGACGGAGTTGATTGCGGAGGATCTGTGGGATTACTGACACTTGTCTCTTATATTTGGTGTTTGCTCTTGATCGCCCAAATTCGTTTATTAAAATCTTTCAGCTTGCCTTCAGGAGGATATTCTGTTACCGAAGCAAACTGAAGGGACCCTAGGATTCTCTCCTGTTTCTCCTTGACGTTTGTTTGCATTTGAGAAATTGCCTGACAGATTTTTGCTATTTCCTTCCGTTTGGCCACTGGAATTGACAGATTGTGGGGAAGACAATCCCATTGGATTCCTAGCCACTGAAAACGAGACTCTGGAGTAAGTCTGGATTTCGTTTTGTTTATCTGGAACCCCAGATGTTCCAGAAAGTGAACTACTTTTTGGTGGCTTTGAGACATTCCTCGACTGTTTGGTGCCCAGATCAACCAATCGTCGAGGTATGCTGCTACCAATAGATTCCCTGAGCTCTCAATTGTTGTACAACCACTTCTGCTATTTTTGTGAATACCCTGGGGGGGCTACATTCAGACCGAAGGGCATCACTTTGAATGAGAATGTTTGATTTCCTAGCCTGAATCCTAGGAATGGGCGGAAGTGCCCTGGCTATAGGATATGATAGTATGCGTCTGTAGATCGATGGAGCATGTGACGGCTCCACGCGGGAAGTAATGGTCCTTACTTGCGAGAGGGTAAGCATCTTGAACTTGTCGCAACGAATGAAAGAGTTTTAGTTTTGACAAGTCTAAGATTACCCTTCTTTTTGTTGAGGGCCTTTCTTTTGGCACGCTGAATAAGCGACCTTGAAATTTTAGATGCTTGACTCTCGCAATAGCTCCTTTCTTGAAGGAGTTTCTTCCGCGTAATCTGTCAATTCCTCTGATGGTATCTGGTGGAATGATTTGATTGGAGGAGGATCTTTGATCCAACTCCAACCCAAATCCCTTGGACACTATGCTCTGTGCCCAATTGCTGAACCCCCACCTGTGGCGGAAGAGGAACGGAGCCTCCTCCCCTCCTACCTGGGGAGCCTCATTGTTGATGGCGGGTTGACCACCACGCCCCCTCCTCTGAACTGCCTGCTCCTTGTCGCCCTTCCTGCGCCACGCTGACTGAAAGTAACCTCTCGCCCTACCTCTCGGCTGTTTGTAGCCTTGAGCCTCATATGTAGGGTTGAAGGCCGGCGAGATTGCGTAGGAGGTGGACGGACTTGTGATTGAGGGGACAACAGGAGGATGGGCTGGTTCTGTTTCGAACTAGCAGGTTGTCTGTTGGGTAACCGGGAACCGCCTGCCACAAATTGCTGCTGTTGCTGGTGTTTCTGATACGGCTGGAATCTCTTACCAGCCTTCTTAGGTTTCTTACCAGCAGTGGGAACGGAATCTTGTTTCCTCTTCGAGGAAAAATACCCCACCTAGCTCTAAGGCTCTGGTTGAGCCTAGCAGCTTCGTGGTGCACTGCGTTGACAGCGGACTCTGGGAAGAGATCCCTCTCCCACATGCTAGAGGCCAAGAGTCTATTCGGCGTCGTGCCTAATAGTACACTCCTGTAGAACATGCTTTCGGCAATTCCTCCTAGCCTGGAAGAAGTCGAAAGCGTCTGTTAGTACCGTCTGGAACTGATTTTATTTTGCCAAAATCTTGAACAGCGGTTCCGTAGCATAAGAGAGGGCAGCCATTTCCGTAATTATAAGGGAATTGATGGGACCTGCCAAACCTGGTTCGCGCATCAAACTCTGCCTGGATTAGGGAATCCGGCAGCCTTGGTAGCTTCTTCGCCGAACTGGTCCATGGCGCAGTCCGGTTTGAGCTTACCAAGCGTGAACGTAGCTGGCAAGTTCTCCCACAATTCTCCGAAACAAGCCGGAAGAGCGGAGAAGTATACTCCGCCTCCCTCAACTGTGGGATGGGCCTCATCCTTGAGGACTGCCTGAAGGGACTTCTCTACTAATTTCGTGGCGAACGGAAGAGAAACCTCCTCTTCCGTCGCGAAAAATAAAAGTAAAGTAAAGGGACTCTTGTAGGCCTGGAGTTTAGTGTTCTTGGCACATCCCAGTCCTCAAGGCAGTGAACCCCATTCCCGCTGAGCATGATCTCTACTATATAGGACAGACTCTCTAGAGATCTTGTCTTCCCTAGTCAGAGCCGTTACAGTCATGCCTAGCATAACCGATGAAAGGCTTGCGTCAGACCCGGAGGGTAAAACCTCGAAGTCCTTCAATCCCCTCCGAGTTCACACTCCGGGATAGAGATCATCCCATCCTTGAAAGGAGCGTAGGCAGCTACTCTCCATGGGTTCTCCATGGAGAAAGCTGCAGAGAGTCGTATGGCGGGAGTTTGGAGAATGCCAGTGCTTGGCGCGGTGGGGAGACTGGAAGAGGAACATGAGATAGCCCGGCCTACTCGGTCCTCTCATTCTCTCTAACCCTGTTTAGAGAGGTCTTGAATCGACTGGCCTGATTGAGACAGAGTGCTCGACAAACTGGTGCGAACATACTGCTCGAATCTCGTTCCCCAGGGCAGGAGACCTTGCGAGCCAACTAGCTCGCCCACCACCTGTTGCATCACCACTGCTGAGAAAGCAGAGGGATCAAAGGTGCTAGGCCCTGCTCCTCCTACCGGCGTAGCCGGAGTGGAAGCGGTGGAGGCGGGAGAAGGCACTGGCTCGGCGGGAGCGCGAGCTTTCCTCCTTAGAAGCCTTGCTTCTAGAGCTCTTTGAGTGAGAAGAGCTCGCTTTCGCTTTCACCGCGTCGGCGTAGGAGGTCGAAGACTTCCTAGCCGAAGAGACGAAGACGACTTCCTAGAAAGTTGTCCTTGGCCAGAGTCTTCGGTTTCTCTCTGTCCCTTCACCTTTGGGGGTACAGAGAGAGCGGGAGAGCGGGTAGGGATCTCAGATCCCACAAAGCCTTGGAAAGAAGCACTCGAAGAACGGGACAGGAGAAGATCCAGGAGCACCCAAGGAAAGACCTTGGCCGCCCGACACAACCTACCTCAACCAACAAATCCTCCACCCCTACCGCCATGGGCTCGATGTTAAGGTCCAGGGCACAGCGACGTCCGGGACCGACTCCTGGGAGGCTACGACCCCAAAGGATTGCTGGAGGTCTTGCTGGATGGAGGCTATCAGAGGGGCCGCGGACAAGGGGTCAACGTATCCAGTCGACTTGCCCGCAGGGAAGATCTGGACGGCCAGCTTCTTATCAAGAATGTATGGCTGGCCTTTGGCGGCGTTCTTCCCGAAAGCCGCCCCACCCCACGCTTTCAGGGTGGCGAGGGCGACTTCCCTCACACCAGTAGCCTGAAAGAAAGGCGAGATTAGCTTCTAGTGGCGGAACGGGGTTAACAAACTTATGACTAAGAGTTGTTAGTAAAATGATAAGGAAGCCTATAACGGACTTACCCCATCTCCCAGCTGACCGACTAGGTCGTAGCAGATGGCGCAGGCTTCTGGGTGCCAGACGATCATCTCATTGTATGACGTGGCACGGGGGGGGGGGCGTGAGACTGCACTCATCGTGGCCGCAGGGGTCGTACAACGTCGCGTTGCACGCTGGGACCTGACAGTTGGTAGCCTGTAAGTGGAAAGATACATGAGTACCAGGTAAACACTTACAGTCTAACAGATGCTCCGCTGGTGCCGGAGCGATAAAGTTAGATTAAACCAGAGCCCCGCCAAAATACGTGTGGTAACCAGGTTGGTTGTGTGCCCTAGGCTATAGCTCCGCTGATGGCGGGGACACAAAAGGAAACCAACCAGGAGTGGTGGTAATTGGAAACCACGACGGAAAATGGCGGGGATGGTAGATAATAATAATAACAATACACAATTCATTGTAAAATTAGGGTATATCCTTAAAATAATAATAATACAAACCTCTCTCCGCCCGTCTACTAGAAGAGTGCGCGGGTAAGAAGCAAGCTCCCTTCCGGAGGCTAGCGGGGGAGAGATGTAAGGATATAGTAGGCAAGCAACCGACCACTGAGCAACTGGGGAGGGGGGGAGGAAGGTCTCGGCGTAACACGGCGGGAGTGAGAGAGGGGGGGGAGGGATGGCCTACTCCTCCCCGCCTCACCGACTACCCGCGATGGAGACCCGGTACCTCATGAGTGGTCGCCTATACCCCCGCTGGGAGGAACCCCTGGCCACCTCAGAGAGGGAAGAGAGAGAAGGCGACTGAGGTTGTCATGACAACCAAGGGGTGTCCCCCAGCTCCTCCCTATACCAGAAAGGGGAGGGCAGGGGCAGGGTAAGGTGCGATGGAACACGTGACCGCAAGTGGCCTAGGCCGCGAGCAACACAACCGTGAGAGGGCCACGTGAACCAGGCTGTACCAATACAAGGAACAAGCACCTAGGCTAGCCTAACACCCTAAATATAATAAATATATACATCGAAAAGATGGAAAAGACACTTTTAGTAAAAGAGAAAGAAGCCCAGGAGGAGGCAGACTGTTCCAAGAAACAGAAGCCTACTCGGAGCCAGCGATAGCCGATGAAGAGCAAGAGCCGGGGATGCTGGGCCGGAATAAAAATAATAGCCCTAAATACCAAACTAAAGAGAAATGGTAGGAGGGCTAAACTAGCTAAAACTCGATGTAAAAACAATGAACGTAATATAGTAAGCCATAAGTATAAGAAGTCCCAGTATGGAGGACCGGGAATTCTTACGAGGCAGCATGGCGCCGCCACGAGACAACCGGGGAACCGTATATGAACCTATTTAAGAGGAAAATACTGGTACCCGGAAGATAAAAATGTGGTAAAACATTACTTATGAGTTACTTAACTTAGCCGTGGCAATAGCAGAGCGTTCCATGGTAGATTAAAGAGATAAATCCGAAATAGCACAGCACAAGAAAAATTGCGTCTTGACTGACGTAGCGCTAAAAATTAAGGATGTCCGCTAGGGGCGCTGCTGTCCGTGGCGTCCTCTAGTAGTAGTAGTAGCGGTTGCATCGCCCGTTGGTGTCAGCTCTCTCTTGGGGGGATTCTGATTGGAAGTTCTAATTGGTGATTGTCTCGTGGTAGTGTTCCCCACTCGCCCCTGCCCCTATTATCATACCGACACTCTTTTTAAGAGATGAGCGAGTCAGTTTTACTGACATTTTCTTAATTTTGTTTTTCTCTGGTAATTTTAGATTAATTTTACCTAGAAAGAATGATATTAAGGATCCTTTCATAGGACCGACACGAGCTGAGCCCAGAAATTAGGGTTATGAAGGAAAAATCAAAATTTTTGAAAGTAAATTGTAATTTTCCTAACTATACAAACCTACTGTGCATTTCAGGGCCCTGTCTAATTGATTTTCGTTAATAAAATTTTACCAGAGTATCGAATATGGATCATATTTTGGAAATAGCCATTTGAAGTCACAGCCTAATTGGGAAAAAATATGCAGTAATGTTTAATGTTGATAATTAAGGCATTGTCAAGAGTAAATCAAAGAAATTTAAAAGGAAACTGCTAAATCTAGCAGGCTTGAAGATAGAGGCTAATAAAACGTCATTACTGAAGGCTCTCCCACTCATTGATACTATAGTATGACGTACATACATACTTTACTAGTCGCTCTGCCCCTATACTTTATGAATGATGACTCAGATGTTGGTAGTAGTAGTAGTAACAGTAGTAGTATATAGAATTCTTATATTGTTTTACACATTCAACACCTAAGTAGGGTACAATAAAAGGATGGGCATCAAATGGGAATATTAATTGTGTAGCAGGTACAGTTCCATGGTGCAATTCACGTTTCTTTTAACTTGAAACATGCACCAAGTCTTACACACACTTGTGACAATCATTGTTACCCTGGAGTTTCAAGGATACGTAAAGTATCATTCAAATACCCACAAAATATACCACACTGTCGTAGGGCCTATGTGGGTCAAGACCTGTATTTAGCCAACTGAATAGAAATGCAGTACATTATTTTGTTTTTCTTATGCACACGGTTATGTAAAATAGTGATAATTATATTATCAATCATAATGATAATAATCACACCAATATTCATTACAGTTATCATCATTATTCTCATTATTATTATAATCATCAGTATTGTTAGCATTCATATTCGACATCAAAGAGGATGATAGAATATGCATAAACACATATACAGGCACTTTTCAATTATATTCATCAGAAATTATTTCCAGGTTTACACGTGCATGTTCCGGGGTTACCGCACTTACGATGCCTGCCGGAAGAAATATTACTCCAAAAATGCAAAATAATCAATATTTGAAGTTTTTTTTTAATGAAAAATGCAATAAAAATGCAGTTTACATAGTTTTTAATACACCCAAAGCAATAAAAATAAGGTTTTCTTAGGATTTTTAATGAATTTCCGGCTTACGATGTCTCAAGAACAGAACCCCATCATAAGCTAGGGACTACCTGTACATACTGTATACAAACACAAATATGGTAGATACATAAATACACATAATACATAAATGAATTTTTGTGTCAGGAGAATAGGTAAGTTATTAAAAATGGTCGTTGTAGCTGGTCAATGAGATAGCTTATTAAGATAGTTAATCTGGCAAGAAAATTCGGCCATTGTTTATTCTTGGTCTGAAAAATTAGAAAGGCTTTGATATAAACAGAATATTTGCGTAAATCTCTTTTTCATACTCATCATTCGAGTATTACTCCCATAACGGCCACCTTTGTCCTATTATCTAAATCATTTGGTACTTGTGCATCGCCTTATAAAAATATTTAGCATAAGACACATACGATTCTTTTCTTTGTTGCATACTGCAAAAACACAACACAAAAGCAGTCTTGCAGCCACAAGGACAACTTGCTAGAAACTCACTACAACCTGGCTTTGACCTATGAATGATTGGCTGCACTCGCCTTGATATCAGCAGTGTTTACTATTATGTAAGGTTACCATGTATATCGGGCTAAAATATCGTACTAAACACCTCTAATTAATTGTTTTTTCATTTCAATAAGATTGTATTTTAGCAATTCCAAAGGTTTTGTATGACTATATAGTCAAAGGGTAAATAGAAATTGCATTATAACTGTTATTTATTCCTATAGTCAATGTAAAATTGTACAATGAAAATATTAATAATGCCATATGTATAGTTACCAATTCCTCTGCCATAATATTGTCATATGTGTATACAGTGGGCCCCTAATTTGCGGGTTCCTCTCTGGACCATATTTGCCCATTAATTGCAGGAAATTCGCCAATTCGCACAGTTTTCAGACAAAAATAATCACCAATTAGTACTGAGAAATGACTTACTAAATGATTTGCTGTTTTTTCATTAAGGTTACATATACGTTTCGATACTGAAATTATGAGAAGGTTATCGGCAGATTAGTATTGATATAAGAGGACTAAAAGCTTTTGATTTTGATATATATGATATTTTGAGAAGTGTTTATAGTTAACACTTATGTTTTATTTACATTAATTAATGAAACAGAGAGAGATATGGATTTTTTATATTAAAGTAAAAGATTTTAGTTTTTGATATAGATATATAAGTTTAAACTTTTGATAAATAGAGATGTTTCAGCTCACATTAGTTGTTTTCATTTCTCCTTTTTAATTTCTATATGAAAAAGCAAATTTACAAGGAAAGGTCCATATTATTTCCTCTTACTTGATGGTAACTGCCAGTTGTTGTGCTGGCAAAATATCATCTCTGAATGTCGTATTTCTTTTAGCAACTGGTCACGCAGACGTGACGAGTTCCTCAAAGGTTGTTTTAGACATTCTGAAGTAATATGGCAATTTGTCGAAAATTGCATTTTTCCTAACTATACAAACCTGAGGTCCTTTACAATAGGAAGGTAGCTAGCGGCAGCTGGAATGGTCGTAAGCTTCGAACAAGGGAGTTTGGTAGTTAACTGCTTGTCCGACAGTCTGCGCACGCGCGACTGGGAGGTGAAGAACCACTTTGCTTTAGGCCCAGGAAATGCAGAGTGAGGGGTGGCATGAGGTGGGACTGTGTGTAAAGGACCTCAGGTTTGTATAGTTAGGAAAATTGCAATTTTCGACAAATTGCCATTTGTTCCGATATGAATACAAACCATCGGTCCTTTACAATAGGAAGACTCACTTCTTGGTGGGAGGAATCTGAGTCTTAAGAACAGACTGGTGTTCGCCCAACCTTGGATTCCCTCCCTGGTCGTAAGAGCAGAGGGGAGGGATCCTAGCCAATTCGCCCAATGATCGGGGTATGTACCACAGGATCAATGGTCAGACCTCTGGACCCAAGTAATAAGAGGGAGGCAAGCGTACCTCTTAAAACTAGCAAGCAAGAACTTGTTCCTATTACAAGAGGCAATATGAAGTCATGGGTTGTCTCTTGTTGGCCTCTACTTTCCCCCCCTTGTTGGGGGAAATGGTGGATAATTGCTCCTATCCCTACTGAAAGGGATAGGATGGGGCTCGGTCGAGTAGCTTACCTGCATCGCCTTCTGATCCAGCGTAGTGACGACCGCGTCCCTCTCCCCACAGGTAGAGGGAGAGAAAAAGATGGGGAAGAGAAGGCCAGTCACATTCTCATTCACCTATCCCTTCATGCAGTCACACAAGGATGAGATGCTGTTCTGTCCACTCGGGTGCTGGGTAAGCTACACAACATGTTGAGCAGCCACCATGGGTCCTAAGGAAAAAGTGTCCAAGGACCTGACCCCTGCCTTCAGTACCTGCGCCACGGGGAAGTTCTTGCAGAACGCAAGGGAAGGACCAAAACCTCTGACTTCGTGGGTTCTCGGACAAAGGGTACGGATGTCGTCGCTACCATCAGCTTCGTACGCCCTCCTGATCGCCTCACACAGCCAGAAAGAAAGTGTGTTCCTGTATACTTCTTTCTTGGTTATCCCGGTGCTATCGAAGAGGCGTCAACACTCAGCTTGAGGTGCCGAGTTCTCTTCAGATAGCACCGTAGCGCCCTCACAGGACAAAGCAGCATCTCACCCGCATCGATGTCGGTGAAGTCCATTAGGGAGGGGATTGTGAAAGACTCGAACCGATCGGCAGGAACCGAAGGATTCTGAGTCTTCGCTACGAAGTTCGGTACGAAATAAAGCGTCACAGATCCCCATCCCCTGGATGCTTGACGTCGAAGGAAAAGCCATGCAGTTCCCCTACTCGGAGGGAAAGAAGGGAATAGTTGAGATGACCTATCCCTCTTTCTTGTCCGACATATTCTTCAGGGATGTCCAGTACCCATACTGGTCTATCCATCTGCAGCGAAGTGTCTCGTGTTCTCGTATCCCATTGCAGCGAAGTCTCTCGCGGTCTCGTACCCCACTGTGGTGAAGTCTCTCCATCTCCACGGTGGATAGGACACCGACACTCCATAGTGAGTGTCGATGGTATGGGTACTGGAACAAGCTAGTAGGGCGAAGTAATGATTGATCTGGAACAACCGAACTAAGTCCACAGCGTAGCTCGTAACGGTCTTGGACGCTTCGACAGCTGCCGACTGACTGCGTTCGGTTGTGTGAGGCGAGCTGTCCAAGCATCTGAGCAGTCACGTGACCCTCGCCTTTAACCCTCTTACGCCGACAGGACGTATTTTACGTCAACATTTTTTGTCTCCCATGTGCCGACTGGACGTATTTTACGTCGACTTACAAAAGTTTTTTTTTAAATTCGCGGAAAAATACTTATAGGCCTACCAGCCTAAAACTTTTGAATCACGCGCCTTGGGGGATGCTGGAGTTCACGGATCAAGGTGTTGTTTGTTTTACAATTGTACGCAGGCGCGCAAGCGCGAATTTCTTCTTGCCACACTAAAAAGTATCTGTGCACATCTCGGAAATGATTTCGTCACTTGACATAATTTTTTTGTACCATTGTAAATTAGCCGTTACATGAAAGTATTATATATGAAAATGTGCGCATTTTTATGTAGAATACAACAATAAAATACTCATGATTGTAGCTTTTATCAGTTTTGAGATATTTTCATATAAATAACGATAATTGCCAAAATTTCAACCTTCGGTCAACTTTGACTCTACCGAAATGGTCGAAAAACGCAATTGTAAGCTAAGACTCTTATATTTTTAGTAATATTCAATCATTTTACCTTAGTTTTGCAACTAATTGGAAGTCTCTAGCACAATATTTCGATATGGTGAATTTATGAAAAACTTTTTCCTTACGTCCGCGCGGGAACTCTTCCGAAAAAAATCATACATGCGATTGTGGTAATGTTTGCACCATTTTAAAATTAGCCGTTATATAAAGCTTTAAATATGGAAATGTGCGCAATTTCATGCACAATACAACGAAAAACAACCCATGGTTGTAGCTTTTATCAGTTTTGAGATATTTTCATATAAATAACGATAATTGCCAAAATTTCAACCTTCGGTCAACTTTGACTCTACCGAAATCGGTCGAAAAACGCAATTGTGTAAAGCTCAAAAACGCTTATATTCTAGAAAATTATTCAAGCATTTACCTTCATTTTGCAACAAATTGGAAGTCTCTAGCACAATATTTCGATTTATGGTGAATTTATGAAGAAAATAACATTTTCTTTACGTCTCCGCGCGGTAACTCTTCCGAAAAAAATCATACGTGCGATTGTGGTAATGTTTGCACCATTTTAAATTAGCCATTACATAAAGTTTTTTCTATATGAAATGTGCGCAATTTCATGTAGAATAACAACAATAAATAATTGAAGGTTGTTAGCTTTTCTCATTTTTGTTTTTGAAATATTTGCATATAAATCACGATAAATAGAAAAAAAACCACGTTCGGTTAACTTTGACTCTACCGAAATGGTCGAAAAACGCAATTGTAAGCTAAAACTCTTACAGTCTAGTAATATTCAGTCATTTATCTTCCTCTTGAAACAAATTCGAAGTCTCTAGCAAAATATTTAGATTTATGGTGAATTAAAAAAAAAATCTTTCCTTACCTCCGCGCGCGGATTCTCCGCCACAAATCTCCGAAATGCGTACGTACCATTCTCGGAATATTTGCTCCGTTTCATATTAGGCATTTCATAGAGGTTTATATATGAAAATGTGTGCAATTTCATGTAGAATAAAACGAAAAATATCTGAAGGTTGTAGCTTTTCTTATTTCCGAAATAATTGCATATAAAAAATATATATATAAAAAAATTCGACATTCGGTCAACTTTAACTCGTCAGATATGGTCGAAAACTGCAATTGTAAGCTAATACTCTTACAGTATGTAATATTCAATCATTTGTCTTCATTTGAAAGAAATTTGAAGTCTCTAGGACAATATTTAGATTTATAAGGTGAATTTTTGTAAAAAATTTTTGGAAAAAATTTAATTTGTTTACGTCCGCTCGTTACGAATTAATTCATGCATCATTTGGTGATAATATTTTCTCTGTGTTGCTTTTATCGTTTTACAATGTGTTATATACCAAAATAATTGCAATTTAGTGTATATTACAACGAAAAAAAGTAACTTGTTACCTTTAACCGTTTTGCGCACAGCGCGATTTGAATACAATTATATAAAATTTCGTTTTTGCGCTATCATATATTGCATTATTTATACATATATGATAATGATAATTTTTTTTATTTCTGATGGTTGCATACTAAACTTCAGCCAATGACAAAAAAGGAGCCAAAAATGAACTCTTAATCTTGAAAACTAAGCGCGCTGTGATCTTTTGAAAAAAATATTTTTTTCCGCTTCTGCGCTCACTCTGAAACACCTCCGGCACACGGGAGATAATTTTTTTTTAACTGCTTCGGCATAAGAGGGTTAAAGGGGTATGCCGAGAGACCATACAAATCGTCTATTTGTTGCCACCGATGCCGGAAGGCGAGATGATGATTCTCTCAAGGCATGTGACCAACAAGCGAAAGTCAATTGCCTTTTAGAGACCGAGGTCCCTGATGGCAAGACAGAAGTTCTCATAGTAGTTGAATCTCAGCTAAGGAGAAACAACACCATGTGCCGTTGAAGACGAAGGTGGAAGGTGAATGCAGACCTACGTCTTCACAGCCGAATCGAGAGAAGTAATTTCATTGCTGTTCGGTGATAAGTTGTAGTTGCAATGAAAGCGGAGCGCTTTTCAGTAATGAAAACACAGGGATGTACTGCCTGGAGAACTGCTTCTCATGGGCTGAATCATCATCTTCTTCTTTCAGGTTATCCAAGGAGGACATATATATATGTACTTGGAAGTAGAGCTGCCAGGGCGGGGAACAGGCGATGTCTTCCGTTATACATCTACAATTCGGGGTGAACAATGAATAACTGCACACCTACGAATACAAGATATATTTAGAAGACAAACTCAGATGTCTGAAGAAATCATTCCGCATTATCGCAGCGGTAGGTGCGATGCAGCGGGAGACTAGCCACAGACTTCTGTTACCCGTGCGGTAAACAGAAAGATGATAGAGTCTATTGAGATATCTCTGTCTGAAAATTCTCGTAATGTCCAAGGCAATGCAGTAGAGATGGTCATTCACGTATGCAAGAATCCCAGCCAACCAGAGACCTAAGTCTGTGATTGCCGGGCAGAGATACGGTTCGGTAGTCAATCATTGTAGAGGAGAGAGACATAAACCGACCGTGCATCTCGGAGAGCCAACTGGTCAACTTTAACTCGTCAGATATGGTCGAAAACTGCAATTGTAAGCTAATACTCTTACAGTATAGTAATATTCAATCATTTGTCTTCATTTTGAAAGAAATTTGAAGTCTCTAGGACAATATTTAGATTTATGGTGAATTTTTGAAAAAAATATTTGTTTACGTCCGCACGTTACGAATTCATGCATCATTTGGTGATAATATTTTCTCTGTGTTGCTTTTATCGTTTTACAATGTGTTATATACCAAAATAATTGCAATTTAGTGTATATTACAACGAAAAAAAGTAACTTGTTACCTTTAACCGTTTTGCGCACAGCGCGATTTGAATACAATTATATATGAAATTTCGTTTTTGCACTATCATATATCGCATTATTTATACATAGTATATGATAATGATAATTTTTTTTATTTCTGATGGTTGCATACTAAACTTCAGCCAATGACAAAAAAGGAGCCAAAAATGAACTCTTAATCTTGAAAACTAAGCGCGCTGTGATCTTTTGAAAAAAATATTTTTTCCGCTTCCGCGCTCACTCTGAAACACCTCCGGCACACGGGAGACAATTTTTTTTTTACCGCTTCGGCGTAAGAGGGTTAAAGGGGTATGCCGAGAGACCATACAAATCGTCTATTTGTTGCCACCGATGCCGGAAGGCGAGATGATGATTCTCTCAAGGCATGTGACCAACAAGCGAAAGTCAATTGCCTTTTAGAGACCGAGGTCCCTGATGGCAAGACAGAAGTTCTCATAGTAGTTGAATCTCAGCTAAGGAGAAACAACACCATGTGCCGTTGAAGACGAAGGTGGAAGGTGAATGCAGACCTACGTCTTCAGAGCCGAATCGAGAGAAGTAATTCTCAAGATTCTGAACCTGTGCTTACAAAGCACTGAAAACGCTAAACCGCTATTTCATTGCTGTTCGGTGATAAGTTGTAGTTGCAATGAAAGCGGAGCGCTTTTCAGTAATGAAAACACAGGGATGTACTGCTTGGAGAACTGCTTCTCATGGCTGAATCATCATCTTCTTCTTTCAGGTTATCCAAGGAGGACATATAGTATATGTACGTACTTGGAAGTTGAGCTGCCAGGGCGGGGAACAGGCGATGTCTTCCGTTATACATCTACAATTCGGGTGAACAATGAATAACTGCACACCTACTAATACAAGATATATTTAGAAGACAAACTCAGATGTCTGAAGAAATCATTCCGCATTATCGCAGCGGTAGGTGCGATGCAGCGGGAGACTAGGCTACAGACTTCTGTTACCGTGCGGTAAACAGAAAGATGATAGAGTCTATTGAGATATCTCTGTCTGAAAATTCTCGTAATGTCCAAGGCAATGCAGTAGAGATGGTCATTCACGTATGCAAGAATCCCAGCCAACCAGAGACCTAAGTCTGTGATTGCCGGGCAGAGATATGGTTCGGTAGTCAATCATTGTAGAGGAGAGAGACATAAACCGACCGTGCATCTCGGAGATCCAACTTGTGCTGGGCTGCGGCAGCTGCAGGCAGCCCAATACACCGCTAGCTCTCGCTCCTGAGTTGCCGGGTAATCCATTCCAAGAAGGAATGCGTTAGGCTAGAACCATCGAGCGCAAAAAAAAATCCGCTCGTGAATCAGATTTGCATTTAAACGAAAACGGATTTCCTGGGATGAATACAAACGCTGAGGTGGTGTTGTTGTAACAATACCATAAGTATCTCAAAATCGAAACTGGTAACTCCTGGGAGGTTGCAGGCAGTCCCGAGCTGCAGTTCAATTAAGAAGATACTATTCGTCTCGGTCACAATCCGTAGAGTTAACTACGGTATGTGCCTACACCTCGGACAACTCAATTGATTAACAGAATCATGTCGCGAGGGCAATATACGTAGTACATTTGTAGGTTCCTGTACATAGACCTCCATCCTAAATTCTTTTCCATTCGAAGAACGAGAATAAGGACTGGAAACCGACACTGCTGGCCTGGCGAGAGTCACCTGAGCGACTCTCGCCAGCCTTCTGCTCCGTGCCTCGGTCCTGGCGCCGAGCGAACTCAGACGCCTGAGCCTTGGCTGCATGGTCGCCTGCAGGAGACTGTACACTTGGTACCTCTCGCGAACGAGGGGCCGAGCTGGAACCTGATGTAGAGGTAGGACCTTTAGCACCAGGCAAGGAAGTACCGGTGTTAGCCGGTACCCCTCTGGTCCCCGTCTTCTTCTTCCTTGTGGAAGGAGAGACGGGCCCCACTCCCGAAGGAGCAGGAGGACCAGCGGAAGAACCCCCGTCCCACCGGAGTGAGACGGGCCCTTAGAAGTTCCCGAGGGAGACTTCTTTGGGGGGGGGGAGGAGGCAGCCTTCTTCTTCTTCGGCTTGGAAGCCTTAAAAGTCGAAGGGGAAGAGGCGGCAGCAGGCGACGAAGACAACAATACCTTCCTCTTCTTCTTCTTCTCCTTTGTCAGCTCCCTCAGGACAGACGTCAGGTCCTCCATCCAGGATGGAGCCGGGGCTATTGCCGAAGCAACAGGGCCCGGCTGCACCTGTCCGGAAGGACCTGCGACTGGGGCAGTAACACCACGGGCTGGAACGACGTTGGCAGGAACTGGCTCAGGCAAGGCAGGTACAGCAGGAGTGGCAGGCAAGGCAGGTACGGCAGGAGACGGGGCAGCAGCCAGCGACATCCTGGGTACCGGCGGCAGGTCCAGGGGCGAACTCTTCGGGCACCGAAAGTCAGGGGCTGGCAGGGTAAAGAACCCGGAGGGGGAGGCACGCCCCTCCTCGGTACGGCAGCGATCTGGGTCTGTACAGCAGCCGTAGGAGTCACCACATCACGTGTGTAGACCAGGTGGGGAGGGGCGGCATACCCTGGGGTCGAGACGGTGGTGGTGGTATTGGTCACCGTTCCATGGGTGACCGGAACAGCACCCGCCAGATGATGCAGCAGCCCCTGAACGCTCGGTGTGCCCTGGAGACCTAGAGAGAAAACATACCTGGCCAAGGTCGTAGCCCGCAGCAGGAGCACCTGAGGAAGCAAAAAAACAAAAACAAAACAGGTTAGTAGTTAGGGGCTCTCGCACGGGGGGGGAATCCCCTTGAACGAACGGAAGACCCCGAGTACAATTGGATGTCGGGGCATCCCGGCCCCTCCTCTCCGCTCGACGGATCAGGCGAAGAGAAGGAACAAGAAACCTCCCCGAAGGGGAAGGAGCCAACGCGAGAGCTGGGATGGTGGAAGGAAGGAAGACGACGTGTCTGTGACTAAGGGCGTCGCCGGAGAACCATCCGAAAGACTCCCTGGCAGGCTTACATCGCTTCCTCCTATCCTCATGGAGCACCCACTGCTCCTCCGACCAATTATTACACACAACGCAGGGCCCGATAGCATTCGCACCCTCGGCACCGAGCACATAATTCATGTGGAACAACCTCTGGAAAAGAGTGAAAGGCCCCAACACTTACGCGCCCTCCACCCAAGGGCAAACTCTTGCGGCTGATGGGGAGGCGTGGGGACGTCTCCAGCTCACGAGAATGCGTAATAATGAAATAATAATAAAATACAAAGCACACGTACTTACAGTATCTTATCAAACACACACAAAGCAAACCAAGTTTGAAGATGCAAAGCATACGACGAAAGCGGGCAGAGAGCGAACAACACGTCTGTCCCCATCGGCGGCCGAAAGCAAAGTGGTTCTTCACCTCCCAGTCGTGCGTGCGCGCACTGTCGGACAAGCAGTTAACTACCGAACTCCCTTGTTTGAAGCTTATGACCATTCCAGCTGCCGCTAGTTACCTTCCTATTGTAAAGGACCAAGGGTTTGTATTCGTATCGGAACAATGCAAAATTTATCATTATCTCTCTTCAGCTCCTCAAAAATTGTGGCAAATGCACCATACAAGTGCCTTTGTGTATCCAAAGGGTGTACCCAGTGAATTCTAGATTTTCTCTCTTTGTCTCTCAGATGTAATGAATAAAGACAATTTTCTCTTCCTGTCCATCTAGTCACCACTACAGGCTGAGAGCAGACTGCAAGCGCTTGTCAAAAATTGGGCGACTTTGTGCGGTAGTCGGACAAATGTACGATTTGCGCAATTTTGTGTCGCATTTAGATCCGGCACTCCAATCGTATCTTGGTGCGACAAGAATCGCTTAGTGTGAAAGGCCCCTACCCAGTTCGAGATGGGACTGAATGTGACTTGAAAGATGACAGAACCTCATCTCCTTGATTGCCATAGTCTGGTTGGGGGCCTAGGCCTCAAAAGACAAAAAGAATAAGCAGTACCTTTTCAAGTGAGCTTACCCATGGATTTACATCACCTGTCTGGGACCCTGGCACCATTCCCATACAAGAAAATGCTTTGGCCAGGGTCCACAGACCAGGGAATTTACCTGTGTCACAGGAATCCGTGGGACCCTGTGCAGCGGCAGAACCTTAACCTGTCCGGGAAAAACGATGCCTGAGGCCAAGAAAGGTGACATGCATATCCATAGAATTTGTTAACCTGTAATTCCTGTGGCATGGGGTTCTGTGGAATCCTGTACAACAGTTGCTACTGATACATGGGGATCCAAGGTCCCCTGTGAGTTGGTGGAAGGTTTTTCACCGGTCTGGGTAGATGACTTCTGAGGAGCGGTCAGAAGCACGGGTGTCCATGGAGACCTGTGCCTCTGTTGCCCTCACGGCATGAGGTTTCGAAAAGCTCCATACCACAATTCCAACGTCTGTAGACAGGGAGTGGCAACTGAAAGATCCCTAGTCTCTTCCGAGGCTTGAAGATTATTATAGGTCGGGAGATGTGTCTACTGATGACTGACAAAGTCGAACGATAGGACAGTACACTGACAGCTTCTGTTCACTATTATCATTGGGAGGCTCCAAAGATTGGAAAATCTTCTGTAATGTCTGATGGAGAGGGCCAAATCCCTGCCAACTGACACCAGTGATGAGCCTGATTGCTGTTACGTTCCAATTCCCTGGGAGTTACCTGGCTAACAGCTCTGCTATGATTGCAGCCACCTACTCCTATACTTGCACCATCAACTGAAAATCTTACCCTTGTATCGATGGCTTGGATCTCACTAATACATTTAGTAGTTGCTAGCAACACAAAGAAGAGTCTTTTGGTTGAGGTTCCTCAGAGAAGAAGAACATAGGGGTTAAAAGACGGACCTGTCAGCCACTTCAACAATGAGTCCAGGCTCCATGATACCAGAACTTCTTTCCTTATCTTGGACATATCAGAGGACTTGATGAGGTCATTAAGATCTGGGTTTGAACACTTTTTGATGGCTCTGGAAGAGAAGCAGACACTAGGGCAGGTTCTAGGCTGTGACCTGGGCTTACTCCTGTGAAAAGGTTGCTGCTGAAGAGGAGAGACCATCTTGGGAGCAAATGCTGACAAATCCTTGAGGGTGTTTGGAAGACTGCGACAATAGATCCTGACTCCTTTTGGAGGTTCGAAACTGTAAAAACAAAAGGGCCTATTTATGGGTCAAGTAACCCCTTTAGTTATAAAGGAGCACCACAGTTCCCTCTTTTTTAAAATCCCATGGAGAAAAGAGCAGCTAGCTCAATGGAGTCATCCTTGACGGCCTTCTCTGCACAAGATAGTACTCCTAACCAGTCCAAGGTAATGTCAAACGACAAATGTTACAAGACACACTGAGGCAACCTTGCATGAAATAATGAAAGTCCTTCCCCATGCTTTTACTGTACTTTCTTTTTTTCTAGCTTTGGACAAACTTGTGTGACGTACTAGCACTGTTAAGCATTTTTATAAAAGTAATTGATAATATTACTAATCATTGAAAACTTTTATCTACAGAGGATTGGAGATATCTTTAAATTTGCAGCATGTCTTGATACAAACTGTGGAATGCAAGAACAAAATTTAGAGCAAGAGGATTAAAATCGACTGACAAAAACTGATGACAAATTGTTAATAAGCATCCAAAATACTAGAGGAAACTGCAATTTCCAATTACATTACTCATCACGCCAGTATCACTTAGATTAACCGTAGGGGGTATTTCTTTGGAATTTGCCATTTCCTATAGTATTTTGGAGGCTTATTAACAATTTGCTGTTAGTTTTTAGGGGGTCAGCTGTAATTAACCAGTAACTCACCTTAGAATTCTACCCTATGGCAAGTGTGGAACCGTTGGGAATGCAAGGTTTTCGGTGAGGGAGACAACGGGGAGAATTATTACCCAAGAACTCTATCCAATGGTAAGAAGGGTTAAGAGTGGGGTAAATCACCTAGGAGAAGGTTGTAGCGTGTTATTGTGTTTTCTCTTGTTCTATATAATGTTTCGAACACTAATTATGTGTACAAGCAAAAACAGATAACGAATAATCCATGAATGTAGCCGTTTCACGGTCAAATTTCAGCTGCTGCTACTACTACTACTACTATACCAAATGCTATGGTGCATGTGCCTAGGTTGATAGGGCAGGTTTTGGTTCACTCACCCACTTCCCCCCCCCTAAGTTTTTTTTTTTTTGGGGGGATAGACCATTGAAATCATGCCACCCTCTTGAACATTGCTACCCTCCTGTAACCCCAGTGACGAGCACATGCAGCACATTATTCCTTCTTGCCAGTACAAATTTTCTTGCCACGAATCTTTAAAATTGTGGATAAGGCACAAATTTTCCCCGGGGGCTTATTAGAATCATGGGACTGCATGTTCTCCAGTGATGCAATAACACAATAAAAAAACAAAAAAGTATTTACAGTTCACACTCAAGTATACAAGAAACTGATTGAAAGTCAAAATGTTTGTGAACAATCTCACGACAGAGGCGGACAGAGAGGTAATACACGTCTTCACCCGACAGTGGTCGAAAGCAAAGTGGATCGTTTACATCCATCGTGCGGGGGGACTACCAACGATCGGACAAGCAGTTACTGCCGAACTACCTTGTCATTAAATCTTACAACTGGTCCAGCTGGGGCTGATAAGTAATTCCTTGTGTAAAAGACCGATGGTTTGTGTAACGTGTCGGAACAAATTTGAATTACTATACCATTGTTACGCAATTTTCATTGAGAACATTAGGTTTCTGCTTACCCCATATGAGGAACGAATGACAATTCGTGTGTTCACTGCTTAAGATAAGAGCTTTTGTGATTTACAGTCATTGCTCAAACCTTAAGGTATTCTTTGCAAAGTCATTGTGAGAACTGGAATCAGACAAGGAGAAAGCTCCAACTAACTTTATTGAACAAAGATAGCTGTATATGCGGCAGGAGTGCAGACACGCACGCACATACAAAAGGGATGGAGCCTCTGCTGCGATTGTGTTTCTTTGCAGCTGAAAATATATATCTTTGTGCAGCGAGTACATTTTTACATGATACATATATCGGCGGATAGGCTGTGAAATGATCTACATTCTAGTAGGCTATAGGTATGTGGTATAAAAATTATGTACAGAGGAAGAACGGACATTTAGCAAAATGCCGCCCTTACATCATTCTTAGCGATGTCTCCACGCCTGCTTTTACCTTGGAAATTGATTTTTCCCGCAGTTTTAATTTTTCAATGTAGAAGTCTTTGCTGGTTAATTGTTATTTATATCTAGGTCTCTCTACCTAGCTAACTCCCCCACCCTTTCATTACCAACTCATAGGGCTACTTACCAGCTACCAACAAGTACCCCACTTGCCTTCATTCTTGCCCTTCTGTGGAGCATAGGCTATGGCTCTCCAGGGGTTTGCATATCCCTCAGTCTCTAACAGAACACATACATGGACGCTTGTTAATGTGTGTTCCCCACCCAAAAACCAGAATTCCCAAAGTCCCCCAACATTGTTGGGTAGAGATAGGTAGAAGGTAAATAACAGACCCACAATAGATTACCTAATACCTAGTAGGTAGTGCCTCTTCATCAAAACCAAAAAACTGTAGGAAAAATTAATTTCCAGGGTAAAAGCAGGAACAAATTTATTACTAGCTAGAATTAGGTACCTGGGTAAATTTATGGAATTTCTTTAAACACTGCATGCACTAGACTAAGGACCTTGTACCCTAAGTGTCCGGTTAGGTCAGGTGTGGCTGGTTAGGTTCCATGCTAATGAAACATACCTACTAGGGCTAGGTACCTACTACGTCAGAAAGGTTGCAAGAGAGATTAAAACATAGCCTACTACAATAGGCTAGCCTATGGAAATTATAATGTAGGTATGCAATACTACCTACCTAGGTACTACTAGTAGCTACAAGAAACCCTGCTTTTCCGTTTCGAGCAAGATGGTCTTTGTAGCCTTGTCTGACAAGAGGGGAAGAGCATCACTACTAATTGTACTAAAGATTACCAGGAATGGCCAAGCTACCATTTTTAATTTTGTTTTTCAACAAGAGCAACAAGCGATTTCATGAGGCACGACTTACAAGCAATAGGAAGATGAGGCGATGTAAAATGTTACAGCAGTTTCTGTCACAGGCCTTCCATGTTGATGTCCAACAGAGGACGCCTAGCTATGCTAGCTTGCATATCCTGCGTGAGAGCAAAAAAAAATGTACACCAGGTTATGCAGTGAATTTCCAAGGGGTCAGAATTCTCACTACAGCACTCTTCGTTGTACTAGGCTACCTACCTATCCCAAATAGGTAGTAGGCTAGGTAATTAGGCTAGGTATCTTCAGGACTAGCAGTTGGAATGATCCTATCGGCGATCGCATTGCATCATAAACTTTCACCAACAATTTTCTTAAATCGTCGGCACCATAATAACGGGGGCCGGGTTGGTGACTTCAACAGGGACGTCACTAGTAGGTATTCCGCGGCATCATTCAATCACAAAGGCGTGGGCGGATTTCAGGGGGGTGGGGGCACCTGGTAACGGGCCTTTCCCCATCGATATAAGTAACAAAACATTGTTTACTTTCAATAAATCATTATTGATAGCAAAAATTTGCATACTTAATGATTATTTTGGTAGATCTACCTATATTACTGTTCCGCGGCGGCCTAGAACTATGGCAGTTGCGGTTTTCCTATGCAGTTTTACCTCCTGAACAAGAATTATAATTAATATTTATTTGGAAGGCTGTAATTAAACTCCAGGGGCTCTTACTAAACACGGCGAAATAAATTTGACGAACCAATTCCTGGTGGCTTTCGTATTCGTGGGGACGGACGATGCGGAATGCTAAATACCATTATTTCACAACAACAACTGTATAACAACAAAAACAATAACAACAACTACTGTTGTATACCTATATATGTGTGCATATATACAATATATATATATATATATATATATATATATATATATATATATATATATATAGGACTAAAGATTGGTCGTGGAAACGACAAAAGTTCTCACGCCAACGTTTTGAAAAAATTTTTTTTTTTTTCTAGAAAAAGCGACTGGTTCAATTTTCTTCGAATGGATCATGATTGCTCTCGTTAGTAGAACCATTAATTAAGAAACAAGATATGGTATACTTGTATGAGGAAATCCATACCAGCCCAAGAAAGATTGGTAGCTACGCACTACGATTCGTCGCAACTAAACGAAGTTACAAGAATCTAAAATTTACCACAGCCATATCTGCTCAATCACTGGGGCAAATCGAACCTGAAACTTGCAAGGCACTGCGGACTTCATTGCGGAAACAGTATTTGAATGTAAACAAGTAACAGTGCCAAACATAACCATTTTGATTTAGATTGAATTGAATATAGAAGTTAGGTCAAATGCCAAGCACTGGGACTTATGAGGTCATTCAGCGCTGAAACGAAAATTGACAGTAAAAGGTTTGAGAGGTGTAACAGGAGGAAAATCTCGCAGTTTCACCATGAATCAGTTGTTAGGAGAGGGTGGAAAGTAAGATGAAAAAAAAAAAAAATAATATGAAAGGAGGTATACAGTAAAAGGAACGAAAGGGGTTGCAGATAGGGGCCGAAGGGACGCTGCAAAGAACCTAAGTAATGCCTATACAGTGAACAGCATGAGATGTACTGAGGACACTAAACCCCCTTACAAGGTCTTGACCTCTAAAATTCACCAAAACTTTGCCTAGTGAACTCATTTGCCACCGGTCCCCTCCCCCGCCCAACCACTGCTTTACTTTTAACAGACTTGGGCACAGATGTGTAGCTACTCCCAGCAGCAACATCGCTAAATGTATTAGGAGTCAACATTCTCGTTCTATTAATAATTTCAATTCAGCTCACCTTGCAAACCTTCTTAACTAATTTGCAAAAAATCTATCTGCTCACCCGTACCATCTTGAATTAGTTAATTTCCCAAATGCTACAATGCTCGATCTGAAAAGGCTGCTTTCAAAACCTAATACTTCAAAAATATTGTCACAATCGCTTTGGTCATCTTTCATTTCCAAATATAAAGCCAATGTATCACCTTCCATGAACAATGGAAGAAATGCAGCCACATCATACACTTTCTGAAGCCTATAGATACCAATTTTACTTTTTTTTTTTAAATCAAGCAGACAGCCTCTTCACCGTTAAAGGGCTCATCATACCAGTTGAGATTTTAGTTACCATCTTAACCAAAACTGCCTAGATAGCTTGTAGTACAAAATAACATGAACAATGCATAATCAAAAACTCACCCGATTAGACTTTTTCAGTACTACAGGACACTAATTTCAAGACACTTACAAACAGAAGAGAATAACCTGCGTAACAACAGACTGGGACCTTTTGGAATCTACACACACACACACACACACAATTTCGGAGGCGAAGGGAAAAGGCACCATGAGTTTATTATGCCGACGTTTCACGACAGTTTCTTTTGTCGCATTTTCAAAGCTGCAATGATTAATAAAACCATCTTACAAAAAATGCATTAAAACATGGATATGTACAAAAAATCACAAGACAAAATAAAAACTGGAGGAATAGGAACAGCTAGGATAAACACTAGAAGCAATAAGTTTAGGCTACCCAAGAGTCAAGACCCAGCAAAGGTTAAGCGATAAACAATTGGATAGAGGTTGTTTGAGTATTTAGTGTGTTCTTTATAATAATAGATTCAAGTATATTGAGGTCGAATCCGTAGTAGCCTCCTCGTGCATCCGACGTAAATCCCACGATCACATCCTGCATGTGCTCACGTGGATTCTTAGGTCTACAGCTGGGAACGTTCTTTGGAATATGGCGATATACAGTTCTTTCTGAAGGTGTTGTCATGAAAATTAGCATACACTTTCATTTTTGGTAGTACAGTTAAGATGGACGGAGTTAGATTCGTCCTGGCATTCAACATTAAATTGACAGAGCCTTCTGGAGACCAGCCTCGTAGGAAAACAGTTATTCCTGAAATAAGATGTTAAGAATGGAACTTCAACATGAAACATGGCCCAAGTTGAGGAATGAAAAAAAAAATCTATGTAATAGAGTTGAAATCGCATCCATATTGAAGTTAAAAAGGCAGGCACTTTGGAAATTCATACCTAACCATGTAAAAGTACTTTTTCGGAATGCACCTGTATAGAAATCATTGTTGTCTCTGGAGACAAGGAGATAAGGAAAGGGAGCTTATTATTCGATCGGATGAACAATTTGCTATCTTGGCTTTCAACACATACCGAATCTCTTGATTCAAGAGGTCGATGACCACAGTGATTTTTAAAATCATAATTTATTTTCTGAGTTACTATCCTTATAAATTCAAAAGGGGAGAAACTAGATTTGTTTCTAAATTTAAGCCTTTTCATCACTTTAGCTTTTCTTTTTGTCAAATAAAAAGTATTTAGACAATGCACTGGAGAAATCGTATATCTTTCCTCAACTTGTATATTAATAACACTTGGATTTACAGCATCACATTACTATTTACGTCAATGAAAATGGTGTCGATGAAGATGAAGACAATGAAAATGTTAATGACAGAGGTGATGACGCTGATAATGATGGACTGGAAATATTGGAGACATAGTAGTAGTAATAATAAAACATAATTAACGAAATACCCCCAATAAATGATCTGAGAGCAATTTGATCACCCAGCAAGGGTCTTGATTGCGTTCATCCTCACTGATACAAATATAAAAATAAATGTGACTAACTTTTGTATCTTGTAAGATGCTCTTGCAATGTGAAGTGTTAGCATAATGCTGGTTTTTCTAGATAAAATACCACGATTTTGAACTTTCTAAAATTCGTCGAGAGCATATCCTTATGTTAGGAAGAAACGTTAACGGTTCATAGTTTTTAAATTTTGTTTTGTAATTTTGTATTATTAAAACTCTTAGAATCAAAGAAAGTGAAAACTAACAAAGATGGCGACTCTCGCGCGACATATAAACTCCGTATTCCACCCTCCAGCTTGTTGTATGTCAGTGAATTCTCTTCCCGTCCCCTAAGGGAGGATCTGATCAGCTGATTTTGAGTTGTTCGTTGTGTGGAAACTGAGGGTGTTCATATTCTGCCGTCTGTTACACATATTTTATCTACCATACCATGTTGAAACCTAGAACACTGACTCAAATCCTGAGTCAGGCTAATACTGGAGGAGTTCAGTGTGCCTTGTAAGTATTGTAGTAGCTACTACCTACCTATTAACGAAGTGTGAGGTACCTGCTAGCAGATTTGCCAAAGTGTCCCTTGTTACCTAGTACCTACTTAGCTAAGTCCAGAGTATCCTATGGCTTTAGTGTTATAGATAGGTAGTATTTCAAGCTATGCCTCTGGGTAATTCAATGGGAAATGGGTGCACCACTTTCTAGCCTATGTGTTACCTAAGCAGCTTAAAATGTTGAAACAGCACTTTATCTACGTAGCTAGCCTAGTAGGCAGTATAGCTACTTAGTAGCTACTACCTATAGTAGTAGCTAGCCTATGCTCTAGTATCAATAGCCCGTAAGTGAGGAAAACTTAAAACCACCAACAATCTTGGGGGACCACTGGTGGGAACCGGGGTTTTGGGTGGGGAAGACAAAGTTGATGAAAAGCTAGGGAATGATTAAAATATCACTTAGCCTAGCTAGTAGGTAAGTAGGTAGCTTAAAATAGTTGTTAGATACCTAGTACCTACTATTGGATGTACTAAAAGAGGCAAATGAAGAAATGACTGCCAAGAATTCAAACGTGAACAGCATTCCAAAAAGGGGTCAATTTCAATATTGTGGGGCTCTATCTTAACGTAAAACACCTACCTAACCTCTCACTTAATGTGAAATATGATTTATCACAATAGAATAGCTAAGAACCTGTTTAGCTATATCTACTCTACACACAGAATTACACGAAGCACAATGTTTTTCATGTGAAATTACCCCATGTTCTTAACAGTATTTAACATTTCAGTGTTACCTATAACTAGTAGGCTATATAAAGAAAACCAAAATTACCATAAGTTACCTATTACCTATACAGCTTTCACATTGAATAGGTCAAGGTTTCAGGTAAGTTTTCTGCAGCCTATATGTATAGACCATCATAAAACTATTGCTATTCCTATAGGAGTCCAAATTCACTGCTCCCATTTTATCAGTTTATTTCACAGACCTACAACAGAAGTAGGCTACCTACAGGCTGTTCGCTAAAGAATTAGCAGTTTATTTGGTTACAGAAGCAGAGATTATAAGTCTGCACATCATGCGAATAGTATAGTTTCCGCAACTGTGTTTGTGGAGTGAGAGCTTAGGAACTTGGTAGGAACCTAACATGGGTTCTTGCCTTTCAGCAACCACTTCTAGTTAAATCTGAAAAAGAAAAAAGAAATGACCTGTTTATTTGCTTGCAAAAGCCGAGATTTACGATTTTATCAAAATTTTACAGGTCTGTACCCCCAAAGACATGTTTTTGTTTATTTAGGTTGCCCCTGTATTCCCTTTGCATTTTCACAATCTTTGCTTTGTTTGTAAGTAGAGAAACTACTCATATTTTCATTGTTTTCCATGATTCAATAAATATTTGATGAATATGTGTGCTGATATTGACTAAAGTTAATGCAGTGAATTTGGACCACTAAACTGTCGGATTACCAAACTATCTTTCAACTTGAGCTTATATTTCATATTCAAACCAGTATGATAGGCCTTATCATTGGAATGACCTTTTAAAGCATATGTATTAGTAGTCTAATGCAGCATGGAATATTTCATAATTTAAAAAATTAGATACAGCTTTAACCCTTAATGGCTGGAAAGTCTCATAAGAATAGCAATAACACATTTTGGGTGTGGACGGATTCACGCTAGGTGAGCATCAGTATTACTTGCCATCGAATTGGGGGAATTGGCCAGGAAATAGGTTCCATTACTTCCGTAGCATATAAATTCACCAATGGCAACTTTTAGACTGGCTCAGATCAAATAAGTAGGGATAGTTGTGATCTAAACTTAAAAGTGGCATGTTGTGTTTCTCTTCCTCCCATGATTTCTTTTTGTTTATTTACTCATAAATATACCCATGGGTTGCTGTTGGTTTTAGTTCTTATCTTTTATGATAGTATGTCAGTTATAATTGTAATTTTGCAAAGAAAAGTGCAAAGTAATAGAAAAAACATGTATAACCCCAAAAAGTTACTGCATCTTTGATCTCAGTAAATTTATGTAAATATTTTACAACAAATATACTCAGAATTTGTTACTCATTTTAGTTCTTATCTATTTTGATACAGTAGTGCCTCAGGTTACGAAATAAATCCATTCCGAAGCGGCCTTCTCAACCTGATTTTTTTCGTATCTAGAACTACGTTTTACGTGTAAATTGCCTAATTCGTTCCAAGCCCTTCGAAAACACCACAGAAAATTTTATAATAAAGCTAAATTGAACAATAAACAACGAAATACAACAATTTGGACCATTCAGTACCTAACCTAACTGTGACTGTACCTGTAAATAAAATTTATTAGTGTACAGTGTACAAGAAATACTGTACTATGTATATGTATGTCCATATGTAGTAAAATGTGGAACCTTACCTTTCGAGTGAGGTGATGTCCGAAAGTGGCGACAGAGGAGGACGACAAATAGCAGAAAACATGAACACTTAACTTTACGAAACACATTAAAAAATGGCAGAAAACATTAACACTAAACTTTACGAAACACATTAACAAATGGTAGAAAACATTAACAATTCTTGAACAGTTCTTGATTATCTCCATCTTCGTCTCCATAGAAAGCATCCTCTTCTTTCTGTGAACTTCAGCAATATTCTTGAGATCCATGGCTAGTAACGTAAGTAATTAAGTTCACACACAACACGATGATTGACTACCGAATCGAATCTCTGCCCAGCAATCACAGACCTAGGTCTCTGGTTGGTTGGAATTCTCGCATACACGTATGACCATCTCTACTGCATCGCCTTTTGCCGTTGCAATAAGTTAGACAATTTGTATGGTTTCTCAGCATAACCCTTCAAAAGGCGAGTGTCATGTTACTACATCTCGGATGCATGACTGCTCGCCTCACACCGAGCACATTCATTTGGCAGCTGTTGAAGAGTCCGAGACCGTCAAGAGCTACGCTGTGGACTTTGTATCGGTTGATCCAGATCAGTCATTACTTTGTCCTATTGGCGTGTTCTTATACCCTTAAGTATTGACACCCACCATGGAGTGTCGGTGTCTTTATCCGCTGCGGAATATTACGAGACCGTGAGAGACTTCTCTGCAGATGGATAGTCTAGTGGATGGGTACTTGTCATCACTCCAAAGAATATGTCGGACAGGAAGATAGATAAGGTCATTGCGACCATATTTATCTTTCCCTTCGGGCCTGCCCACAAGTCCTTGGAACCTCATTTCCTTGGACCAGTGATGGATGCTTGCAGGATGTGTTTGCTTACCCAGCTCCTTGAAGAGGACAAGTTGCATCTCGCCTATAGTGTGCTGTTCTAGAGCTAAAAAGGATGCAAGAGTGACTGGCCTCTCCACCTTCCCTGCCTCATCCTTCCACTCCTCTTCCTTCGGGTTGAGGATAGAACTCGAACTTACACTGGCTGGTCGGATGATTGATGCAGTAAGCTTATACATAAAGCATCATTTTTGTTTCTTATCAGAATCATAGAAGCAATCCCACTTCTTCCTCTAGCAAGGGGAGGAAGGAGACTGGTAGTAATGCAAACCCTTCCCAGAACTTTGCATTAATGTCTCTGACTAATATTCTTCACAGCCCATTTTTGGATGAGTTACTATTCCTCACTCATTTCGAAAAGGCCCAGAAGTCTGACTCTTGATCATGCAGCTCCTATACTCCGATCAAGTTGTCAGAGGCAGGGCACTCCTCGCTCTTACGACCAGGAGTAGCAGCCTAGGTGTGTAGAACTCCAGTCAGTTCTAGAGGCTCACTCAAATTCCTCCCACCAATCAGTGAGTCTTCCTTGTTTAAAGGACTGAGGGTTTGTATATCGTGTAGGAACAAATCACAATATTTGGAAGTAAATTGTATTTTTCCTAACTATACAAACCTGAGGTCCTTTACATACATGCAAAGTGGAATGTTTACATCTGGGCATGCTATCCTACCCGCCTGCCACACAGTAGTTACTGCCTAACCACCTTGTTCAAGAATTTAACGGCCGTAATCCCAGCTACGCCGAAAGTAATTCCTTATGTAAAGGACCTCAGGTTTGTTTAATTAAGAAAAATACAATTTACTTCCAAAAATTATGATATTTCTCTCTCTCTCTCTCGTTCGTAGTTAGCTTTCACACTAGCTCATGATTTTAAATTGATTTCATTTTACCTTCACCTTCTGCAGACATTACTTATGTACATACATGTCTTCTTTATTTTATTTAATTGTTGTGTGACTTTGTTATGACTGACTTATGAAGTTTACCTAGTGATGCAAAGAAAACTTTTACTCTGATAGAAAAAGAAAATGGCATCCCATGAGTTAGGGGTAACTTTAGTATGCATACAAAAGTGGATACAAATGTATATAGTAGTTATATACTGTAACTATGTTTATGCCAAACAGTTATTCCATTTTTAAGGCTAATGTATTAAACTAACTTTTAAATCAAATTACAGTGACTTTAATTTCATTTAAAAGTTAGCCTAATACTTAGGGAGCATGATTAGGGTCATCTCTAGTGTTCAAACTCTAGAAGTAAGCATTTGTTAGCAATTTCCGAGACAGTGCCAAACTTACGCAAAACTTCCCCTTCCACGAGGGGGCTCTGGAACCTAACCTCGCGTAAGTTCGGTGTATTACTGTACTGAGTTTTTGGTAGCTTTTCAGCTCAGTTTAGTTAGGATTACTGCAGATTGTCATTCATTGTCTGATTATAACTCATTGAGTATTAGATACTGTAGGGAGGGTTGCAAGACCTGGATGACAAAAGCAAACCAATGATAGTCATATGATCTGTGCAAAATGTAGAGGACGAGAATGTTCTAAAGAGCATATGTACTTGCATTGAATGTGATAGAATGAGAAGAGATGGAAAGTTTTGAAGTCATTTGGCGAAATTGGAGAAGGATAGAAAGAGGAAGGCAGTTTTCAGAACTGAAGGTAAGTCTCATAGCGTATAGCCTATTCCAGTTATTAACCATAATATTCCTTTTTCTCCTGATCTAGCATCATCCCCTAGTTGTCCTATTATTTTACCATCAACTCTTATTCCTAGCTCCCATGCTTCCGAACCTGGTGCTGTTGCCAGCCTCAAGTGTAAATTTGACTGCAAATTGGATCTGGTGGTTAATACTGTCTAAATTAGGGAGTCCCTGAAGGTCCTTATGGATGAAGTGCAGAGTATTGTGCCAGTGCCAGCGGAGGAGGTGGCTGTCCGACCCGCTGATTCTCCCAGACGAAGGTCACTGCCACATCCCAGAACCTGGGAGTACACATACCAGAGTTCCAAAGGAGGTCAGCGGGGTTTGCCGACAAGTCAGTAGTTCGTGTTTTAATGCTGTCGGAAAGGCATTGCTGTGTGTTCATCAGTTATCACCTGACTCCAATGACTCTCGTCCCTTGGAGAGACTTCATGGTAGGGAGGCTTCTCCCATCTCTTCAAAGCATACTAGGGAGCCCTCTCCCAGCCTGCAACCAGGTTGCAGTTTGTGGCGCAGCCTCATTTGTCATTCACCTGGGAGTTGCCATGCAGAACGCCAGTTTTTGGCTCCTAAATGCTCCTCTTTGTCCAATGAGCGCCCAGAGTATTCGCCTGAGCATCATTCATCTGAGTGCCTGTCTCGGACTCCATAGCACTCGTCTTGTTCTTCAGAGTACCCACCTCGTTCTTCAGAACACCTGTCTCCAGCCAGCTGGGTGCCATTTTCCTGGAGTTCAGTGCCAACCTCTAAGTGCTTGGTGCCATAAGAGCTCCCGGCACCAACTGAGCACTCACATTCTTCTGCTTTGCCTGCACTCATTTCAGAGGATCCCTTTTTTTCTCATATCAAGAAGCAATTAGAGGATGTATTGGGCGTGCTGCAGGGGAACAAGTCAGTTCTCTCATTTATTTGTCAGGGAGACTATGGTATCCATCAATATGAAAGATGTGTGCTTCCACATCATTCCAATACACCCAGAATCCAAGAAGTACCAGAGGTTTGTGTTCCAAGGCCAAGTTTTTTAATTTTGGGTGCTGCGCCTCAGACTGTCCACAGCCCCTAAATTTTCACTCAAGTACTCACCCCTCTATCGCTTCACCTAATGGTTGTCAAGGTATGGTTATACATAGACAACTGACTTCTTTGGTCTCCATCCAAGAAGTATACGGTGGACCTAATGAAGACACTTCAATGAGCCCCAACTCAATTCATGATCTATTCGGGGATGAAGATAGACTCTTGATTTTTTAGGGTTTTTTGTCGGATAACAGAATTCATTCTTGCATCCAGAAAGTTTGTCACTTTCTTGATCTCCAGTTTTGCTCGGCCAACAACTGGATGAGCCTCTTGGTGACCCTCTCTTCCAGTGAAGATGTTTGTTCCCTTGGGGAGACTGCATGCAAGATCTTTGTAGTTCTTCCTAAAAACCAGTTGGAGCAGAAAGACTCTTCCATATTTGTTTTTGTCTTCCCAACACACTGGAGATAAAAGATGACCTTCAGTGGTGGTTAAAAGAAGGGAGATTCCTAGTAGGGAAGTTGCTCCTTCAATTGAACCCAAACCTAACATTGTACTCCAATGCATTGGATCTGGATTGGGAAGGAACAGTCTGGGAGGAATGGACACTTTTTCCTTGTGCGAGGCAGCCAGCGATCTCCTCTGGGCCCAAAACAACTAGACCCAGATTCAAACCTGATTCATTCAAGACAAGTTGAATGTTCTTGAGAATGAGTTGAGCCGTTGCAAACAGGTTCTACCTAAGGAATGGTTGCTGAATTCACAGGTGTGCACCGACCTGCGGAAATAGTGGGGAAACCTGTTGGTAGACATCTTTGTGACGTTGAGAAGCCAATGCCTGCCCCTGTATTGCTCTCCTGCCCTGGACCCTCGTGTGTGGACAAAGGATGTGACGGTTCAGGATTGGTCAAACCTGGAGTTTTATGTCTTTCCTCCTTGCAGTTTAGTCAGGGAAGTCACAAACAAATTCTGGTCTCATCATAACATGTCGATGATCCTGATTGCTCCTTTCTGGCCACAAAATGCTTGGTTCCCGGACCTATAACTTCTAACAGATTTTCCAAGGCTCTTTACAGCATCAAAATCTGCTCAAACGGCCTCATTTCAACAGGTTCCATCAAGGTTTAGCCACTCTTGCCCTGATAGGCCTCAGACCTTCAGAAAGCTTGTCAGAGCGAAAGGTTTTGCAAGAGAAGTTGCAAATGCTATTGCTCAGGCCAGACATGACTCTTCTACCAGAGTCTATCAAGCTAAGTGGGCAGTGTTCTGCAGTTGGTGCAGGAGACATGGCATCTCATCGTCTGAAAGATCTTTAGCCCAACTAGCAGAATTTTTGCTGTTCCTGAAGTCGTCTCAAGGTCTTTCAACATCCACCATTAAAAGCTACAGATCTATGTTGAATTCTGTATTTAGACGTAAAGACTTAGGCTTAGCCTCGAATCAGGACATTTCTGTCTTAGTTAAGTCTTTTGATACTACTAAATAAATTACTCAATCCTCTGTCGCCTGGAACTTGGACGTGGTGTCATGTTGGCTTTCAGGTCCACCGTGTGAACCATTACATTCTACTTCCCTTATAGACTTAACTAGAAAAACTCTTATTCTCATTGCATTGGTCACAGCAAAAAGAATCAATGAGCTTCAAGCCCTTGATAGATGGGTCGGTTTCACTGAGGGAGATGCAGTTTGGTCTTTTATCCTAGGGTTCCTAGCAAAGAATGAGAACCCTTCCATCCCTTGGCCTTGGTCAAAATTCCTCGGGGTAATACTTAATAAAAAACTTACATTTAAAGAACATAAAGAACAACTGGCGATAAAAGTGAGAAAATCCTTAAATATAATAAAAGTAATTGCGCATAATGACTGGGGTGCTGATAGAACCTTTCTGATAAAAGTATATAAGGCTATTTGTCTAAGTAAACTTGATTATGCATGTCAAGTATATGGTAGTGCTTCTAAAACCCTATTAACAAAACTGGATGTCATACATAACATGGGTATTAGACTATGCACTGGAGCCTACAGAACTTCCCCCGTGGAAATTCTGTATGTAGAAGCAGGAATAGATCCCCTGAAAGTACGAAGAGAAGAAATGGGATTAAAATATATAACTAAAATAAATAACCTTAATAATAATCCAAACACCAAATATATGAAGAACATAACAAATAATTATGACAATAAACCAAGAGCCTCTAAACCATTGGAGAATAGATTAAAACCTGATATAGAAATTCTAAAATTAGGAACAAGTAGCATATAAAAAATAACCACTCCTAAAATACCTCTGTGGATACATGCTAAAATAGAAATCTGTGGAAAGGGGGGGAAAATCATTTTAATAAGAATGTAACAGATGCACAATTGAAGAGTGAATTCTGTCACACCTTAGGAAAAACATAAACGGGATATTAGTATTTATACAGATGGTTCCAAGTCGAAGGAGGGTGTAGGCTATGCTGTAGTAACAAAAATATAAAAATAATAAGGAAAAAATTCCAAAAATATGCTCGATATTCACTGCAGAGATTAATGCTATATTAGAGGCTATAAAACATACCTTTATGGTGGGAAAGGCAAACGATACCTTTGTAATATACACGGATTCTTACAGTGCTTTAGAAGCGCTAAGACAATACACAGTTTGTCATCCCGTAATTGAAGAAATAAGGGAGTGGATAGATATAATAGTAAAGAAGCCAAAAAGGCAGTAAAAAAGGAGTCTATAAAAAAAATACAAATTCCTTACAATGACATTAAAACAACAGTAAATGAATACTGTCAATCAAAATGGGAAAAAGAATGGCTAGAATTGAATCATAAAGCATATTAAATCATCTGTAAAACCTTGGAATAGACAACAATGTCAAAGAAGGGAAGATATCATATTAACGAGATTAAGAATAGGACATACATACTTGACACACAAATACTTGATGTTGCAAGGCGAGGAAAGACAGGCCCCTTACTGTGACCATTGTCGTACTCTGGTCACAGTCCGTCATCTGCTAACTGAATGCAAAAAATTCGAAAGGAAACGAAGATCCAACAACATATATAATATCCCACTTGAAGAACTATTGGGAGAAAATGCCCCATTTCAAAATATAGTAAATTATCTCAAAGAAATAAACCTGCTTTATATGATATAACACGTCTTATAATTTCATAGTTATACAGTAAGCGCTGAATGGCCTTTGCTGCCCCAGTGCTTGGTGTTACACCTAAACTTTATAAAACCAACCAACCTTGGCCTTGGTCCTCCACCATCAAGAGTCTTACAGGAATAACACTATCTTGACATAAAGAACCAAGAAGATTAAAGGGGACTTTCATAACCTCTGGTGTTCAGTTATATGTATTGCTGAATCTCATTTGAGTATCAAGGAAGAAATCTTACCATTGTTGAAGGTGAAAGGTCTTGACATTCGGGAGGTAGCCACATCTTTTGCTTTTCAGCGTAATTTCTCCCTGACTACAATCATCCAATCAACTTATTGGAAATATTGATCAGTTTTTGTTAATCACTACTTGCGCAATGTAGAAACAGTTTGAAGACTATAGTATGTTAGATTCTTTTTCTGCAGCTAGCATGGTGCTAGGGAATGAGGGGTAGAAGTGCTACTTCTATTTTCTCTATCTAATTCCCTTGTGTAAAGTCATCAAGTTTTGGGAAGCCTGGGGGTGCTTGGTACCTGGAGTACCCACCATTCATTTCTTTTAATCAGATGGGCATAGGTATGTTTTTTAACTTGGTGTACAGGTAATAGATTTTGTTGGTTATGGTCGTATCACACCCAGTTCAAGGGCATTGGTTTTGCTTTGGCAGTCATAGGACCACTCCATGACTCCAAAGCTCCCACTAAAGTAGGGGCAGCTCTTGACGCTATAGTAATGTCCACTATGGGTTGAGATGAGCAACAACCGGAGGCAGTATCTTCCTGCTTTGGCTCTCACCAGGTAAAGTTGACAGTAGCATTCCCAAAATGCTAGTTTATTTATCTCTTTCAAATTCAAAGTTGTACATGTCAATGAATCCCACCTGTCAATGTGGGGTTCAGCTATGGAATTGCTTGGTAAGTTACGTACTTATATAAAAGTGACATCTCTATAATAAGATTTTATATGTACTTACCAAATAATTACATAATCCCCACACATGGACATAGAGCATAAACAAACTGAGCTCTTCAGCTACGTTGTACCTGTTCTTCCCTGGAAGTGGGCAGGGCACTTACCTGTATACCAAAACAACAGTGTGCTATTGCAGATTTTTAAGTCTAAAGCTGCCATTAAGAAGAAACTATAGCTTTGTAATTACTTGTTAAGTTCATATTTATAAAATCTTATTTTATAAAAAATTTTCATGTTTCTTTGGGAAGTACAAAATATTTTTTTAATATTTTGTTAGACTTGGGTAAGTCTGTTAACTAAAAAAATTCTGCCAAGTTTCGGCCCTTTCAATTGAGGTTCCACTGGTAATTGCCTCTTCAACAACATAGTCACAAAAAAATTTCTATCTCTCCAAGCTGTGCCTGCAGTTGGCTTCGTTACTAACTGGATATATTCGACTGACTTTCCTTCCAAGACTGCTGTGTACTTGAGAATGGAAGTGGATACCTTGATTACCTTAGTTCACCCAACCCTGGAACATGATCCAGTGGTTCCATTGGAGTCTTTATCAGCTTCTCACCTTATCAGTCTTACCTGCCTGTTAAGGCTGGAAGTGGGTAGATCATTTGTCATCAGCAGAACAGTTGCCCCACAGTCACTTTTGGGTTTAATCCCTACAACTTTAGTTGGATACTTACTGTTCAGTACCCAAGTATTCAGAGGACTATCCAGGTGAGATCTTCCAGGAAATCCTGTCCTATACTGATACTTCGTACAGTAAATGTGAATTAGTGAGAGCTTTATGACATGTCCATTAAAAGGAACATCTGTATGTTGTATTGGTTATGGGATATTTATTCTTATCTTGATATAAAAATTCCTTCAGCATATCTGCTTGTCATTACCAATGTAGGATTCTGTCTGGTATTCTAAAGTGAATTTTTTTTTTTCAGACTGCTGAACTTGGAGGGAGCACTCTTAGCTTTTACAGGCGATGGTGATCGGGATGCAAGAGTCACTGCTGCTATTGCAAAGTAACATTTGGGCTGTGTACGATAAAAATGGACGAAATGCCTTTTCAGAGGACAGGTTGAGCATGGTTCTCATGGAATGTGAGGTAAGATATACAGTAGTACAGGAACAATTTTATCAAATTAAATTATTAGGGCATATAAAACAAACTTTGTTGATGAATACAACACATTACTCTATTACTTTATTTATAGGTTTAGTACTTTATTTATAGGTTTAGTTGTGGAAGGGTAAAATATTGTAAAAATAAAATCTTTGAAGTGCAAAGGTAATTGCCGTCTCTGCTTGTGAACTGCACTCTGGGTGAGAGTCATGTTTAACCTCTCTTGGCCTTTACCGGTTCATTGCCCGTTCGCTTGTGTTTGGCTGATATCATGGCTTCTTCTGCTCCTTCTCGGCCTTGTCAATGTTGCAGTAGGTGCTGTTCTATGGCTCAAAATATATATTTTAATAGTTTATATAAGTATTGTGTTTCAAATAGTTCACCTGTTTCTCAACAACAGTATGGCTAAAAAGAAACAGTTGGATATTTCTTATGACTTTGAATTTTAATTACTTCCCAGACCCTAGGCTCTTTGTCGTGGTTTCTTTATGCTCCCCAGACTCCTTGTTTCTAGTGGAAAGAGTGTCGAAGAACAACCACTGTACCTACAACTGACTTTTCTACATGTAATTACTTATGAGAAGATTAGAAAGAGTTTTCTGATTCCTTCATACCACCCCCTCAAATTTTTCTTTCTATGTTCAGCCATTTGCACATTTTGTTGTTGGTAACCCCAGTATTAGTATGACTTTGAACTTGTTTTGACTGATTTATATGGTTATGAGTGCTAGTGTAGTCCATCAAGACAGGTGTATCCATCCTTCAGATGTATTTTTTGGCAGACATGGGAAGATCTTGAATTAATTGTAATAATCTCAATTCTGTGACAGGTACACTAAAACTGGTTCAGCAGCCAAGCTGTAGACTCCTTGAATCAAACAAGGAAAGTAAAACGATCCCTTTTGAGATTGTAGTTCCTTACGAAAGTAAAAGACCAAATGAACAAGAAAATGCATGAAACAAAACCCTAACTTGACTTGTAGTGACCCCTATTCTTGGGATTGAATATTGGTTAAAGTTCCAGTTACTGTATTTAGAACAGTGGTAAAGGTATTATCACCATTAAAACTGGTAAACTTTGATAAAAGATGGTCAATAAAAATTTTTAGTTAGGTAAGGTAATTAAAAGAGATGAGGTGGCCAATAGAAAACACTTCAGTTCAGCAACTACAGAGCTAGCTTGTCTTTTACAAATATTATCATAAATATACCTGACATACTTAGCAAGTCATAATACAATAAAAAATAATTTAGTGGACAGGGTTTTTACAGATATGAAAATCAGGAAGAATTAATCATTATTTTAATCAGAGGAGTTGCTCACCAAAGTGTAGCTGGAAAAAAAAGAAAAAGAAAAAGAAACCTGTTGGATTTTTGAAACAGCTCTTTTCAACCTCTCTATGTAGGCAATTTGTTATTATAGCATGGTTGGAATGCTGTATTCTGGCAGAGCTGAGCTACCTTTTAATTTTTTTTTTTTTTTTTTTTTTTTTGGTGGGGGCAGGGGGCATTAGCATTTGTATGGTTTGGTTCAATTTTCACTAATTTATAATATAATGATCTGCTGACATTGTGCCTTACCAAATTATAATCCTTTTACTCATAGTCATGTTAGGCTCAGTTGCTTATCATTAAGCATATTATCACTAACTGGCATTTTACCCATTTTCTGCCATTTCTTTTATGGAGTAAAGTAAGCATATTTAGTTAGTAAGCGAACAAAAAATGTTTTCTTCAGCACCCCATTTAGCAAAAGTATAGTGGGATTTGAATGAGATGATTATTATGAATTTAGTTTACCATGCTTACTAATCCACCTTAGTAAACTCATAGGACTCTTGCTTGAAAGATATACTCTTAAATGCTATAAAATTAAAAATTTAAAAACTTTGGAAACAATAAGGAAAGAGAATAAAAGAAACTTGTATCTTCCAGAGGAGCTTAAAACAGGTTCCTTTCTCAGGTGAAATTTAAGTTGTTAGCTAAGCAGAGACCAAAGGGAACACATAAAAGGGGAGTTAGAAAGGCCAAATTAATGCTAAGAAGAACTTTTTGAAATCAGTACAGCGTGCCATGTAGGGCAAACTATAGGTGGCACCACCAACTGTGAAAACATTGAAAGAGAATTAGGCTCAAGTTGCATTTGAAGCTTGTTCAGTGTAGAGGTTTGTTAATCTTGAGATATTCATGCTTAAGGGTTCCCAAAAATTAATTATATTTTTCTCATTTTTATACAGGATGGCAAAGTTTGTGTAACTCAAGTTGCTAACCTCCTCCTATGTATATATGCTAAGGAAAACGTAGGGTTTGGTATACTGAAAGCCAAAACTCAAGCTCTGGCAAAGTACTTGGATGGGCCTTTACGACAAGTTGCCACTGCATGATTTGGAAATGAACTCTCTAATTTATTTGTATGACATTAGTATGATCATTGTATCTGTATGTTATATTTTTTCTAATACATTTTGTAAGAATTGTAGCTTTTCTTTAGATTACACAATACTGTAAAACAAGTTTCTTGTAAAGTTTAAGCATAAGCCAGCAAATTTTATTGGAATTTTGGTGCATTAATTTGCTTGTGTACATAACAGTACTTTTTAAAATTAAAGTGAATAATTTAAACTTCAAATTGGTTTAACATGTGCATGGATCACACTTGGAATGTAAAATTTCATGGATTACAAAATATAATGTAAGGTTTTGCTGTATACTTCATATAACTAATATACTTGGTAATTTATGTGCCATAGGATTAATGTAACAATAAATTTCTAATGAAATATATATGTACTTTGATTTAATTATTAGGTGACTTTGATATCCTTAAAAGTTTTAAAGCAAGCATTGATTCTTGCATATGTAAAAATAAAAACCTGGACGACCATGTAAGGGCCTTGTAGTATTTCTTTTGGCAAGATTTGAAGGTAAGTGTAGAGTATCGGTCTCTTTTGTCACTTTCTTGAATTGTAATCTAATCTAGGGCACTGACCCAAGAAGTGACCTGGGACATGGTTTTGCAATTAATTATATCACGATTTGTGATTTACAGATTAAAAAAAAAAATGACAGAAGTACACAAGCCAATATAGAGCAAATTTTAAGGAAGCTAAAACCAGAAAATTGAACAAAGTTTATGTTTTCAGTCTCACGTACAATTGGCATGAAGTAGAACACTGAAGATTCAAGATAGTATACATTACTTGTTGGTTTAAAAGTAAAATGGAAATACTTGTAATATCTAGTTCAGAAACATCTAATTTTTTAGGGATCATTGTTTCAGAAAATGGTAATGGACAAGAATTAAAATAAACTTTTTGAAGCACTGTAAACTGAAGTATAAGAAAAGATGATTAGAATAAAAAAAAACAAGGGAATAAAGCTGTGCACCTCACATGAATAGTGTAGTGTGCCCGTAGCTGTGTTTGTGTAGTGATGCTATAAACCAGGAAGATCGTAAAAAAAAAAAATGGTTTACACTTAATAGAATGCACTGAGCGCCTCAGTGGTATGATCAGTATGGTCTTGGCCTGCCACCTTGGTGGCTGCAAGTCTATTCTCGGGCATTCCATTGAGGGGTTAGAGATGTATATTTCTGGTACTAGAAGTTTCACTCTTGATGTGGTTCAGAATGGCACGTAAAGCCGTTGATCCCGTTGCTGAATAACACTGTTCCATGCAACGTAAAAACACCATACAAACAGACAATTAAAATGCACTAAAAAGTGAAAAATAAAATTTTTTTTTTAGACTAGGAATTTCTTACATTAAACATGTCTTAAAGATAAAAGTTGTGGTCACAAACCATGGAAGGAAATGCTATAAGAAATATATTTTTATATTTCTGGTAGCATTTTCTTCCATGTTAGGTGCCTAAGTTTATATTTTTTTAGACATGATTAATTGTAAGAAAGTCCTGGTGTCAAAAGATTTATTTTCGCTTAACCTGGTGAGTAAGCCTACAAACTGCTGCTGTTGTTTGGGGGGATCTATAGGAGAGCCTAAAAATGTCTGAAAAGGTGTTTCACATTGAGTTAAAGATACAGGAATTTTAGGATAGGATATTTATGATTTGTTTATTAGAATGGAAATGTAAAAAATAAATAATGTGCATGTTGAACAGCACAGAAAAATGATTCCTAATGAAATATTGCTATTTAGTTTATTTTTTGTTGGTGAAATTAGGCTCTGTTTGACGATAGATTTTAGCATTTTTAATCCACGTTAAAAGTTAGGAATGAATGTCTACAACTTATGGATAAGGAGAAAATCTTACACACGTCTCGTGTAAGCTGGAGGCGGATCACACCTTGTTAACTTTTTAAACCATATTGATACAAAGAGTTTAAATTTTTTATTTATACTTTTTGGTTTGACAGAAATTGTAACCCAATTTGTGTGTAGCTAACAAAATTGATATGCAGTTGAGATGGTTTGAAAAATCTAGTAATTACGAAATTGTTCTACGAGTTAAAGTTGTGAAAAAATCCGAAGTTCCAGACAAATCTTAATACAGGGGGAGGTCGTTCTAGGGGTGTGTCGGTATCAAAACACTTTTGACCTTTCGAACTAGCAGCTATATTTCCAAAATCGGTATCAGAGCCTGCGTTTCTTTAATGAATAAAGCAATTTTTTACCTGATCCCTTTGTCCAATTGACATGAAATTTTGCATAGTTACTTAATCCCGGTGATAATACAACCATAGTGCTTCAGCGGCGTGGTTGGTATGGTATTAGCATCCACCTCGGTGATTGCGGGTTCGATTCTCGGCCATTCCATTGAGGAGTGAGAGATGTGTATTTCTGGTGAAAGAAGTTCACTCTCGACGTGGTTCGGAAGTCACGTGTAGCCGTTGGTCCCGTTAGAGAATAACCACTGGTTCATGCAACGTAAAAGCACCATACAAACAAAGACAATAAAACCCTTTGTTTTCCGTCCATTCTGCAGTATACTCTTTGTCATAGTAAATTAAAGGTATCCTTATCATATAATAATTGTATTGCAGTAGTACATAACTGCATTATTCTTTCAAGGTTTGAATTCAGTTGAACAGTATATGCAAGTATTTAAAACAAAGTCATTGTAACTTTCTGTATTAGTTTCTTCATCGCATCTTGCTTCACTTAATTATTGGCATCGCAGTTCACTGCATAGAATAATATATATATATATATATATATATATATATATATATATATATATATATATATATATATATATATGTGTGTGTGTGTGTGTGTGTGTGTATGTATATATATATTCATATGCAATGGAACTGCGATGCCAATAATTTAAGTGAAGCAAGATGCGATGAAGAAACTAATACAGAAAGTTACAATGACTTTTTGTTTAAATACTTGCATATACTGTTCAACTGAATTCAAACTTGAAAAGAATAATGCAGTTATGTACTACTGCATTACAATTTATTATATGATAAGGATACCTTTAATTTACTATGACAAAGAGTATACTGCAGTAGTACATAACTGCGTTATTCTTTCGAGGCTTGAATTCAGTTGAACAGTATATGCAACTTTTACAATATATATATATATATATATATATAATATATATATATATATATATATAAATTTGTTTAAATAGTTGCATATACTGTTCAACTGAATTCAAGCCTCGAAAGAATAACGCAGTTATGTACTACTGCAGTATACTCTTTGTCATAGTAAATTAAAGGTATCCTTATCATATAATAATTGTATGCAGTAGTACTAAACTGCATTATTCTTTCAAGGTTTGAATTCAGTTGAACAGTATATGCAAGTATTTAAACAAAAAGTCATTGTAACTTTCTGTATTAGTTTCTTCATCGCATCTTGCTTCACTTAAATTATTGGCAGCCATCTGGTTTGAATAGGTAAGAACATGGAACATACGCTGAATAACATCAAAACTTATACGTGAATTTGGTGCATTTTGGCCGAAGGATGCGAACTTCACCGATTTAATTATGAACAGGTTTAGCGAAGTTTCCACCTTCTGATAACTACATTGTCCTTTAGGGTTAACACGAACACATGCATTGTCGTTTCGTGTTTTGCTCCCAAAAGTAATTATTGAAAATTTTAGCCTATATATATATATATATATATATATATATATATATATATATATATATAGATATATATCATGCTATAATATATATATATTATATATATATGTATATATATATATATATATATAATATATATATATATATATATTGTTATATATAGATATATATATACATATTTACACACATACGTATGCATGCATGTATTTATGTGACATATATGGACTTATATATATATATATAATATTATATATATATATATATATTATATATATATATATATATTTTTGTTTAAATAGTTGCATATACTGTTCAACTGAATTCAAGCCTCGAAAGAATAACGCAGTTATGTACAGTTGGACACAGGTTTCCCTGGTACACCTTCTTGAGGGACTTCGAAAAATTATATGGTAACAGTGTTTACTGAGGGGGAGGACTCTTCCTCTCTTAGCAAGAGTTCCACCAATAAGCTCTAGAATTCTTTCAGTGGGAGGAGTCATTAGGTAAGGTAAGAGAAACACACACACACACACACACACACACACACACACACGGAGTAAAAGAAAAAAAAGAAATCTGAGCAGGTTATATCACTGTAACTAAGATTTACTGTTCTCACTTTTAATATAAGATTGTTTATTAAGATTCCATTTAACTTTCGTCTAAGACGTTATCTTTTCACCGTGTCTGTTATTATATATCGGTCATATTCATTACGCAATACTTAAAATTTATCAAAATTTTAGTTATATTGGTATTGGAGAGAATCAGGAACATCATAACAGGATATTTTAACCTTATCACGTAAGCCAAGTTTATACTATCGGTTGCAGTGCGTTTCCTACCAATAATATAATAGGAAGCTATAAAGAGAAGCGCAGCAGCACTTCATTGAACATACTCAAAAAACTCAGTGAAACGTGTTGAAACGAGTGTGACACCTTAGCTCCTTTCTCACTCTCTCTCTCTCTCATATTAGCTAATTTAAAGTGACATGTCATCTAGAAATACCATTGTGCTAAGTATGCAGTTTTGATATGTCATTAACACCCTCTAATCTTGACTAAACTAATATAGCATATATATTTTTTTTGCGGGGGTCGGGGGAGTGGTGTCGGGAATTGAGTTCTTGTTGTTAAGCCGTCTTACAGGTTTTGGAATTCTAAAATGTAATTCAAACTGACAAGCTTCTTGTTTTTGCTGTAACGATGTCCTCAGCCTGGCTTTGCTACAACTGAAATGGGTTGGGGCCTAGGGGTAAGGTGGGCCTGGACGAAGTACTAGATATGCTCGTGGATATATGTGTATGGCTAACGAAAAAGCGCCACTTGAAATTTTTCTTGTTTATCTTTAATGCCTGCGTGTTTTTAGTATTTATCCTAATATTATTATAGTACTGTAGATTTTCTGAATACAACAACATTTACAAGAAGAAGGATTGGATTAAACTCACTCTCTCTTGTAAATACATATAGAATGAAAAGAGAGAGAGAGAGAGAGAGAGACTAGCGTTACTGAGGAATCAAAATGAAATACTAGGTCAGAGAACATTCCACAACTTGTAATGGACAGTGAAGAAGGACTCCCAAACTTGGTGCAAACTTTTAACCATTCCCATATGGTAAACTTAATTCGTTTGCCAATGATAAACAATTGTTGATATTCAGAGGTTTCATGTATTCATGGTTAGGTTTTTATTCCCTCTTGAATATACTGTAGAGGTTATTCCCTGAACGCCGTTCATTACAATAATTATTACATGATATATGGAAACATATCTACTTGGCTATATTTTTCTAATATATTAATTGTGATACATGTTTTAATGTCATACGGACAGAATTCCTTTCGCTCTTATCATCATTCGTGTGGATAAGAGACAGACGTCTCTACTGTTAAACAGCCCTTCAGTCATTTACCTGTCCATTGTGAAAAGAGCTATTTGGAGAAATGTAGTTTGATGATATTGTCCTAGGGTTCTCTTTTTAGATAATTTTTAAAGAAAAAAATCCAGGATAGCGAAATTCCCTTTAGATTTTGAACTCCATTGAAATATCAAATTCACCTTTCTAATAAATAAATTATAATAATCATGACCTGGAGCTAAACGATATTCATTCTGTTTACGATTTTTTTTACATCATACGACATGGAAGTCAGCGGAAAGCCATGGGGTAATAACCAAATATACATACTCAATTTTTACATTTATTTTAATATTAGTGAGAAGTCCAGCCACCTTCCTTGTAGATCACCTCTTGCAATCTGTTAGGCATAGAAGATTCGTGGTTTCTTTCTGACGATCTGTGGTTGGTTGTGGAAGACCTTCCATTGCGTTCCCAGTGGTCCTCTCCCTCTCAGGCTTCCAACATTTTACCAAATTAGCCTAAATATTTTCATGAGGTTCATGTCTGTATCCTTACTTGGCCAGTCAAGCAATTGCAGATCCTCTCGACCTTGAAACAGATTCCTGGACTATTCTGGCCGTATGGATGGGGCAGCGGTCGTGAATGAAAATCACAGGAGCAGGTGGGGAGGAATAATTCCGCTGTTGAAGTGAAAGAAGTTAGAAATCCTGAAGAATTTCAATGTATTTTTCACCAGTGAACTCCACTCAATCCTGGTGATATCATCCATACAATGTAAGAAGATCCAGCCCCACACGCTTACTCTGAAATGCCCATTCCTGGTCACCTCGTAATGTTTCTCTGTAGTATCTGAAGGGAAAAAATCTAATTTTTAACAATTTACGGTTTGCTTTTCGTAATAGGGAAAATAATGCTATATCGTTTGGGAAAATAAAAATGCTAAGTAAGAACCCTTGCAATAAGTTAAGAATGTTTATTCATCGCAAGGATTAATACTTATAATAGTATTAAGTTTGATCTGCAACGGTCCGTTATATGATATGATATTCTTTAATTCAGTAAACAGCTGTACTCTATAGCTATTATAAGTTTGCCTACGTGATTATTCATAACATTAATAATGCATTTGCTTAATGCCTGAAAGCTGGCCATAGTAGAACTAATGGGGGGTGTTTCAATGAAGATTTTTTATTTTCACACTTCTCGTGGCAATATAATTTAATTAGCGGAAAATACAGGGTTTATTGACAAAATTATTATCTTTTGATTATAATATTACCCTTGCTTATAATTATTTATAATCTGACTGTTATAATGATTATAGAAACTCACCTTATATTACTCGGTCTTCACTTATGTATCCTGCCGTGACTTCTGCTAGTAAAAGACCTTTCGTCACTGCATACGACTCGAGACCAAAATTCCATATCCTCCCCCACAAACTGTTGAACAAAGGCAAGACTATCAGCACGATGCCGTTCGGCGAGAAATTCCTTCTTGGCAGGAATTCCATGAGGTATTCTGCCTCATGCAGACGTCTTCGCACCGTCCCATAGCCGAAACATTTAATGCCAGACGTTCACAAATAGCAATATTATTGGTAAAAGGGTCTTCTGCTGCTCGTCGAATGTCGTCGTTATCCTAACGGGTGGTCATTCGTGGTGGAGGTCTTCGAACTGAAATGCGTAATTAACATGCAGATACCTAGATAATCAAGATTAATTATAGCCTGTTTACTTATGGGGAACGCTATTGGTATTCTGGAAGTAAAAGAGAAAGAATCACTATTAGAGTTCAACAGGACCAAGGCAACTATTTAGGTTTCATGATTTTACGGGTTTGTAAGGTTTATTGTTTAAAAAATTAATAAATAAATGAAATAAATAAATGCTATCCAAAGTCGGTCAATTTCCCAGTCTAAGCATGCCTCCTTTTCCATTTATTTACTGCTGTAGGGGAGACGTCAAGACGCTGTGCAACAGCACGTATTGGAAGCCCACTTTCTCGTAGAGCGACGATCTGCGCCAGGAGAACCATATATTGCTGTTCATTTGGAGACTATAACGAATACTACTAGCAGAGGACAGATAACCTATCAAAATTTATACAACACCTCAGTCTAGCCATGATTGGGTGACAAACTTGTTAGCGTGTAATAGGGGTGCTGTAGCAGTGATATCGTTATCACTGAACAAAGTGATATATTAAATCACACGATTACTGGGACTGAGTGATTGATTGGCTGTTACTGGCATTGCAACATCTCAGGTCATTACTGTCATTGATAACGTTTAAAATTCTGTATGTCTTCATAATGATAAATTGTTAATTGTCCTGTTTGATACACTAAAGGTGGTGGTGTTCCTCTCTTAACGTGAATTCCATTAATCTGCTTTCGGGCGTGTTAGTGTATAAGAGGTTGGAGGAGGCAAACTTGTAATAAGTATTAATCATCATAGATGAATAAACATTATCTTTAATGCAGTGGTTGTTACGGAAAGCAACGCGTAAATTGTAAAAAATTCAGATTGTTTTCCTTCAGATACCACCGAGGAAACATTTACGAAGTTGCCAGGAGTGGCTTGTAACCGTAAATGTGTGGGCCTGGATTTCCTTACATGGTATATGTGATATCACCAAGACTGAAGGGTTTCCCCAGTGGAAAATACGTTAAAATTCTTCAGGATTTCTTACTCCCTTCACTTCACCAGCGGAATTATCCCTTTCCACCTAGTCCTGTCATTTTCATTCATGACGGCTGCCCCATCCATACGGCCAGAATAGTCCAGGAATGATTTCTAGATCGAGAGGATTTGAATTGGTTGACTGGCCAAATAAGGGTGCAGACATGAATCCCATAGATCCCGAGAAAGATAAAGTCGATTTATTAAATATTGAACAATTCACAGGTGCCCCGAGAGAAGCCGAAGTGCAGTGGAAAAAATCACTGAATTTCTAATCAGTTTTTCTCCCATGTATACATAAAAAAAAAAATCATTTTTTGTTCCCGTTATTTTATCTCATCCATTTCGTATGAAGTAGCTACTGTCGCATATCTTATGTAATATAAGCATTAAGCAGGTTAGGAGATTTAATTACGTTTGCTTTAGTCTATTACAATAATAGAATTCATAATTACCTGACTTGTTATCGAATTACAGTTACAACTTCAATTACAAGATGGGGAACAATATCAAAATACAATACAATTTTAATATTTCAAAATGTAATCACAGCTACAAATACATATATAAAACGTATTACTCAATTACATTTCGCACACCTATTTAATTTTAAGAAATGCAGATAGTTGCAAAGACTTTATACTTGAGTTTGGTTTCCTTTTACAGTCATTTCTGCAACAATTGTAATTTGTAACTTATGATACCTTTAGTACAAATACAAAACAAACATATCTAAAATATTTTAGACCTGTAGAAATTATCGTTAGCATCCTATGATTTGCCTAAGTAAATTTTTTAGTATGTTTATTGTGGTGAAAATTATTATGCTGATTATAAGAAAATGATACTGAAATACAAAACTCAAAATACTGAAAAAAATTTCAAAAACTTTTTGCACAAAAAAGGAAATAATGGAATAAAATTTTTTTTTAGAATTGGTAGCTGGCTTGTCAAGATTCTCCCTTAATAATATAATAAATTGAATTGGGAAGCGACTCAAAAACATCTCTCCATTGCATTTGGTCAAGATGAGTTCTCGAAAAGTAAGAGGGCGGCTCTAGGATAACAATCTCAAATAAAGTTTTCAGTTACAATTACAATAACAATTACCATTAATTATAAATAAAAAACAAATAGAATTACAGTTAACTTCAAAACGTGTAATTAAAAACATATCAGATAAATGACAATTACACCAAGCCTGAATAAAAGGTAAGGTTTATTTGTAATTGGTAAAGCTCTCTTACTGTGGGTTTCACAGACAGTGCAGTCACGTTTTTGGTCAATAACACTGTAATGAAAGACTGGTAATCAGTACGAGATTTTGCTGTAATTTTTCGGTATAATCAAGGCTTTAACTCTATTGGATGTTCGGTAAAAAATGCTCAATTTTTATTTGTAAACACATAGTGTAACTATAACCAGTTACCTATTCAAACCAATCTGTAGGCAATTGGCGGCTCTCTCTTGCTAAAAAAAAAAAAAATTAAAAAGTTGCGTGACAAACGGATTTCTGCTACCATGCCGACAGCTATGTTCCTAGACGGCCATCTCTTCTTCACCTTCGTAATGCAAGCATATGGCTGATGCCCTGAGTCCAAATGAAGCTTGCGAAGGAGGTAACTAAACACAAGTATAACAGTAGATTTACCATCAATCACAGTGTCTATCGTTCTACTACTCCACCATACATGCAGATATCTCTTACTCCAATAATTATAATCATTTACTCATAACCCAAGTCAATAGTCACTAAAGAAAGAAAAAAAATTTTGATCTTAAGACAAAAATAGTAATAGCTACTACTACTGCTGCTGCTGCTGATGCTAATAATAATAGTTTAAAAAAAATGCTATATTACTGGTTATTATTATTAATAATTAATTAATATTGTTCCCTTGTTTTCAACGTAGACCAAAAGTAATATATCCATTGCCTAAGGTAAGGTAGTACGGTACGGAATTTGCACATTTTTTCCGTACCTGAACTGTACCGTACCGTACTTCGGTAAAATTGTCGTTGCGTAATTCTGTACCGTACACATAGGCTATAAATATCAACCGTACCGTACCGTACCGTAATGCCAGCCTTGCTGGCAGGTAACAACAGCGTGAATCGTTATATATATATACAACATTTTAAATTATTATTATTAGATTAGATAGATAGATAGATAAAAAAAAAAATCGTGCAAAATATACTTAAACTAAGTAACATTCAGAGAGAGAGAGAGAAGGGAGGGGGAGGAGAGGTGAGGGAAGTCTCTCAAGACGGTGTACCAGGTAAACCTGTGGTCCAAACTGTACTGTCACGCATCAATAGTTCGTTCCCTCCGCTGATCCAGAGTGAACACGAATCCGCGACTATGAAACCCCGGAGCAGTTGAGCAAGTAACTAACGGAGCATCCAATAGATGTTGCGCCGTCAGGACAAGGAAGGAGGAGTGGGCAGCAGATAGTTTTCTTGAGCATAGACTAAAGTATCCTTAATCTATTAACGTTAATTAAGAGAGTGGTCGTAAACATTTTGTTGTTGACGACACTGGGTTTGAGTGTAAAATGTGCATTTAAGGAAATATGCGAAATAAATATGAGACTAAAAGTGCTTAGGAACTCAGTATTTATGAAATGGCATTTCCTATAGATTATTAAATCTTATATACTGACATGACTGTCCACGAGATCGATACAAAACTTTCACCAAGTGTTACGGTGGTGTTCTGTAAGCAGCAAGCCACCCCTCTCTCTCTCTCTCTCTCTCTCTCTCTCTCTCTCTCTCTCTCTCTCTCTCTATATATATATATATATATATATATATATATAGAACATCTATATCAGCAAATTAGCAAAATTTTCAGTTCACTTACTTTATTGAGGTAGCAACCATACACACAGATACATGTCTATATACTTATACAATTCATGATTGGGCCAACCTCCATAGAGAAAGCGGGCGATGTGGGCAATAACACACAAAAATTTGGGCTATATATAATTTTCTTTATTTACTAAATTTAGTAATTAAAACAACATGAAATATTAGGATACTTTCACCAATATAACAGGTTCATATTTGGTGGAAAAGAGAAAGAAAGACAGAACCACAGAATATAACAAGACAAAGATGAGTAGAGAGAAAGAGAGATAACTTATTAAGTTCTTTTCTAGATTATGGTGTGAAGAAGCCTCGTGTTCTTATTTTCTTCCTAGCACCAGGTCAGTTGCAAAATACGAGTCATTATCCATTTTACTATATTTCTTTAGTAAGGATATTTTCATCCTTGTTTTCAAGATGCATTGTAATAGAAAATAACTTAACTCAATTCCTGTGTTTCAAGAAGCAAAGTAGTTTTCTAGTGCCGATGTAGTTATAGCCAATTCTAACGTGTAAAAGAGTTAATATGTTTTTGTAGGAATGTAACTTTTCTCTCCTGTAAAGTCAACTGCCATAGTCCTTGCCGTTCCCTGACCATTTCCTGTCTAGGGAGGGGTTAGGAGCCACTAGCTTCTACCTTTGCATTGGAGAGTTAAGTTGCCTAGTATATGGCCATTCGTAGGCTGCAGCTTTTAGCTCCACTAATTCTATCAGGGCTTATTTCTTCTACCTTTTAATAATCTAGCCTTAGTTTCTTAACTGCTGTGCTCTTATTCTGTCTCAACTTTATTACCTTAATCTGTTTTCCTTCTTTTCTTGGAATGAAGCGCGTTTTGTAATTCCCTTTATTTCAAAATAACAAACTAAAAGTAGTGATACTTTACAAAGCCTTCTATGTTTCAAAATTTAAGGCTTATTTCAGTTTGACTAAATGTTAAACTAAAAAACCATCACATTTTTCCGACAATCTGGCAGATAAATTTGAACCAATATCACTTTTTTTTTTCATTTAATTTTGAGATACTATAATATTACTTTTCACTTTAAACCTATGAAATATGCATGATCTTTCAAAACATTAGCATTAACTGGTAATCAAGTAAAAGGAACATAACTAAAAACACGTGAGCTAGTGTCAATATATCATTATTTGTATGATAATATACAATGAGTAGGATGTCCAACCTCCATCTGCATCTGTGACCTCACACAGACGATCAGGTATGGAATCTACAGTTATATTATGTAAAAGAAGTGTGGGTTATGTATTTGATTTCCCTGGAACGTGTTTTACGCAGTATTATTTACATTTGTGTTATAAGGATACGTTCACACCAAATGCGTTGCCTATAGAAATGGGGCTGTTAGGATTTTCTGCTTTATTTCTATATTGGATTTCAATTTACGAATCAAGTTATGCTCAAATAAAATTGTACTCCTTTGTATACCTGATTTTCACTTTTATATAGGACAAAAATTTAGTATAATTAAATTTCGTTTTACCTTTTCTTTGTATGCATATGATATAAATTTAAAATCTTAAAACTTACCTATAGTTTTTGAAAAATCATTATGGTTGAGTAGTTGATTTATTATATATAATATATAATATTTCTCTTGATGTCTCGGCTAATTCATTTAGAATGATATCTTTTAGTTATTTGGTTAAATCCAATAACAATAAAACGTAGCTTAGAAAAATGGTCATTATTTGCTCAGTTCCAATTGCCCGCCGAGGTCAGGTTCCAGCTCCTGCAGAAGGAAGTGGAAGATCTCACGAAGGAAACGTGTGTACTACATTGTGAAGTTCAGGTTGCGAAACTGAAGAGAAAAAGGTAAATAAAGGAAAATCCCTAAATATATTTTAATAGATAAGACGATAAGAGACCAAACAAAAAACAAAAAAGATGCGTACTGCAGAGATCCCGTAAAAAAAGAGAGAGAGAGAGAGAGAGAGAGAGAGAGAGAGAGGACGAGAGAGAGAGAGAGAGAGAGAGAGAGAGAGAGAACTGCAGAAATTTATAACACCTAGAAACAAGGCATGATTGGAAATCTTTCAGAATGTTTCTTGCTATATTTTGATAAATCGAAATATCTCTTGTGAAATATTGAAAATCAAGGAAAAAGAGAGGGATATAGAGGAGAGTATATGAATTGGGTACTCCAGTTTGAAGAAAATGTGGCCTTACTTGGCCTGCCTTGGCAGCAGCTGTTGTGTGACGTTATTGTCTAGATGTTGTCTGAAATACGGAGAGAAGTCTAACGCAAGGATAGTCATGTTGTTTATAGGCTGCCTATTCACTGGTGAGGTTCCTCCTAATTACTGATGATGGAGGTGAACAGGCAAGGAAATGGAATTGAACGAGAGAATTTCGGCCTTGCGAGACACCACACAGTACCAAGAGAGAGCAAGCAGTGAACTTGGACGGGATCATTTTCAGCTGCAACAGAGGCTTGACTACAATGAAGACATTCAGAAGGCGGGCGGAAAGGAAGAAAGCACTCGTGTGATCCAGATAAACTCAGGGGGTGTTGCAACAACAGGACTGGCAAGAAAGGCCCACTTATTCGAAGGTGAGACGTTGTTTCTGAAGGAGAACGATCAAGTGAAGAAGGAGAAGGACGTGCAGATATAGACCGAAGAAGCGGCGCGGATGGCGAGGCTCGTCCAGGAACGAAAAGACGGGAACGAAAAGCGTTAATCCGACAGGAAAGACGCCGAGGTCAGGTTCCAGCTCCTGCAGAAGGAAGTGGAAGATCTCACGAAGGAAACGTGTGTACTACATTGTGAAGTTCAGGTGCGAAAACTGAAGAGAAACGAGCTGAGGTGCCTTCTAGAGGAAGGGAATCATCGCTTCAAGTCGCTGGATAGGAACACCGGTTTCCAGGGCGAACGGAACGACCAGTTGGAAGATGAGGTTCGACAGCTGCGAGGAGCGAAGGAGAAATCGGTTTGCCAGCTCAAGAACCACCAGGGAAATTACAGATGCCTGGAAAATGAAGGAGCAGCTGTCCATGTTCAAGGAATGGCGCGACCAAGTCTAAGCTGGCCTTGCGAAGAGGGCTCAGATGACAAAATTTGAGGTGAATGTTTGGTTGTAATGGAAAGTTTTTTTTTTTTTTGTCATGGAAAGTTTATTCAATAAAGTTTATTAACAAACTGCGATTTTCATTTACACATTATTTTTTTGCAGCAAATTTTGTTATTTACATAATAATTCGAGTTTAACTCGAATTTAAAAGACTTCTTTCATAAATCCATGTGTTTTAAGCGGCCCACACACGCTCAAATTTTTGGTCCAATATTTTGATGTCAAATTATTTGACATGAATTTGATCGTGTGTGGCGTAATTTGATGGCCTAAAAGGTTTGATGTCAAATTTTTTACTGATCTGATTTCAGTAGATATTTTTTGAGCCAACGTCAAATAATTTGTGCGTGTGTGGTACCTAGCAATAATTTGCGCAAATTAGTTAGTGATTAGACATAATCTGAGGAGGACGTGCGCGGCTCATCGTCATCATGGCTCCAACAAAACATGAAAAGAAATTTCTTCTTGAGCTTAATGATGTTTATAGAAGTTTACCACAACTTTGGAACATTAAAAGTGACTGTTATAGTGACAGAAATAAAAAAAAAAAAGATATGGCATATGAGACTCTTCTACAGAAATTCTCTCTCTCTCTCTCTCTCTCTCTCTCTCTCTCTCTCTCTCTCTCTCTCTCTCTCTCTGTACAAATGGTAGATTGTTGTGTTTATCTTATTCATTCCATCTTGATGCTTAAGACATATCTTTTTATGTCTTATTCACTTCCTCGTGCTGAAGTCCTGCATTTATATATATATATATATATATATATATATATATATAATATACAGAATAATATATATATATATATATATATATATATAAATATATATATATAATATATATAATATACAGAATAATATATATATATATATATATATATATATATATATATATATATATATAATATACATATATGTTATGACCTATATCATTTAATAAAGGAGCATGACCAAATCGTTCACGACACAAATACCATTGCTGGGCCCACTTTCGTTCTGTGTGTTCTTCAACGCTAAGCAATAGCCAACGCTGTTTATGCATCCATGATGACACTCGGGAGCAAAAGAAAATTTGATGAGAAGTTTGAGCGTGTAGGGCGAACGTCAAACCGTCAAATAATTTGACATCAAAAAATGTGACCAAAAATTTGAGCAGTGTGTGGGCCGCTTTAGAATTGATTTTAGTTTGCAATGGATTTTAGGAGTGAACTGCAATACTTTATTTTATATGGAAGGTTTGATGTTTATATGTAATAAGTTTGCTTTGTTGAAGGATATGAAAGTCAGAGGGAAATAAGTATAAAATGTTTTGTAAGAGTTTTATTGATTCCTGAAAGGGAAAGGTAAATGTAAGGATTGGTGGAGTGCCAGGATTCGAAGCAGAAGATACAGAGAAGATTGGTGGAGTGCCAGGAAAAGCAGCGGATTCAGAGAAGATTGGTGGAGTGTCAGGAGAAGCAAAAACGATTGAGAGAGATTGGTGGAGTGCCAGAGAAGCAGAGGATTGAGAGAAGATTGGTTGGATGCCAGGAGAAGTATGGAATGCCAGGAGAAGTAGAGGATTCAGAGAAGATTCAGGGCGTTCAGAAGAAGGAGTAGAGAATCAGAGAAGATTTGTGGAGTGCCAGGATAAGAAGCAGAGGATTCAGAGAAGCCCCTGGAGAATTGAAAGGATTCAGTGGCATATTCTGGTTCTAAGGTTAAACAGAGGTGTTACTCTCTTAAGGGACGGCGGGCCTCCGCCCGCCAGGCGTCCCGGGGACGGGCGGGCCTCCGCCCGCCAGGCGTCCCGGGGACCGGCGGGCCTCCGCCCGCCAGGCGTCCTGGGGACTGGCGGGCCTCTGCCCGCGCCGCGTCCCGGGGACCGGCGGGCCTCCGCAAGCCAGGCGTCCCGGGGACCTGCGGGCCTCCACCCGCCAGGCGTCCCTGGGACCGGGCGGGCCTCCGCCGCCAGGCGTCCCGGGGGACCGGCTCCGCCCGCCAGGCGTCCCGGGGACCGGTGGCGGGCCTCTGCCAGCCGTCCCGGGGACCGGTGGGCTCCTCCGCCCAGGTGTCCCGGGGAACCGGCGGGCCTCCGACGCCAGGCCGACCCCGGGGACCGGCGGGCCTCCGCCTGCCAGGCGTCCCGGGGACTGGCGGGCAGCGGCCCGCCAGGCGTCCCGTGGGGGACCGGCGGGCCTCCGACGCCAGGCGTCCCGGGGACCGGTGGGCAGCGGCCCGCCAGGCGTCCCGGGGGACCGGCAGGCCTCGCCCGCCAGGCGTCCCGGGGACCGGCGGGCCTCCGCCCGCCAGGCGTCCCGGGGACCGGCGGGCCTCCGCCCGCCAGGCGTCCCGGGGACCGGGTGGGCCTCCGCCCGCCAGGCGTCCCGGGGGCCGGGCGGGCGGCCTCCGCCCGCCAGGCGTCCCAGGGACCAGCGTCCTCGTCCGCCAGGCGTCCCGTGGACCGGCGCAGCGGCCCGCCAGGCGTCCCGGGGACCGGCGGGCCTCCGCCCACCAGGCGTCCCGGGGACCGGCGGGCAGCAGGCGCCAGGCGTCCCGGGGACCGGCGGGCCTCTGCCCGCCAGGCGGTCCCGGGGACCGGCGGGCTTTCCGCCCGCCAGGCGTCCCGGGGACCGACGGGCAGCGGCCCGCCAGGTGTCCCGCCGGCCGTGGGCCTCCGCCCGCCAGGCGTGTGGGGACCGCGGGGCCTCCCGCCCGCCATGCGTCCCGGGGACCGGCGGTCTCCGCCGGCCAGGCGTCCCGGGGACCAGCGGGGCCTCCGCCCGTCAGGCGTCCCGGGGACCGGCGGCCTCCGCCCGCCAGGCGTCCCGGGGACCGGCGGGGCCTCCCGCCCGCCAGGCGTCCCGGGGACCGGCGGGCCTCCGCCTGCCAGGCTCCCGGGGACCGGCGGGGCCTCCGTCCGCCAGGCGTCCCGGGGACCGGCGGGAGCGGGCCCGCCAGGCTAGTCCCGGGACCGGCGGAGGCTCCGCCCGCCATGCGTCCGGACCGGCAGGCCTCCGCCGCCAGGCGTCCCGGGGACCGGCGGGCCTCCGCCCGCCAGGCCGCCCCGGGGGACCGGCGGGCCTCCGCCCGCCAGGCGTCCGGGGACCGGGCGGGCTCGCCCGCCAGGTGGGGCGTCCCGGGGGGGGACCGGCGGGCTCTGCCCGCACACGTCCCGGGGACCGGCGGGCCTTCGCCCACCAAGCGTCCCGCCGGGGACGGCGGGCCTCGCACGCCAGGCGTCCTGGGACGGCGGGCCTCCTGACGCCAGGCGTCCCGGGGACGGGGGCGGCGGGGCAGCCCGGCCAGGCGTCTCCGGGGCTGCGCAGAAGGCCCGCCAGGTGTGCTCCCGGGGACGGGCGGGCAGAGGCCCGCAGGCGTCTCCGGGGACGGGCGGCAGCCGGCCCCGCCAGTAGTCCCCGGGGACGGGGCGGGCAGCGGTCCGCCAGGCATCCCGGGGACGGGCGGGCATTTTAGCCTGCCAGGCGTCCGGGGGACCGGCCGGGCTTCCGCCCGCCAGGCGTCCTTGGGGGGACCGGCGGGCCTCTTGCCCGCCAGCGTCCCGGGGACCGGCGGGTTCCTTCGCCCACCGCCAGCGTCCCGGGGACCGGCGGCGTCCGCCCGGCCAGGCGTCCCGGGGACCGGCGGGCCTCTGTCCGCCATGGCGGTCCCGGGGAACGGCGGGCCTCTGTCCCGCCAGGCGTCCCGGGGACCGGCGGGCCTCTGTCCGCCAGGCGTCCCGGGATGGGCGGGCAGAGCCCCGCCAGGCGTCCCGGGGACGGGCGGGCAGCGTTCCGCCAGGCATCCCGGGGACGGGCGGGGGGCAGAGCCGCCAGGCGTCCCGGGGATGTCGGGCAGAGCCCCGGCCAGGCGTCGGGGACGCGGGGGCATAGCCCGCCAGGCGTCCCGGGGACGGGCGGGCAGAGGCCATCCAGGCGTCCCAGTGGACGGGCGGGCAGCGGCCCGCCAGGCGTCCGGGGACCGGCGGGCCTCCTCCCCGGCCAGGCGTCCCGGGGACCGGCGGGCCTCTGCCCGCCAGGCGTCCTGGGGACCGGCGGGCGTCCCTCCGCCCGCCAGGCGTACCCGGGGACCGGCGGGCCTCTGTCCGCCAGGCGTCCCAGGGGACCGGCGGGCCTCCGTTCCGCCAGGCGTCCCCGGGACGGGCGGGCAGAGCAGCCCGTCCAGGCGTCTCCCGGGGTGGACGGGGCGGGCAGAGGCCCGCCAGGCGTCCCGGGAGACGGGCGGGCAAGAGGCCCGCCCGGCGTCCCGGGGTGGACGGGCGGGCAGCGGTCCGCCAGGCGTCCCGGGGACGGGGGGTGCAGAGCCCCGCCAGGCGTCCCGCGGGGACGGGCGGGCAGAGCCCCGCCCAGGCGTCCCGGGGACGGGCGGGCAGAGCCCCGCCAGGCGTCCGGGGAGGGGGACGGGCGGGCAGAGCCCCGCCAGGCAGTCCCGGGGACGGGCGGGCAGAGCCCCGCCAGGCGTCCCGGGGACCTGGGCGGGCAGAGCCCCGCCAGGCGTCCCGGGGACGGCGGGCAGCCCCGACCCCGCCAGGCGTCCCGGGGACGGGCGGGCAGAGGCCCGCCAGGCGTCACGGGAGGGGGCAAAAAGGGCGGGCCTCCGCCCGCTGGCGTCCTGGGGACGGGAAGGCCTGGTGTCCCGAGATGGTCGGGCGGGCCTTGACGGTGGGCGGAGGCCTGCTACGGGTTCCGGGAAGGGGCAGGTGAGGCTGGTCCCCCAGGTGTCTCGGGACTGGTCAGCAGGGCCCGCCAGGTTTCTCGGGACGGGTGGGCGCCAGGAGGCCTGCCGGTGGTTCCCACGGACACCCTGGTGGGCCTGCCCCGCCCGTTCCTGGGAACAGCTGGGCGAGGCCCGCCAGGTGTCCCGGGGGGGGGGGGGGTGGGACGGGCGGGCAGGCCTTCTTGACAGGTGGGCGAGGCTCCCGCTACAGGTTTCGGGAAGGGGCATGTGAGGCCCGCCCAGTGTCCCCCAGGGACGGTTGGGCGAGGCACCGACCAGGCGTCCCGGGACGGGGCGGGCAGGCCTTGACATGTGGGGCGAGGCCCGCTACGGGTTCCGGGAAGGGGCATGTGAGGCCCGCCAGGTGTCCCGGGACGGTTGGGCGAGGCCCGCTACGGGTCCCAGGAAGTGGCAGGTGAATCCCGCCAGGTGTCGTGGGATTGGTCAACAGGGCCCGCCAGGTGTCCCGGGACGGCCGCCAGGTGTCCCGAGACGGGAAGGCCTGGTGTCCCGGGATGGGTGGGCGGGCCTTGACGGGTGGGCGAGGCCTGCTACGGGTTCCGGGAAGGGGCAGGTGAGGTCCCCCAGGTGTCTTGGGACTGGATCTGGTCAGCCTGCCTGCCAGGTTTCTCCGGGACGGGTGGGCGAGGCCTGACAGTGCCCAGGACACCTGGCGGGCCTCGCCCGCCCGTTCCTTTGGAACGGCTGGCGAGGCCCACCAGGCGTCCCGGGACGGGAGTGGGCGAGGCCCGCCAGGGCATCCCGGGATGGGTGGGCAGGCCTTGACGGGGGGTGGGCCGAGGCCCTCTACGGGTCCCAGGAAGTGGCAGGTGAGGCCCCCTAGGTATCTTGGGATTGGTTGGCAGGTCCCGCCAGGTGTCCCGGGATGGGCGGGGGGCGAGGCCCGCCAGGTTGTCCCGAGACGGGAAGGCCTGGTGTCCGGGATGGGTGGGCGGGCCTTGACGGGTGGGTGAGGGCCTGCTACGGGTTCCGGGAATAAGGGGCAGGTGAGGTCCCCCAGGTGTCTTGGGACTGGTCAGCCCGGGCCCGCCAGGTTTCTCGGGACGGGTGGGCGCGAGGCCTGCCAGGTGTCCCAGGAAAACTGGCGGGCCTCGCCCGCCCGTTCCTGGGAACGGCTGGGCGTAGGACCCGCCAGGGGTGTCCCGGGACGGGCGGTTCAGGCCTTGATGGGTGGGCGAGGCCCGCTACGGGTTTGTTTCGGGAAGGGGCCTGTGAAGGCCGCCAGGTGTCCCCCGGGACGTGGGGGGGCGAGGCCCGCCCCAGTGTCCCGGGATGGGTGGGCAGGCCTTGAACGGGTGGGCGAGGCCCGCTACAGGTCCCAGGAAGTGGCAGGTGGAGGCCCCCCAGGTGTCTTGGGTTTGGTGGTCGGCAGGGCCCGCCAGGTGTCCCGGGACGGGCGGGCATGGTCCGCCAGGTGTCCCGAGACGGGAAGGCCTGGGTGGGTCCCGGGATGGTGGGCGGGAGGCCTTGACTGGGTGGGCGAGGCCCCGCTACGGGTTCCGGAAGGGGAAGGGCAGGTGAGGCCCCCCAGGTGTCTTGGATTTGTCGGCAGGGCCCGGCAGGTGTCCCCGGGACGGGCGACGGGCAAGGCCCGCCAGGTGTCCCGAGACAGGGAAAGGCCTGGTGTCCCGGGATGGGTGGGCGGGCCTTGACGGGGGGTGGGCGAGGCCCTGCTACGGGTTCTGCGAAGGGGCAGGTGCCCCCAGGTCCCCCAGGTGGTCTTGGGACGGTGGTCAGCCCGGCCCCAGGTGTCCCGGGACGGCGTTTGGGCAATGGCGCCAGGTGTCCCGAGCGGGAAGCCTGCCGGGAATGGTGTCCCGGGCCTTGGACGGTGGGGAGGCCTGGGCGGGTTCCTTGCGAATCCGGGGAGGGCCCCCAGGTGTCTGGGAACGACTGGCGAGCCCGTGCCAGCGGTTTCGCGACGGGTGGGACATGAGGCCACGCCAGGCTCCCAGGACAGGTGCGGGCTGCCCGTCCCTTCCTAGGGAACGGACCCGCCAGGCGCGGCGTCCCGAACGGGTGGACAGAGGCCCGCCAGGCGTCCCAGGACAGGCGGGCAGCGGCGTCCCGGGAGGCGGCTAGGCACGGGCACTGGCGGGTCCCGGGCGGGCCCGGCTGCTAGGCTTCCCGGGACGGGCGTGTCGCGGTCCGCCAGGCTTCCCGGGACGGGCGTGCGAGGCCGCCAGGCGTCCTGGGACGGGGGGCAGGGGAGGCCCCCTAGGCGTCCCGGGATGGTGGGCGAGGCCCGCCAGGCATCCAGGGACGGGCGGGGCGAGGCCCGCAGGCGTCCTGGGACGGGCCGGCGAGGCTCGCCAGGCGTCCCTGGACGGTGGGACGTGGGCGGGCCTTGACGGGTGGGCGAGGCCCGCTACGGGTTCCTGGAAGGGGCAGTTGAGGCCCCCAGGTGTCTTGGGACTGGTCAGTCGGGCCCGCCAGGTTTTTCGGGACGGGTGGGTGAGGCCTGCCAGGTGTCCCGGCGGGGCGAGGCTCGCTAGGCGTCCAGGACGGGCGGGCAGAGGCCCACCAGTCGTCCCGGGACAGGCAGGCAGAGGCCCGCCAGGTGTCCCTGGACGGGCTGGCGTGGCCCGCCAGGTGTCCCGGGTCGGGCAGGCACGGCCCGCCAGGTTTCTTGGGACGGGTGGGCGAGGTCTGCCAGGTGTCCCGGGACAGGTGGGTGATGCCCTTCTCGCATCCAGGTTCCAGGTGGGTGAGGCCCGCAAGGTGTTCCTGGAATGGGTGGTGATCCCCGCCAGAAGTTCTGGGACGGGCAGGCTAGGCCTGCTGTCCTAGGAAACTTGTCTGGCCTCGCCCGTCCGTCCCGGAGACCTGGCGGGCCTCGCCTGCCTGTCCTTTGACACCTGGTTAGCTTCGGCCTTCAGTCCCGGGATACCTGGAGGGCTTCACCCGCCCATCCCGGGAGCGTGCAAGCGGTGTCCTGGGATGGGTGGGCAAGTCACGCCTGGTGTCTGGGGAATGGGCAATACCCATCAGGAGTCCCTGGACGGTCAGGGAAGGCCTGCAATTGGTCCACTTAATGCATCACATTTTGTGTGAATGCACCCTTGTTGTTTGTTATTACACTTATAAAAGTAACTACTTTTAAGGTTACTCATTTTCTCTTTCTTGCTAGGCGTCCCAGGGCGGGCTGGCGAGGCCCGCAATTGGTCGACTCGACGTGGCGCATTTGTTGTGAACGCGCCCTTGTTGTTTGTTATTACACTTATAAAAGTAACTACTTTTACTGTACATCTAAATTGCCAGCATAAGATAGAGATAAACAGAAAATATATCATTAATGAGTTATACGTAGGGGTACCACTTCCAGTCAAGGATTCTACAGTTCCCCCTAATTCTCTCCATCCTCTTTAGCAATGTGACACTCATTAGAGCGATTACACGGTGGATGCGTCTGTCCACATCGCTGCAGGTTATTCCGAGACTTACTGTCAATTAAGGTAACGAGGTAGGTTCTCAAGCAAACTATCTAATTCCTGTTATAAAAAAATAATCATCCTGTGTTCTCTCGCTAGTGATGATGGTGTAATACACCGCTCTAAAGTATAGTGAGAGGAAGAAGTGTTTTGGTACCATGGCACACAATAGTTCGTTCCCTCCTGATCCAGAGCGAACACGAATCCGCGACTATGAAACCCCGAAGCAGTTGAACAAGTAACTAATTAAGCACCCAACAGACTGTTCACAAGATCGATACATAACGTTCACCAACAGTGTTAACGGTGGTGTTCTGTAATCTGCAAGCCACCTCATGTATATATATATATATATATATATATATATATATATATATATAATATATATATATATATATATATATATATATGAATGAGATGGCTTGCTGATTACAGAAACACCACCGTTAACACTGTTGGTGAAAGCTTTGTGGACAGTCGGTCTGTTGATAGGATACGATAATCTATTGGAAATACTAATTCTGAATACTGACTTCCTAAGCACTTTTATTCTCATATATTTCGCATATTTCTTTAGCTGCATATTCTACAATCAACCCAACCAATATCTACAGCAGCAAATTAGCAAAATTTTCAGTTCACTTGTGAATTACTGCTATACCGTATGTGATTTTCTTGAAATACTAACACAATATGAAATATTAAGATATTTTGACCAATGTAACAAGTTCGTATTTAGTAGAAAGATAGAAAGACAGAAGCAGATAAAAAAATATTAATAATAGGACAGAGATAAAAAAAATTATGAAAGAGAGAGAGACTTTCAAGTTCTTTTCTGGTTTAATACCATGGTGAACAAGCCTCATCTTATTAGTTTCGTTTTATCACCAGGGCAATCGTAAAATATCTTTCTTAATGACATCTTCTTCATTGTTTTCACGATGCATTGTAATAGAAAATAACTCAACTTAGATTCTGTTTCAAAGAGCAAAGTAGTTTTGCAGTGCCGATGGAGTTATAGCTAATGCTATAATGTGTAAACGAATTAATTATCGCTGACAATTTTGATTGTCATATTTTAAAAGCTATTGCCAGCGAATATGCTATTGTAGGAATTTAACTTCTCTCTTTACGAAAGTCAACTCTACTGCAGTGGTCCCTCCCTTCCCTGACTAGTTCTTGTGTTGGGGAGGGTTTGGAACCAATATCTGCTACCTTGGCATTGGTGAGTTAGGTTGCGTATTGTATGACCGATCTTAGGCTGCAGTTTTTAGCTCAACTAATTTTATCAGGGTCTATTTCTTCTACTTTTTGGATCGTTTTTCAATATTCCAGCCTGTGCAACCTTCTCATGCAAAGGAAAAGAAGGTCTTATAGCTGTTTTAAGGTTTATATATGCTAGCCAGCCAAAGATCAACCTGTGGTAACACTGAACAACATCCATACAAAATAAATACTAGTATGCTATGATCACAATTGAAAGAAGTGAATAATGGTAAAGAATTCTTTAAATATGACGTTACGTTTCCTGATGTCGATGTCAGGCTCTGTTCTACAACATTTTCAGGGTATCAAGTGGCTTAAGTCAGTAGCTGTAGATGGTAAGGTGGGGAACAAGTCACTGTCAAATTTTGTGCGTGTCCCAAGTCACTTTCTATCAAAGGTTTACCTCTCACCACAGGTATGGGCAGCGTTATCCTTAAACCTTTGTATATGCTATTCTGTTAGTTTAAAAAAAGTGTCCACACCATAATATTGTTTGTGGATTAGTAGTTTCCATGACCATTTCATTCTACATTAAGAATAATAACAATTGGACAGGTAAAAGACTATTCAATTCACAGCGCATTTTCGTTGCTAGAACCTCACACAGCCAAAAAACTGTCAAACAATACTCTCTCTCTCTCTCTCTCTCTCTCTCTCTCTCTCTCTCTCTCTCTCTCTCTCTCTCTCTCTCTCTTTCTTTCTTATAAACTTTTTTGTCTTTATCTTTGTGCTATTATTGATATTTTTGCTGTGCTTCTTTCTTTCTAGCTTTTATTGAATATGAATTTGTTACATTGGTGAAAGTATCTGCATCTTATATTTTGCGTTAGTATTTTAAAAAATTAGCTACATAAAGCCATAATTTGTAAAACTTGAGTATATCTTAGTTTTACCAGACCACTGAACTGATAAGCAGATTTCCTAGGGCTGGCCCGAAGGATTAGTTATTTTTTGGTTGTTGGAACCAATTGGGCAGCTAGCAACGGGACTTGCAGCTTACTGTGGGGTCAGAACCACATTATATCGAAAAATGAATTTCTAGCACCAGAAATAAATTCCTCCGATTCCGCGATGGCCAAGCCGATAATCGAACTTTGGACCACCAGATTGGTGGCCGAGCGCGAAAACCCCTCGTCCAACGAGAGACTACCCCCATAATTTGTAAGTTTCCAAAAACAGGCATCGGGTGTTATCACCCAAATCGCTTGCCTTCTCTATGGGTATTGGCCCAATCCTGCAAAATGTATTACAGACAGTCCCTGGGTTATGACGGGGTTCCGTTCTTGAGACGCGTCGTAAGCCGAAAATTGTCATAAGCCAGAACATCATAAAAAAATCCTAAGAAAACCTTACTTTTAATGCTTTGGGTACGTTAAAAACTATGTAAACTGCATTGTTATTGCATTTTTCATCAAAAAAACTTTCAAATATTGATTATTTTGCATTTTTGGCATCATTTTTCTTCTACTAGATCAGCGTTTGTAGGCGTCATAACCTTGGAAATAATTTCTGATGAATATAATTGAAAAGCACCTTAACCTCAGAATGCCGTAAGCTGAACCCGTCGTAACCCGGGGACTGCCATATGTAATGATAGCTAAGAGAATGTCAGTTAGGAACAGCGTTAATATAAAAGAGAGAAACAAGACAGTGAGAGTGAGAGAGAGAGAGAGAGAGAGAGAGAGAGAGAGAGAGAGAGAATTAGTCACAGGAAGAGTCCCCAACAGCAGCCGCAACACGCACAAAGTTTTAATCAAAGCGGTTCCATAAAAATCTTCACCTATGACCCGACCTCTACACTCTTGCCGGAAACTCGACAGTTACGGTGACGTCATAAGTTCTACCCACAAGGGGAGGAATTAAGTCAATCCATCACACCTAAAGGACGGCGTTAGATAATCTACAACCAATATGAATGACCAACAGGAGGGCCAAAAAGCATATCCCGCCTATTGTAGGTGGGACATTCTCCTTTGTAGAATCTTTTAGAAGCCCAGCAGCGAAGGAGAGCACCAGTTGGAAAAAGAAAGGGCTGCCGCACAGCTCTGACGAAAGTTGGTCAGCTACCCAAAGCCAGAGCAGTTGCTGTTAACAGAACTTCAAATTGATTTGTAGTCTTCATTGTTGAACTTGTATCTGTGACTGTATCATTCTAGTGTGAATGAAGGGAAGAAGCTTGCACTGCATCTCATTTAAAGACTCCTGAGAAACTCCAACAAATAATATATATATCTATATATTCATATGCGTATATATATATATATATATATATATATATATATATATATATATATATATATATATATATATATATATATATATATATATCATATATATATATATGAATGTCCCTTTTACAGTAATACAACAGATAATATGATAAAATCCAAACGGCCCGTAAACACTATTTTAACGTTGTAAAACCAATATATTTCGAGCACTTCCTTCTGTGCTCCTGATCATGGTAAAATATGGACATAGGATGTCTTACAGGAGTATATATAAAAGCAAAAACATATGAAGTGTGGCAGTAAAATCTCTGTTGGTGACCCAGGAAGGGGTGGAAATTAAACTATTCCATGGTGATTTCTGGCTCATTAACTCACGTCTGGCGATTCGTGAAGTGGTCGGATGTTCTTGGACACCTGCTATAGGAGCGGCCTAAGGTTTAGTTTGTCGATGTCATCCGATTTCCAGTGTCCTCCTGACAGGTTCATATTGTTGGTTTGATTGATGATAGCAGATTCCAGCATTTTCCTTTTGTACGGACAGCTGCTTTTGAAAATCAGCTCCGCCCCACTCCAGTTCATAGTATGGCCTTTGTCCCTAATATGTAGGAAAATCCCCGAGTTCTCTGTTGCATGTCGCACTGATCTTTTGTGTTCTGCTAACTTTACGAGATGGATCTACCGGTTTCCCCAACGTAAATCTCATTACAAATTGCTACACGTGTCTTGTAAACCCCGGCTTCTTCTTCTCTTTTATTTAGGTATACGTTAATGAGCGAACTCCCGATGGATTTGGGATAATGGAAAATAAAAGGATTATTAGACCTGAAGTGTTCTGTGGCTTTTTGAATGCTTCCATCTTATGGAATTTTCAATTTATTGATAAAGTCTATTTGTCTATTGGGAGTGGGACCTCTATAGTATATTGTATTCGCTTTATTTATCGCCTTCTCAATAATGTATGGTAGGTAAAGCAGTTGCATTAGGTGTTGGCGGATCGTGTTGAATTCTTTATCTACGTACCCATTTGAAATCATTCTAAGCCCCTGAGGGAATAGGCTTGCACCCAACCATAGTATTTACGGATACATCGTGGTAACTTAGGAAATGAATATATGAAACAATGAAAGGTTGGTTTCCTGTGTTCAGTGAATGCATATCTATTCTGCTCTCTTATGATTAGTACGTCCAGGAACGGCTATTTCCCGTCCTTTTCCATTATGTTTTAAATTTTATAGTTGGAACTAGCGAATTTAGTTGATTGAAAAATGAATTGAAATCTCCCCAGCTATCATCCCGGTAAGTAAAAATATCATCTACGTATCTAAGCCAGACCATGTTGCGGGGTTTGATAGAGGACAAAATTTCTGTTTCGAAATATTCATGTGTAGTTTTGCTAGAAGGGGGAAAATAGGGGACTGCCCATGCTACAAACCTAGTTTATAAAAATTACCATTGAAAGAGAACATCTTGTTAGTTACACAGAGGTTGATTAGTTTTATCATTTTGTCAATACTAAGAGGACGAGTTGCGAGACAGGAGTTAATGAGGCCAAAAATCACCAGGGAATAGTTTAATCTATGTCCATATTTTACTAGTGATCAGGAGCACAGAAGGAAGTACTCGAAATATGTGGTTGCAACTTTAAAATAGTATTTTATGGGCCTTTTAGCTTCATACACACACACAGACACACACACACACACAAATATATATATATATATATATATATATATATATATATATATATATATATATATATATCAGTTTGTGTTTGCTACCTCAAAATAACGTAAGTCGTAATGTGAACTGAAAATTTTGCTAATTGCTGCTATAGATGTTAGTTTTTTTATAAGGGGTGTCTTGCAGATTACAGATCAACACCAATAACACTGTTGGTGAAAGATTTGTATCGATCTTGTGAACAGTCGTGTCTGTTGATAAGATACAATAATCTATAGGAAACATTAAAAAAAAACATGATTACTGACTTCCTAAGAGCTTTTATCTTATTTATTTCACATATTTCCTTAATTGCACATTTTACGCTCAAACCCAGTATCGTCAACAACAAAAACTTCACGCTCACCACCTTAATTAACGATATTAGATTATGGAGACTTTACTCTTTGTTCAAGAAAAATACCTGCTTCCCAATCCTCCTTCCTTGGCCTGACGGTGCAACATCTGTTGGGTGCTTAATTAGTTACTTGTTCAACTGTTTCGGGGTTTCATAGTCGCGGATTCGTGTTCGCTCTGGATCAGCGGAGGGAACGAACTTTTGTGCGCCATAGTACACGTGTTTTGAGAGAGAATTGTTTTTTTGGGTTTGTTTTATTTTTCTCTGTTGGTATAGGTCAATTGTCCTGCATGAATTTCTTGTGTGTAAAGAGGAAAGTGTGGCTCAGGGTGGGTTTGGCAGTTGGAGTGATTAGGTTTATGTAGGGATTGGTGGAGAAAGTGAGGATGGAAGGGTTGAAGGAGGTAGAGAAGCTGAAGGAGTAGTTGCAGTTGGCGAGGGAAGCCAAGGGTCTTGTGATGGGCCCAGGAGTGGTAAAGAAAGTGAAAGAGCGAGTGGATGAGAGTACGAGTGACGAAGGTGATTTAGTTGTGATATGTAAGGGAAAGACACAGGATAAGGATTAACCTGAGGACAGGAATAAGAAGGGTTGGGTTTGAGGAAAAGAAGAAGACTAAGGGAAAGAAGGTTAGTAAGGGTGACAGACAGGATGAGACTAGGATGGAATACATTGGGGAAAGGGCTGAGAGTGATTTAGATAGCGGTGGGTGGAAACAGGTAGGTAGAAAGAAGAAGGGTAAGAAGAGCGTAGTCAAGAGTATGGACGTGAGTATGGAAGTGGGTTCGCTGTATTCAGAAGAGGGAAAGGGGTCAGAATGGAAGTAGTGAAAGTGAGAGTGAGCAGGAAGTATGAAAGGCTGTGTATATGAGAGAGGTACCCCAATGTGCACAATAAGAGGAATATGGTAGTAGGGACATAGGGGGACTTTTTTAAGGAATATGAGAAGTATTGTGAGGCCAAGTATGGGGAACAAGATAGTCTGGGCAAGAGAGTTAGGTAGCTTTTTGATGGGATTTCTGTTAAGTATGTGGGGTAATGATGAGTGAGGGAATGTGCTGTAGAGAGGTAAAAGCCAGGATTGTAAAAGAAACAGCAAAAGAGGATAAAGAGTAGCGTTAGATATAAAGGAAAGCATGATTTTGAAGAGGCAAGAGTGAATGTTGGTGAGTCGTTGTCAACGTATGTCTGTAGGTTAGAAACATTAGCCAGGAAAAGTTGGGGACGAAGGGATAAATGAGTGTAAGGAGTTAGTGCGAAAGCTGTTGGCGACTGTACCAGAGGGCGTATATGAGTTTATAAATCTGAAACGTAAGGAGAAAATGCAATGGACGAATGAAAGGTTGACATGGAACGACATTTTAGAAATAGAAGATTACGAGTTAGATAGGTGCATGAAAGAGAGTAGGAATAGTGTTAAGTTAAGCTGAAGTAGCTGAGGTTTGTACCAGAATTTAAAAGCTATAGGGAGGCAGTTTTGGAAGGGCCGAGGCGAATGGCAGAGCAAAGTGGTAGATAGGAGTGTTAGGGCAAGTAACGTGAGTGTAGTTAGCCTAAAAAAGAAATTGGAGTACGATTGTTGGAAGAGTAGGGTCAGTTAGTTGTGAGCGAGAGCAGCAGTGTCATAGATGTGGTAAGCCATGACACAGGAAGAATGAATGTTGGTGGGCGTTAGGAGCGTGCTTCGGGTGTGGGCAAACGGGGCATTTAGTGAGCAAGTGTAAGAAAGACAGGGATCTTAAATGTTATAGGTGTAGACAGGTAGGGCACATAGCTAGTGGATGTCGGGGTACCTGTATGAACGTGGTTTGTGGGAAGAATGGGCATTATTCTAGGATGTGTAAAGAACAGCGTGCAAAATGTGTTGAAGTGGATTGGAAGGTCATGTGGCGAGTGTGTGTAGGCGAAAGAGGATGAGCCAGGCTGGGAATTCGGGAAACTTAGTGAAAAGGGGATTCAGTTGGGCGGGTCCTGTAGTATGCGACAATATGTTTGGGAGAGTGCGATGGGTGAGTGGTTGCGGGTGAATAAATGTGAGCTGAGTCTCAGTGAGCAAATGGGTCTGGAAGATTGGCAGTTAGTGTTGGTTGAGTATGGAAGAAAGCGGAAGAAGGTAAAGAAAGGGAAAGGAAAGGGAAATGTGAGCTGCATGATAGAATGTTTAGTGTTAGGGTAAAAATAGTGGATAAGGCATGTAATACGGACAACTTTGAGGGGAGGAATTATACGTATAGCGTGTGGGTTTGAATTGTCAGGGTTTAGTGAAGTTTCACCAGGAAGGGAATCAGATGGTAAGGATGTAGTTGGCAGTATGAATGAGTCTCTTCGGGAGTTTGGCAGGAGTTTAAAGTGAGGTAAGTGATTTGGTGGCAGAGTTACGAGAGATATTCGGACAAGAGTTGGAAGGGGTAGATGAGATAGTGAATGGGATTTGGGAGGATGGTAATGGTAGTCTGACTGGAAGTAGTCTGGGAGAAGTGGATGGCGGTGTAACTAAGTGTGTATGAGGGCCCTCAAACAAGATCCAGGGGACCTGCGTCCGAGTGTCTGTGGGTGTTGCGGAAGACTATTTAGTGTGGGTGTTGTGAGTGTAAGGAGACATTGTCAAATGTAACGAGGGAGGAAATATGGAATTCCATTTGACGACATCTGTGAGAGAGAGAGAGAGAGAGAGGGTAATTGGTGGTTGGATGGTTAACAGTTGGATTGGTTGTTGGTGAGTTCTGAGTTGTCTGCTGGTGCTGTTGGAGATCAGAGTTCTGTGTTTTGAGTGAGTCTTTTTAGTCAGTCTTAGTCAGAAGTTGTGATAATCAGTAGTGTTGGCAGCAGTCTGTGGAAAGTGTTGAGGGATTGGTAAAGTTATTTAAGTAGTGTGTTATTGGTTTGTTGCTGATTGTTGTTGGGTTTGATATTGGTTGCTTAGGCGTTGTTGTGCTTGAGGTTTTTTGTTGGGTTGTATGTGAGTTCCTGTTGGATTATATGCGAGTTGTTGTGGTTGAGGGTTGTTGTTGGTGTTGTTAGTGGGTGTGTGTTGCTTTTTTTTTTTTTGTGTTGTTGTTCATTTTGTGTTGGTAATTGTTTGTGCATTGGTCTTTTGTTGTGGTTGTGTTCCTTGGTTGTTGTTGTGTTCCTTGTTGGTTTGCTGTGTTGTTGAGTTGTGTTCCTTTTTTGTTGTTGTGGAGTTGTGGTCCTTGGGTGTTGTGGTTCTTGGTTGTGGTCTATGTTGTTGTTGGTATATCCATGACCTTGACCGGCGGACAGCAAAGGATAGCCTGGAGTATCTGGAGTTGGGTAAGTACATGTGTTTTGAGTTTTTTGTTTTTGGGTTTGTGTGTGTTTTTTTTTCTGTGTTGGTATGTCAATTGTCCTGCATGAATTCTGTAGTGTAAAGAGGAAAGTGTGACTCAGGGTGGGTTTGGCAGCTGGAGTGATTTGGTTTATGTGGGGGGGGATTTGCCCGGCAGTTTTAAAGCTTGTGATCCTGCCACAGGTAAGTACATGTGTTTGTGTTTTTTTGTTCTGTGTGTAGGTATAGGTCAATTGTCCTGCGTTTATTCTGTAGTGTAAAGAGGAAAGTGTGACAGTTTGGCAGCTGGACTGGATTGGGGGGGGGGGGGGGGGGAATTTGCGGGGGGGGGAATTTGCCCAATTTTTTTGAAGCTTGTGATCCTGCCACACTTAGTATTATTGGGGGATGAGAATTAGTTTCTGTTTACATTTATCTTGTTCTGTATTATTGTGCTGACCTGGTGTCTTAGATTTTTTTTAGTTACATTGAAAAGGAAGGTGGGCTTTTGGATGGATTATTAACTCCTCTTGCTTTCAGCTCGAGTCTGGCTTCCATGACTGACATTCCTGTCCTATTTATTAACAACTGTGTTGTATTGGTAAAATGAGCATTGTTTAGATTTTGCGTGATGGGCTAGCCCGCAACTTAATACTTTTGGGTTTTGGGGGGTTATAGTTCCTTATTACGGCATTTTTGTTATGTGCCTCCATACCTTGAGCACTGTGTACATTGTAATGGTTTTGGAACGAAAGGACAAACTACTCTATTTTGCCTAAGAATTTTTATTTTAAATGGGAGGTCTTGGCCTGTAAATTTTATTTTGGCAATGTTGATATTTTTATTCTTGTCTTTCCTATTTGGAATTGAGTATATTTCTAGATTGTGAATATTGTTATATCTCAATTTCAAGGAGTCTAATAGTCGTTGTTTTGAAGGAAGTTATTGTTCGTTGTTGGGTAGGATGACTGTACCCTGTGCATAATCAATGTTTTGTGGCTTGTAACTATACTTTTTATGTTATTTATTTCCGTTATACTTAAAAAGGCAGTGGACTGCTTTTTGTTGGTTACTTGGATTAGCCATTCATTGTTTTTGATGTGTCTACATTCCATGTCCAGTGTTGGATATATGTTAAGTAATTTGTTTTCTAGTATCGCTGCTGAGTTTTGTTGTCAGTTTTGAGGACTAGAAATGTTGACTAGTTACCTGGTCCATAGAGGTCATCAAAATGTACCAATGTGTGAATAAGTAGTTAATTTTTGTTTCTTTTTGGTCCTTGTTTTACTTACATTGCTTGTCTATTAAGATTGTTATATTTTTCTGTATTGCTGGGAAGATTATTTGTCTCCAATTCAGAATTATTGTTCATTTTATATGGTTTTATTGTTACGATATTGGATTTACCAATTGATTTTCTTTGTTTCTTTTTTTTCCTCTTTATGCATCCTAATTGGTGTTCTGGCTCTGCTACTTCACTTGGAAACAGGGTGTTGTCCTTTGTAACATTTATAGCATTTTCATTGCTTGAGGCTGTACCAAGGAAATTCGGGAAGTGACGTGCCAATAGTAAGAGACTGTGCCAGAGCTTTTCCATCACAGGGTCCAGGGGTACTCAAATCATCAAGTTTACTAATTATAAAAATATTTGAAAAAAAAAATCTTGAAAAGATATCATTGGCCCTTTGTGAAGTTAAATCTGCCAATGGCACAAGTGAGAAATGACTCCCAAATGTCCGCATCCCTACCCTACCCCAAAAGTGGATGGCATAACATGATTAGTATGGCCCAAGCGTAAGCAGAACCTGCTTGCTAGGACTAAGAGCATTACGATAATACAATTATCCCCATCCTAATCACACTATGGGCAAACTGGACAGAATACCAAGAGCTCTATTCCTAGAACTGGGCCCTCCTGGAATCCATGGTCCAGCCCCACAGAATAGTTCTGCCTGAAAAACGGGTCCGAACATTGTCAGGTAGATGATGGATCTCCCACAGTTCTCACTATTCAGCTGCAGATTCAACTCCATGTTAAGCCATGATATGTTTTCTTATTTATTTGATTTGGAAAATTTTGACAAAAATGGAAAAGTCCAAAAATACTAATCCGAAAATATATGATGTTACCTGGGACTCTTGGGTTTGAACCTAGGAAGAAATTCATGAGGTTCGAGAGCCCCCTCACCACGTCAAGGTGGTCCCAAAATGACATGGAGTTGAGGGGGCAAGCTAGAGTTGATGTCCCTATACTCGGTAGCCACCAAGCTAGTGGTGCAGATCAGACTAGTACTCCGGCACTCCCTTGCAGAAAATTGTGCACACAAAAAGTGGAAGAGATCAATGAAGATCTCTCCTTGAGGGAGAGCACTTGATATTTACATGTTCTGGAGAACGCATGAGCCAAATGAGAAGCCAGTGCCAAATTCTCCCCTGTGCATCCCAAAAGAAGAGTTGATAGTGCGCGCATGGTCCAGAGACCTCTCACACTCAGGATAAACATGGTGCACAGGCCCTTCTGTGTCCCCTTGGTAGCACAGGGAGAGGGGTTTGTCTTGAAGTCAACCATACACAGCACAGGTAAGGTATGCACTCATTCAAGTGGGAGCCCTTAAGCTCAAGTTTAATTGCAGCAGATCTCCCATCTAGGCAGGTATATGCAGCAGTATCTGCCCTGCCATAGGCATGACTTAGTAGAAGAGAGTCCTGGGATGAAGAGGACAAAGACAAGCTAGACAGTGGAGAGGAAGAATGACTAGAGTGCTTCTTCCCTTTCTTCTCTTGACAAGAGGTATTCTTCCCTCTCTTCTGAGTCTTGCCAGAATTCAACACCAAAGGGATGGTCAAGGCTAACTGAAGACAATGAATTATCAACAGGAGGATCTGCTACTGGAAGTACTACTGCAACAAAAGGATCCTTCTCCTAAACAAAAACCTGGAACAGCCTCAGACACTACAGAAGATGGCACTGGAAATAGCTCCTCTTCCTCCAGAAATGCTTCAAAAGATGGACTACCTAGGATGTTGAGCATAGGCTCATCTTCCGGAAGTACTCCAGAGATAACGTATTTTTGGTACCTGGAACATTAAAATGAGATGAACTAAAGGGCGAGACTGTTGATGGAGCATCAACTAAGTCATCCTCTGAGGATTGTGTGGGATCAACCTTCTTCACTCAAGTGCTGGTCATCCAAGGATGGGTAGCACTACATGCAGGCAGGAGGTAGGAAAGGAATGGAACAGAATGGGAAATTTAAGCCAGTTGCCAAGCACTGAGACCCATAGGATCATTCCGTGCATAAGAATGGGAGGGGAAAAAAAAATAAAATACCAGTAGGATTGAGTGTTTTCTCTGCCTCCCCACTCAAAAGTCGTCATCAAACTTCTTATCCCTCTTTGTCTTCTTATCAAAGTTCTCCCACTGCAGGGAACAGCAAACCTTCCCTTACAAGGGGCAGAGGTACACTACACATGAAATACCCACAAGGATGCCCACGTCCCTTGCAATGCAATTGGTAATATTTTTTTTCTCTATTCCAGAACAAAACAAGAATTAAAAAAAATAGTGAAAATAAGGTAGCAGACTTCTTGCCAAATATTCAACAACTAAAGGCGGGAAGAGGACACGAGCACAGCATGTCTAATCTTCTTGGTGGCCAGAGATAAAAGTGAGTGGTGGCATGGGGGTGAATTTGAATATTTCCCCCCAGCCTACCACCATCTCTACTAGTTACAGACTGCTCAGCCTCGCACCTTTTACACTAGATATTCCTGTATAAAAGGTTCAGGTTAGTATTTTTGTAGGAACAAGTTTCCTTAAGGGATTTATGTCCAATATTTGTCACTTTAGAGTGACTGAAATTGTGGCATTCACACAAAACTTTTTATTATTGTTCAACTGCATTCTCAACAGAGGAAATAAGCCATCAGGGGTGGCCATCAAAGCCTTTGCTGTGGAAGGGTTCAGGTAGTTTAGCTTCAGCAACAACAAGAAAATAAACCTCATTTAATTAGTTCCCACTCTAGGCAAGTGACCAGAAATCAAGTTGCCTTATGCACAATCCACTGGTTACAAAAATGGTACCTGTAAAATGAACTGTGGATAAGGAATTCTAAGAAAGACTAGAAAATTTTAACTTTTTATTTGGTAAAGGAAGAAAATACCCCTTTCACAATATTGTCATATGTACAACAATGTACAAAATATCCAAAGGCAACTTTCAGTATCAGAAAGTGTTAACACAAAATTAGTCAAGGGTCCACAAATAATGGCTAGCATAACCATGACCTGATACAGTCTATCTGAAGATACACTAATTCCCAGAGTTGAATATTAGGTAGAAAAATTATGTGCATTACCTCATTTTACATAAAAATACAAAGAACATACATATATCACCGGTAATACCCGGGACATTACCCACTACTTTCTTTGTTTCAAAAATACATGTGGTTTATTCTAAAATATCTTGAGATTCGAAGAGCACTGAAGTCTTAACAATTAGTTTTGATCATGGGAATGGAGGGTTGTGTATAGATTGATCTATGTGATCAAATCTCCTTCCTGTATTCTTGCCAAAGAGCAAAACCTAGATTCTTACCGAAGGTCGGTCTTGGAGGCATCACTTGATTAATTATAGTGAAAAAATACATCTTTATGGAAGCAAATGAAAGACAGACAAATTAAATTAAACTACACCCTCAAATAATGTAGATAGTAATTGATGCCTATGTGCAAATCAAAATTTTCAAAAACTACTAATACGCAAAACTTTTCCCAAAAAAATTTTTCACAGGAGTTAAAATCATTACAGTTACCTTTATAATATTAGACTGACTGTTTCACAATGCAAAACTACAGTGGTATTGATCGTGAGGTATACCAAACATGATAGCATTTATACAGCTTATGTTAACACAATTTGTGAACTGGATCAAGAAAAAATGTTTGTGATGTCTTGAAGATTATTGTCAAATTCACTGTTTCATATTATTCTCAAATTAATTCTTTCAGATTATTGTCAAATTAACTTTGTCATTATTGTATTGCAGTAATAATAGATGTTAAAAGATTTACCCATTTAACCCAAGAAGTTTTCCAGGAATAAAATATACACAGGTGACAACTGGTAAACTGATTGCCATGCAGTCATTTACGAATCTTCCACGACTCAAATGGATTAAATTTACATCCAATACTTGACTGCATGTAAACAGTGGGAACTTGAACGACTTGCGTAAGTTGTTTATGCTGAATGATTGGTGGATATGTTACATTGTTCATGGTTATTTAATCTTGCTTATTTAATGTGAAAGTTTCTTTCTTAAATGTATTTCGTCTCGCTCTTATAATTTTGGTTAGACTACAGATATCCACAGCCATTCCAACAGCACAGTAATATTTCAGGTGCACCTCCATAATTCCACACCGGTGGGTGGTTGGCCCTTGCCGACCTCAACCATGAACAAAGTTAGATAGTCGATTGAGTTGTCTCGTAAAAAATTAAGCCTATAAGAGCATTTTATTTGTGCCCACCCTGTCACAGTCATTGTGCGTCTTATGGTAGATATAGTTTATATATTAAATGTCATTTCAGTGATGGCTCAGGAATGATTTACAGTGTTAATAACTAACAACCAAATTGAGAATATTATGGAAAGATATGTAATCACGTTTCTATTGATATGCTTTTGAAACCAAAGTATACTGCCATGTTTACTAAATTATGATCAATCCATCCAGTACAAAATTCGAAGAATCTAGAATTGATTGCGATGTTATATAAATTATAAGTTAAACATTTAAGATAATATGGTCTCTTAGCTAGGCCAGGGGGTCCACGGAACACGCCATTATCAGGGCGGCTCGAGAGCAACCCTTAACCAACGCCGAGGCCATTCGTGAATACCTTGGATTAGAAGTGTCTTCGATGACAGTACGACGCAGACTTCACACTGCTAGGATTCATCACAGAATACCAGCGACGAAGGAGCTCTTGATGGAGGCGAACATAAGGCGGGAAGGCTTGATTTTGTTTGCAGAACGTCATGCTGATAAGGATTTGACTTTTGAGGCCAGGTCATCTTTACTGACGAGAAGTGCTTCTCGTCCACATCGCATGGAAGCTGCAGTGTTGGCGAACAAATAGAACTCGGTATGATAAGCAAAATCTTACTTGCATCAAATATCAATTGCATACTTCTTTATATTAATTATTAATCTTCAGATTTTGTTCCACGAAGTGGACTGTCAAAAAAATATATAACGGGAGTAAACATAAATAAGAGTGCTATTTTCTGATATATTAGGTAAGGACAGTGGCAGCATTTGCTCTCTTTCCTCATATAATTAAATAGATAATTAGACAACAGAATTCTTTCAGTGTTGTTCACCACTGAGAATTTAAATTCTCCAAAGGCATATATATGATTTTTATTATTATCACCCCCATTTTTTTTTTCTATCTTTCAGATAGGAATCCCGTAACATCGTTGAGGTGGTTCGATCCGGCCCATGTCACCTGCAACGTTATGGGGCTTGGGTGTGTCTGGATGGTATGGTGATGTGTTTCTGTATCGAGGGACGATTTAACAGCAGCTAAGTATGTTGAGCTGCTGCAAACCTCCATCTTGCCTTCGTTACGAGAAAGGAATTTTCCCTTTCCCACCAGGGCCCATCCTTTGGTTCATGCACGGACCGGAGTCCCATTCACACTGCTCGCGTTTGTTCAAGAGTTGGTTTGCCAGACAGGATAACCTGCTTCTTCTTGAATGGCCGAGCAAAGGAGCAGATATGAACGTGATTGAACATGTGTGGGCCCAGATGGTGAACACATGGAAAATGTAACATGAGAGAACAACACAGCAAACCATGGCTCACATCAACTCTCAGTGGGAAATTTGTAGACAGAGACCGCAGCAAATTTTCAACCTTGTTCATTCGATGTCCGACAGATTGAGGGAAGTGACTGAGAGAGAGGGTGGATGGTCAAGGTATGAAGATTGTATATATAAATGTTATATTTTTTGTAACAGGACATAAAATGGTCTCATTTTGTTCTCACTAGTTATTTCATATATGTTTTAATAAACATAATTCACAACAAGTTTTTATTATAACCAATGATATTCTTGATATAATATTCGAAGTATCTGTAAAAAAAAAAAAAATGGCATAATGCCTCCATACAATATTGAGAGTATTGCAGTAAACTTTCCTACTTACTCTGGCCCCACATGTTTTTTATGTGTGTCCTAATCACCGTTTCTTGTTAACAGCATTGAATTATAGAACTGAATGACTCGCCGAGCACTGTTTTCATACAGTGAGGTGGGTAACAGTATTGGCAAATTGCCTTACCTGTATACTTTGTTCACTGGTGTGGCCGATACAGATATGATACTTCGCTGCTTATTTTCGCTTATTAGCTTCTTGGAGTCTATTAAAATAGTTTCCATTATTTGAAATGTAATGCTTTATATCCTACTGATATTTTCAATGTAGTATCTTTGGTTAAAATCTAAGTTATATGAACAAGAGTAAAAATGTGGCATATTTTTGGCCGTCGTTGTCGTTACTGAGTATAAGGGTCGGGTATGCTCTGTAGGACATTTTAAAAGGTAACTATCAATTCAGTAGATGATACTCTCTTTATGTCAGCCACTATAAGGAAAGCCCAAATGACTTCACCTATCGCCTGAGGTCAACGAAATATATAGTCTATAATATACAGCTGCATACATAATTTTAGAAAAAAACAACAGTTAACCCTTAAAAGGTCAACCTCGTCATATGACGTGTTGCAGAAGTCGTCCCCACATATTTTGTTGTTTACGTCATGTGACGTTCATAAGATTTTAAATTTGCGCGCCTTCATAGCTTATTGTATCGATATTGTTTCTGTACTACTTAGTGCCTTATTAGAGGCCTTGCTGGCCGTTTGCACTGCTTGTCTTCCATTTGTATGAACTGTGCGGGGGAGGGGGGCGGGGTTAAGGGTGGCCCTAGGCCGGAGGTTGTCAGAAATGTCAAACCAGCTAATCCTGTGTGGCAAAGGATTGGTGGTGATAATTTTTTGCCACACTTCCGATTCGATTTTTTGATGAAAAGTATATCAGGAATAAAGTTTTTTATTCTGTTTTTAATGGAACTGACTGTAGAGAGATCCAATCGTGATTTTCGGCAATACCAATATAACTTTAAAATGTTGATACATTTTAAGTATTGTGTAATGAATATGACCGATATATAGACAATGTGGTAAGATAACGTCTTGGCCGAAAGTTAAATGAAACCTTAATAAACAAACTTATATTACAAGTGAGACAACAATCTTCATTACAACGATATAAACTGCTCAGATCTTTTTTTTTTTTTTTTTTTTTTTTTTTTACTCCGTGTGTGTGTGTGTGCTGTCTCCCACCATACCTAATAAGTCCGCCCACCAAACGAACTCCAGAGCTTATTGGTGGAACTCTTGCTAGCAGAGAAGGAGTTCTCCCCCCATCTCCCTCAGTAAACATTGATACCATGTAATTTTTCGAAGTCTCTCAAGACGGTGTACCAGGCAAACCTGTGTCCAACTGTACTACTGCTTACAATTATTATATGATAAGGATACCTTTAATTTACTTTGACAAAGAATATACTGCAGAATGGACGGAAAACAGAGTTATATGTAGTTAAGTGAAATGTATAATTTTTCCAGGATTTCAGGATGGGGCAAGTGTCCCCCCAACTTTGCCCCTACGTGCGGGCGCCCATGGTTGTGTTGTCACCGGAATTGAGTAAGCATGCAAAATTTCATGTCAATTGGACAAAGGGATCTGGTCAAAAAGTGAGTTACAAGATTTGACCAAAACCAAAGAACAGACAAAAAAGCAAGCTAAATAAAAAAAGAAAAATGTATAAACATATTAATCATCAGTAGCTTGTGGGCTACAAATGAAATAGGGAAACCTGGACAGGGATAATGGGAAAAGTGTTATTTCACTGGTTGTATGTACTACATCAAGCTGCTTTGAGCATTTGTACATTGCACACCAAGATTATACAACAAGATACCGCCTGAAATGAAGATCATACTCGAAGAAAGCGTGGTCGGTATGCTGATGGCGTACCACCTTGGCAGCGAGTTCGATTCTCGGGCATTCCATTGAGGAGTGAGAGATGTGTATTTCTGGTGATATAAATTCACTCGACGTGGCTCTAAAGTCGCTGTTGATCCCGTTGCGGAATAACCACTTGTTCCATGCAACGTAAAATCACCACACATACAAACAAACAAGAAAGCAAATTTAAAAGGAAGCAGATATTGTCACCGCGTGGTGAAAAGAATTTCAGCACTTATTCTCACCGCATACTCTTTACAACCTTTGGCCAACAAGTGTCGTCATTTGCGCGGTGAAAATAAATTCGAAATATGTTCACCTGAAAGTGTTTCTTGAATTTATATATGAAAAAAATTGTCAATTATTCTAACTGCATGCTTTTTTTTTGTCATTGCAATTTTTAGCAACTGTTTTTATACTGAAATTTGTAGCAGTCCTGATGGTTATGAAAATCCAAGGGATCATCCCAAAATCTTTGATGAATTAGCAGAAGTCTGGAAGCTACAGCTAAGTTCTGTCTGTCAATCTGCGAGTGTAAAAGAGAGCATACTGATAAATCTCTCCTCTCCACACAAATGATCTATTCGCCTTACAATTGCCACTAATACGAACAACCAATGTGGACTAATACAATGTAATGTGCATAGCAGTTATGTCATAGATAAAAAAATATATAATTACAGTAACTATTTATAATAGTGATATGCCAAATTACAGATCTGTGGAAAAACGAAAAATATAATTACAGTAACTGTTTATAATAGTGATATGATAATTACAGATCTGTGGAAAAACAATGTTTGGAAAGTTTGAAAAGCAATATTTACTGTTACAATAGTAAACATTTTATCGAGTCTCCCTCTAGTAGAACCTATATTAGACGTTTTCTCTTGGATTTGGGTTCACCATCTCCATATTCAAGATGCACCGAACTAGCGGACATACACTGTCGAGAGAGCCAGTTTTTACCTTTGGGACGGTTCTTAGAGTCCAGCACACGTATGATGGACCCAGTCTAGACGTAAATCACAGACGATTGAAGGGCCGTCTTCCAGATAGCCATTACATAGTGTACTAGCCACCTGTGTTTAGCTCGCATAATGCCGCGGACTTAAGGGTGTTCCACACATCATAATCAAAGCGCGTCCGATGCTGGATTGACTTTAAATGTTTCTAACCTTGCTTTCAAAATAATTGCATCTTCGTACTGTACGATGAAAAGTGCAATCACTTCCGTCTGCCCGTTGCCATCTGGTACAGCTAAAACATCCCTCATCGACTTGGTCTGTTAAAAGAGGGTCTGCATGTCTTGTCTTCACCAAGACACCAACGTACATCTTGCACAGACTCGACAGACTCTGACGCATTACGGCGGATTCCTTGCAGTAAGCCCACAAATCCACTCTATGTACGCCCTTTGGCTGCCAGGTTTGTTATATCACGCGTTGTCATTAGTTTTCCGGGTTTTCCGGCTAAATGATGTTGCAAAATCTTATTTGGCCTCAGGGCCAACACTTCGCATGCACGGAGAGCATTGTCTTTTTCCAGTCTTCTTGTCCCGGCATATTATTATATATGTGGCTGCTAGCAGGTTATGGCTATGTTCGTCTTTGATTTTTTAAAAATCTAAATGCTCCCCGTCGCTGCTTACCAGAAGATGGATTTGAAACAGACAGCCTTTCAGGAATGTCTAATCATGATTAGTCAGTGGTCTGATACCCTTAGATTTTGACAAAGTCCCGTCCGCCAGTATACAGCAGTATGTATACTCCAACTCTTTTCTTGTGTACTTGCCCTTTGGATATTTTTCAATCTTTGTTATTGATTCAGATCTTTTTATGCACAAGTTAACAAAGTTCTGATTTTGGTATACATCCAAAGCATCCTCCAAGTCACTGAATGCGGAAAATCTGGCTTCCTCTACGATAACAACATCTGGAATGGCATGTTGCTCAGCATTGGCATATGCAGGATCCATGTTAACCTTGCACTGGAACCTCCTATCTGACCTGGAATAAACAACAGCATATTCAGTTGAACCTCACAAAATTCATGCTCAACAGAGAGGGTAAGAGAAACAGTGGGAAGAGGTGTAAGATATCAACAGTCCTGCTTCCTCATCTTCTACTACTGAGCGCCCTACCTAGTTCCCAACTTCCCAGTGAATATATAATCTATTCAGGGCTAATAAAATCTTGGCTGGTCTGGAAATCCATCAACTCCAACACTCACTTAGCTATAGTACATGAGAGACATAAGTCTTCAAACACTGCAGAATCAATCAAATTTGATGAAAATTGCACCTTTCTTGCTAGAAGCAAAACAAGAAGTGAAAATGCCGACACCTGTTAGCCAAAGGTTGAAAACAGCGTGCGGTGAAGTGTTGAAATTATTTTCACCGCGAGGTGATTCGGGTGACAATATCCACTTCGAATTTAAAAAAGAACCAAAGACTCTTATATTCTGCAGGGGGTGCGATACTGACGAGAAAACACTAAAAGACCAGACAATTCTAAAATATAAGAAGCGCCTAATTTTGAAAACTTACAAGGGCCCGCAAGAGAGGGTGTAAGGACAACGCCGCGGCCTTATCGCAATTTACTTCCCTCTTCGAGAGCGTTCAGCGGGCTTTCCGCCAATGTATATCTTGTAAGATAATATTTTATGTACTTTTATGTCTGTAGTGCTACGTAGTTTTGTAACTTGGTATGCCGCCGACGGCCGACCGTGACTAGGATGGCGCTGCTTCCTCACACGTCACGCCCAACCGATGTGAATTCCCACAATTGTGTTTCCTTCGATTGTGTTCATTATCTTCCTGATGAGGGCTTCGCGGTCTAGATCTACCGGCTACGCTTGTTATTAATTCTTCAAGAGAAAATGGAATAACATTTCATAGGCAAGCAAAAGCATACTGAATTTTATCAATAACTGAAGTTTGTGCAAGTCAGGTGATGCCTTGTTAGCCTATAACTAGCTTATACTCTGTTTTTTTCCATCTGTCCATCCGCCTGTGGTGTTTGCGCATGGTAACACTGCGTCCCGGGCTTTAAATAATTTCCTATTTCAAATATTAACTGTGTAATTCGCATACAGTAAATTATTAAAACACTTTTCAGTTGCAAATGTACACTCAATATCCTTTTATTTACCTAAAACTTACACATTGCGTTACTATTTTAAGCCGGGGACGCAGTGTTACCATGCAAAAACACCACAGGCGGATGGACAGATGGAAAAAAACAGAGTGTAGACACTAGTAGTACCTAGGCACAGAAGCAGTCCGCACGGACTGCAAGGAACGTAACCGCTGATACGACATCCATGATCCACTAGGGATTTGGGGCCGTCCAATGTATTTCGCTGTGTTTAGTACTAGGCCCCCGGGTGTTTAATTACAGTCGTCCGAATAAATATTACTTAAAATTGTTGTTCAGTAGGTAGAACTGCATAGAAAAATCGCAACTGCCATAGTCTAGGCCGCCACGGATAAGTACCCTAGATCTACCATTTTTAGCATATACTACCTAATGTGTCTACTAATACCTAGGCATATATCATATATTTTTAGCATATACTACCTAATCTTGCTCGTCATTGAAAATGCTTAATAACAAGACAAGTAGCCTACAGCCATTGGGTTGTCAGCCAGTCTGGTCTTGTAAACACGGTACTCTGATGCATAGACACCATAGACACCTAGTTGTGAATTTTGTCAGTCATGAAGAATATTTGGGATATTGTCTGTGCCATTAATTTCAGAGAGAAAAGACAATGTCAGGGTTAATTAACAAGATGCATTTTGTCAACAAAATTCAGAATGTTCAGACTTGGTGAGAATTTTGCAAGAGGACTGAACAGACCTTAGGATATCACTAGTATTACTCGATTCAAAGTAAAAGTAATTGTATGTTTTGATGTAACAAACCCGTGTTTACTTCAGCAAAACTTTGCTATAGTTGCCCGGCCAGAGCTTACTTACCTAACCTAACTTAGGGCGACGTGCCCTGACCTGGCCAGGGCCACCTCCCAAAAAGGCGGTAACCATTTCCCAGGTCGTCAGTAATAGGTGGTAAATAGGAAATGAAGTTTGGTAGTGTAGGCTACGCTTATGCCTTCAACCATACCCGTTTAGTGATATGCAATATTATTATGCCAAGGAAAAAAGTAGCCCTAAGAATGGTATAAAAAAAAGGCAAAAACAGGAAAAGCTTTATCTAAAGCAAAATGCTAGGGCCTTTCTTTACCAATCCTATTTGATTTGGGGGGCGCAGGAATTTTTATTGTCTCGTTATTTTAGAAGCAATTTTATTAAAAATATGTCAAAATTAATTTATGGTAGTCTGCATTTATCACTTCCCTTTAATTCTCGTTCCAAGCATAGATATGGTTCCAAGGTCTTAGAACAGAGAGAAGACTTCAGTTTACTGGTTGCCTTAACCCTGGATAGGTTTTGCTATTTTGGTACCCCTTTAAAGGTGTGTGGGGTCGAGCTCGACCTAAGTGCCCAGAAAAATTTGTGAAAATTCAAAAACTGTAGCTATGCTGTACATTTTAATTTCTAAAATAAATTGCGCCATTGCCGAACACTACTGAGAAGATAAATCATACCCATCTACAAATTAAATGTTTATCACAAATATATTAAAAGAATAAGTATACACAAAAATAAGTTATGAAAATGTTTACAAAAAATACAAAATATGCTATATACACACAAAAATTGAGGGAATCTTTCCTAAAACTACTATTTACAATATGTGACGGCCAGAAAAGGTGCCGGACCCATAGAGGTCAAAATCTGAAAAAAAGGGAAAGAAAAAAAAAAGTCAAATTTAACTTTTTTTTTTTTTTTGGTACCTAAATGAAATAGGAAGTGGCTATTTTTTTTTATAGAATAAACTCATATTATCCTAGAAAGGAATTATGTAAAAAGATCTGCACTAAGATGTAATTTACTGTTATATCAGAAATGTTATTCTCTCTCTCTAAAGTGTGTCGATGATTTATTGACATAAGCTGATGTAATCTGTCGCCAGAAAAGGCTCAGACCCACTACTTCCCACCCCCTCTCTTCCCCTATTGTCTCGTAATCATTTCAAAGTCATCTGCCTCGCCTCCAACTCTTCGTTACACAAACTTGAGCTTTTTGCCATAGAGGTGACAGCAACCTCTAAATTATCATCAACAATACTTTCTAATTCCATTAGAAGCAAGTTGAATACATCCATGCCCAGAGAATACTGCCTGCTAGCCATTGTGATGAGAAATGCAAAAAAAACAAAAACAAAAACAAAAACTGAGAAATTGGCATTCGAAGGAAATTGGATCAAATGGCAATATAAGGCATCTCAGCCACATCCAATGGCATGCATAATGTACACACACCATCTACCTACAGTTTCCAACAATACAAAACTATACCAGTGTCAACAGTGTTAGAGACAGGAAATCACTACTTGATAACTTTGCCTTTGTATCCCACACATGTTCAAAAGAAACAATTACTCAGAAAAAGGGGAAGGACAAAGGCAAGGCAAATGCAGGTTTCCACATGATTGTAGTGTGTGTTCTAGTGACCTCTTGCAGGTCGATCACACCCAGATTCGAGATAGACGATGATTTATGGGGAAAAAAACATGTTTTTTGAAACACTCCTCGGGTCGTGCTTGACCTGTTGCACCTATTCAAGAGCTGTCGTCAGTTTGTTTACAAGAAGCTTTCCAATATTTGTGACAAGCAGATTAAACTGCAAAAGTCTATTTATCAGCTACTATAATAGCCCTCAAAACATTTAATATTTCGAAATATATTTGGTAGTAAAATAATTTTTATAATAGTTAAACGTGTAAAAAACGGCTATGTGCTGCCTAAGTATTTTGTCACCACTGTATCACAACTCGTTAGGGTGCTAGTGCTGTCAGTGCACCTTATGTGGCGAACTGAAGGCATTGAGTTTTTTTTTATCATTATTTGAAGTGACCCTTTTGCCTCTAGCTGCAAACACTTCCATTCCTTTTACGTTGACATCTTTCTTCCCTCTTATTTTTCACTCTCTCTTATTTCATAGTGCAACTGCGAGATTTTCGTCCTATTACCCCTTTAAACTCTTTTTACGCTCAATTTCCCTGTTAGTATTGAATAACCTCACAAATCCCAGCGCTTGGCCTATGGCTTAAATTTCATATTCCAATTCGTGGCCCATCATGACAACAACTATTTCCTATCTAATTCCGTTTGGAGTTTGATATGTTGTTTTAATGCAACGGCAGGGCAAAGATATTTCAATGATCATTACATTGAAAACCATTAAATACAATAACTGTTACACATTTGCTCTAAACTAAGCAAAACCACCATCACTTGAGGATTTACTACACATTCAGATTTATTACACATTAAGTCTAAAAAAGTTCTTAGGAAATTTCTCGATTTACGGATAACTTGACCATGAATGACGCAGTAACAACAGCATTGAGCAAATCTCACAAAAATAATCTTGTCGGGGGAATAGTGGTGCATTGTAGGCATTACTTGAGGGTGTGGGCATCCCATTGGCCCCAGCTAGGTTCCACTCACTTTTCAGCCTTTACCTCCATTTTCGCTTCCTTTCTTCAGTTTTGCTGTCCATTCTCTGTAACTGAGTGTTACTCTTAGTGCAGCTCTGGGAGTTACCCCCATATGCTTTCAAACATTCCAGTTCTCTCTGTTCACTGTCTTAGGCGGTGAATGTCCGTAAGTGCCCCAATGCTTGGTTCACAACCCAAATTTCATTAATAAAATCACGTGTGAACTATGTTCCGTGTCCTTTCTGATCATGCCACCCAGCCCAACATCGCTTCCTATTGTATGCGTTGTTGAAAACATGCAGTCATTGCAGGCAGTTAATTTCTGATGGTAAAGATCAGTTTAATTTTTTAAATCTTCTAGAACAAATATTTTGTAGACGCTAAGAATGTGAAAATCTAGTGATGGATTAGCGAGAATTATGTGTACTACAACAGTATGTACCGTAAAGTAGTTTGAAAAGTATACAAGGCGTAGAGGAGTTAGAATACTGGGGCGTTTTATGAAAGAAAGGCAGAATTCGCTGGAGGAAAGGTTGATTAAAAAAAGTTAAAGATGACACACTTGTCGGTTTTATTTCATACCAGGGAAACAAACTGGCAAACTGCATTAGTGCATGTATATATTGTGTACACTTATATGCGTATTTTTACTTATGCACATATGTTAGGCTTGGCATCGTTCATGTGGTTATATAGTCTTTTCTAAAGTAAAAAATATAGAACTCATGAAGAATTAAATACATAAAAGTAATTATAAAGCCAACCACAGGTTAATTTAAAACAAAACATACTCTACTGTGGTAATGAGAAAGCTGTGAAAATGACAATCAAAATGAACCTGGTGCATGTGCGTATGCATAGATAAATAAATATACATATATGCACGTATGTTAGGCTTATTAGGCTGCGTCCACACGATCGAACTTGTTCGATGTGATGTCAGAAGCAGAGACATCGGGCAAAGTTCTGTATAGGTTTTTCCGTATGATTTTCGAAGTAACGAGGCTCGATGTACACTACACTGCTCAACTGCCTGCGTGAAAACCGTTACCGATCTTTGCTCGATAAGAAGCAGAGTTCGATCGTGTAGACGCAGCCTTAGCTACGTAGTTACGTTGTAGTACATACGTTAGGTCATCATTTATAAAAGTATATGAACACAAACAATAAAAATAGAAAGAAAAAAATCTTGAACACCAGGTAGGTTAAGCAGCACTGTGACGTCACGTGATGAGACCGCTGATGGAATGTATTGGTCAAGTTTGATCAACTGTATTTTCACCAGTACAGCGTTGCCACTCTTTGAGAAACCAGTTTGCACAACCGCTATGAACATTTTATCCAAACTTTAGTTATTTTCAGATCAAGATAAGTAATTCAAACTATTTTTTAAATAGCTACCACAGACGTCTGAG
>NC_087201.1:60845128-60910128 GCF_015104395.2 Macrobrachium nipponense | reverse complement strand
GAACCAATTTACTAAAGTGCCTTTCTCTGTTTTTCTTAGCTGTCATGATCTATGTCATTTAAAATATGATGCATTGCCTTTGAGTGTATAAATGTCTCTGCACACTCAGACGTTACTTTTTTGTCCTTGAATTTCCCAGCTGTTGGTATTTTTTTTTGATATAATATACGTATTATATATATATATATATATATATATATAAATGTGTATATATATTTATATACATAAATATATTGTATATATATATATATATATATATATCTATATATATATATATATATATATATATCATTGCGAATCCACAATGGTCCCGTGGGTGAAGTATATAAGAGATCCTCACGTGAAAATGAAAGAAGTAGGTACCAAGACTTTGGAATAAATTTGAAAGTCTTGGTACCTCCTTCTTTCATTTTCACGTGAGGATCTTATATATATATATATATATATATATATATATATATATATATATATATATATATATATATATATATATTATATATATATATATATATTTATATATATATATTATATAATATAATATATATACACACAAATATTTGCCACTCAGTTAACATAAATCTTTCAAATGAACAATCACAAGATGAAGGCAGTCTGAGGGTGTGACTCCTCTGACAGGGGCACCTGCCAGTATCCCTTTCTAGATCTATTTTGCTCAATTAGGGGCCACTGGCTAGGCTGTCTAAGCAGGCTTCCATTCACAGAAAGGGGTATGGTTCGGTTTTGGCCACTTCATTTAATTTATGTAAGTTTATATATAACCTATCTCCCCCTCCTTTCTTAGGAACCAAGACTACTGGGGAGGACTACTCGTTGTGGCTGTTCTTGATGAGCCCGAGTTCGAGCTGGAGTTGTACTTACTCCTTGATCCTCCTTGCTTTCTGTGGGTTGACCTGGTAACAGCCTTGGGCAATAAGAGTGACACCTTCCTGCAGGTGTATTGTATGCTCCAGGACACTGGTGCATCTGAGGCAGTCCTGGGTTACGTGGTGGTGTGGGCTTGGCAGTGGTTGTATGTTGTTACAATGGTGATTCTCGAGTCCCAGGGTAACAGTTTTGAGATTAAGTAGGACTTCTGAATTCGTTGAAGGGGACCAGTGTCATAGTGATAGTGCACACAATGGCCCCAGGATTAGGAGGGGCTTCGCAAGCCTCCTTCTCCTCTCTGTTCAAGCAGGGTTTTAGCAAGTTAATGTGCAAACATTTGGCTTGCCTCTGCCCTTGATCCACAAGGTAGTTTAGGATCGCTCTCTTCCCAAGTATTTTGTAAGGGACTGCGAATTTAGTTTCAAGGGGCGAGTGATTATTGTTTGGATGACCAGGACCTGGTCTCCGTTGTTGAAGGATCTAGTTCTTGTGCCTTCTTGTCAAACTTGAGCCTGACTCCTTGGCCTGAGCAATCTCGCACGTGGCCTGAAGGTTCCGCTGGATGTTGGGCAAGTCCTTTGCCCAGTCCACCTTTGCCAGTTCAGCCCAGGCCTTGTACAGTATGTCGAGGGGGCCCTTGGTTGGAGTGAGCGTAGAGAGGCTTGAAGGGGCTGTACCCAAGGGTCTCAGAGGGAGCCTGGTGGATAGCGAAGAGTGTGTATTGGAGGTTTTTCTCCCAGGATGCTCCTCCTTTGTGCTCAAGTTTGACTAGAGTAGAGCCGAGAGTTTGTTGGAATCATTCTACAATGCTTTTGATACATCCTCGGGGCATATAATAATCATTGACAACATTTTGGAAGGGGAAGCCTGCGGAAGGAATGTTCTTGATAGAAGCATTGGGGATGACCTTCTTTGGAGTTCCTGTGATTTGACAGGTAGGGCACAAGGCTATGAAGGTCGTGATGGCTTTCTGTAGACCCAGCCAGTAGAGTTTCCTTTCAATGGCCCAGGTGGTCTGGGGGACACTGAAGTGCCTTCTGATACCACCATGCGACAACTGCAGGAGGTCTTGCTGGAGAGATGAGGGTACTGCCACCAGCAGGTGGATGGCCTGAGCAGGCCAATGCTTGGATGACCTGGTCCCTACTTAAGGTAGGAATGGATGAGTCCATCCCTGTGATAAGGAGAGCGGCCACAGGAGTGGAGTCAGATTGGTCGAGGGAAGTTTCAGACCGTTCCTGCAGCCTTGGCACCTCTGGTAAGGTGGGATCAGCAGGTAGAGGATCATCGCTGTTGGGAGGTGCCTCTTTCTCAGTTTCATCCAGGGTTGTGGCTATAGTGCAGTTCAGCGTGATTAAGGTGGTCCACCACTGCACTTGGTTTTGGTCCAGGAGAAGCAGGCGTCCGGTCATGAGGGACTGGACTACATCAAAGAGATGTTCCTTCTCTCGGGAGGAACTACCTTTAGTGATATGTATATAAATGGTTGGGAGGTCCTTCTCTTCACTATTGACCCAGCAGAGGTCATCCACTAGTCCTTGCGGATGGTGGCACCAGTAGGCAAGTGCTTCCTAGTAATAAGGCTGACATCTGACCCAGTGTCAGTGATGTTTGGCAGTGTTCAAGATGGAGTGGAGCCATCAAGGGGTGCTATGGCCACGGCATTGAGGCCTATCCATCCAGCAGGTTGTTGGGAACTGACAGTGGTGAGGACTGCTTTAGGAGCTTTGTATCTTGGACTGCTGATATTTTGCAGACGTGATCCTTCTGGCCACTGTCCTAGCAAGTTTCTTCGCTGAAATTTCTTTGAGGCACTGCCCCCATGGAGGGAGCAGGCCGCTTGTTCTTCCAGAGGTATGATGAAGGGGACTGATCTTTCGTCTCGAGGAGCTGATGAAAGGTTGGTAAGTGTGAAAATTGTCTGCCAGTTGGCAGCACTCATGGGGGCTTTCTCACAGGCGTGTGTGGTGAGAGCACCACGGGCGAAGTAAAAAAAGTCCTCGAGCTGTATGCGTTCATGCAGGGCCTTGAAGGTGGTGATGTTTAGAGCTTCTATCCAGCACTTTAGAGCCTGGTTCTTATGGTACGCCCATTCAGTCCAGGTTTGACCTGCTATCTTGGGGTGGTCTAGCCAACGCAGTCTCTAACACTTGGGGGCTAATTTCATAGGCCTTGATGACTGCATTTCAGACCTCCTCAAGGTCCCCTTGTTTTCCCGGGGCAAGGGAGCATTGGGTGAAGGCGAGCTCATGGCCTTTCTCTCTTTCTTCCTTTCCTCCTTTCCTCCTCCTTTTTCTCTATCCATTCTCTCCTTAGAGTCATCGACCCAGGTTTGGACCCAGGTAGCCAAGGTCTCTCCCATCAATCCCAGTACTCATGAAGTCTTTGAAGTCCTTGGCTGGCATGGTGCTAGAATTTTAGAGTCGAAGAAAAGGCAGAGATTGGAAATGGCACCCTGCTTTAGCAGTGCTTATGTGATGGAGTGGGCCAGTAGGTGGTGCAACTAGTAAATGTGAGTGCCCCTTTGGGTGAGGGGCCACTGGCATTAGTTGTAGGGTCATTCTGGAGAACTGGGAAATGGCACTTTTGATGCTGGCTTGTTCAGTGGAATCGGGTGAGAATTTTAATTTTTTTTCAAGAGAGAGAGAGAGAGAACAACTTCTGGTATGTTTAAGAGAACGGTTTGTTGGTTTGTTCAAGAGAATAGATAGCAGTACTTTATAGCGAGGAGCTTGTTCCAGGGGAATCAAGTGTGAGAATTTTAAGGTTCTCGTTCTAGAGAACAGTTTGGGGCACTCATGTATTGCGTTGCTCATTCCAGGGACTCGAGTGTGAGAACATTTGGTGGCACTTTGTAGTGCGGAGCTTATTCCGGGGAATTGAGCTTAAGGAAATTTAGGGTTTGTTCGGGAGATCATTTGGTGGGCACTTTGTAGAGCATGGCTCATTCAATAAATCAAGCATGAGGTTTTAGGATTTATTGGAAAACCCTTGTTGGGCACTTGGCTCATTCTGGGGAATCGAGCGCAAGAAATTTGTGTTCGTTGTGGATAATGAGTTTTGGGGGGTGTTCGAAAAAGTGGTTTGTGACACTCTAGGAGTGTGTTTTTCTTTTTGTTTAAGGTTTTGGGAGAACCCTCGATTCTGGGTAGGTACAAGTATCTTGCCCTTGTATGGTAACATGTAAGTTTTCCCTTTTATCACTTCTATTTAACACTTAACTCCTGGCTAAAACCTAGTAGTTTACGTCATGCAAAGGCTATCTTGCAGTAACGGAAAAATCCTGTGTTTTGAAATGGCAACACTTTCTCGCTTTGAAATTACTCAGTTAGCATGCATGTGGATATTAAATTTCTTGGAGAAAAAAAAAATTCCAGTGACGATTTATGATCGCAGTAATAAAAGTAACAAAATACTTATGCTGTGTGCCTCTGTTAGATTGTATGTGCCTGTTTAAGGGGATTTATGCTGACAGATTCTTTTCTCTTGTATCCAGCTTAGTGAGGCTAGTTGCTGGGATCTGCACTTATGCAGGTGCAAAATCTTGAGCAACTGTCACCACTTTTATGTTCTAAACTAGGGGAGAGGAACTTACTAGAAGGTATGATGCTGATCTGACTAAAAATGCAGAGTCTAGTAGAACATAAGAAGTCAAGGTAATGAGCTGAGTGGCTTACTAGGAAGGAAATTTGAGATAAACTCTAGGATAACTAAAAATAGGTACCAATTGCTGAGGGAAGGTACCAATAGCATAGGAAATGTACCAGTTGTGGAGGGAAGGTACCAGTTGCGGAGGGTAGGTGCCAATTGTGGAGGAAAGATACCAATTGCATAGGGAAAGTACCAGTTGTGGAGGGAAGGTACCAATTGCAGATGGAAGGTACCAATTGTGGAGGGAACGTACCAGTTGATGAGGGGAAGTACCTATTGTGGAGGGAAGGTACCAATTTAGGAGGAAAGGTACCAATTGCAAAGGGGAGGTACCAATTGCAGAGGAAAGGTACCAATTGCAGAGGTAAGGCACAAGTTGGGTTGGAGAGGTACTAGTTGCAGAGGAAGGTACCAATTGCAGAGGAAGGTACCAATTGCAGAGGGAGGTACCAATTGCAGAGGGAGGTACCAATTGCAGAGGAAGGTACCAATTGCAGAGGAGGTACAATGCAGAGGAAGGTACCAATTGCGAGGGAGGTTACCAAATTTGCCAGAGGAAAGGTACCAATTGCAGAGGAAACAATTGGCGGGAGGGGATGATACCAATTGCATTAGGAAGGTACCAATGCAGAGGGAAGGTACCAATTGCAGAGGATGGGACAATTGCATAGTGGAAGGTACCAATTGCAGAGGAGGTACCAATTGCAGAGGTGAGGTACCAATTGCAGAGGTGAGGTACCAATTGCAGAGGTGAGGTACCAATTGCAGAGGTGAGGTACCAATTGCAGAGGTGAGGGTACCAATTGCAGAGGTGAGGTACAATTGCAGAGGAAGGTACCAATTGCAGAGGTGAGGTACCAATTGCAGAGGTGAGGTACCAATTGCAGAGGACGGTGAGGAAAGGTACAATTGCAGGAGGTGAAGGGGGGGGAAACCCATGTACAATTGAGGAAGGTACCAATTGCAGAGGTGAGGTACCAATTGCAGATGGTGATGAGGTACCAATTGCAGAGGTGAGTACCAAGTGTCAGAGGAAGGTACCAATTGCAGAGGAATGGTGAGTGGAGGACCAATTGCAGAGGTGAGTACCAATTGCAGAGGAAGGGGTACCAATGCAGAGGTGAGGTAACCAATTGCAGAGGAAGTACCAATGTACCAATTGCAGAGGTGAGGGTACCAATTGCCAGAGGTGAGGGTACCAATTGCAGATGGAAGGTCATTTACCAATTTGCAGAGGAAGGTGTTACCAATGCAGAGGAAGGTACCAATTGCAGAGGTGAGGTACCAATTGCAGAGGAAGGGTACAAATTGCAATGCAGAGAAGGTACCCAATTGCAGAGGTGAGGTTACCAATTGCAGATGGGAAAGGTACCAATTGCAGAGGAAGGGTACAATTGCAGAGGAAGGTACCATTGCAGAGGTGAGGTACCAATTGAGGAGGAAAGTACCAATTGCAGAGGTGAAGTACCAATTGCAGAGGAAGGTACCAATTGCAGAGGAAGGTACCAATTGCAGAGGAAGGTACCAATTGCAGAGGAAGGTACCAATTGCAGAGGAAGGTACCAATTGCAGAGGTGAGGTACCAATTGCAGAGGAAGGTACCAATTGCAGAGGTGAGGTACCAATTGCAGAGGAAGGTACCAATTGCAGAGGTGAGGTACCAATTGCAGAGGAAGGTACCAATTGCAGAGGAAGGTACCAATTGCAGAGGTGAGGTACCAATTGCAGAGGTGAGGTACCAATTGCAGAGGAAGGTACAATTTGCGAGGAAGGATTAACAATTGCATTAGAGGTTACCAATTGCAGAGGAAGGTACCAATTGCAGAGGTGAGGTACCAATTGCAGATGGAAGGTACCAATTGCAGAGGAAGGTACCAATTGCAGAGGAAGGTACCAATTGCAGAGGAAGGTACCAATTGCGGAGGGGAGATACCAATTGCATAGGAAGGTACCAATTGCAGAGGAAGGTACCAATTGCAGAGGAAGGTACCAATTGTAAGAGGTTGAGAAGGTACCAATTGTAGGAGGAAACCGATAACCAATTGCAGAGGAAGGTACCAATTGCAGAGGAAGGTACCAATTGCAGAGGAAGGTACCAATTGCAGAGGAAGGTACCAATTGCAGAGGGAAGGTACCAATTGCAGAGGAAGGTACCAATTGCAGAGGAAGGTACCAATTGCAGAGGAAGGTACAATTGCGGAGGGGAGGACCGGTTACCAATTGCATAGGAAGGTACCAAGCTGCCAAGAGGGGAGGAATACAATTGCAGAGGAAGGTACCAATTGCAGAGGAGTAACCAATTGCCATAGGAATGGTACCCAATGCATAGGAAGGTACCAATTGCAGAGGAAGGTACCAATTGCGAGGAGTACCTACATTGAAACAGAGGTGAAGGTACCAATGTAGAGGAAGGTACCAATTGCAGAGGAAGGTACCAATGCAGAGGAAGGTACCGAAGGGATTTGCCAGAGGGAAGGTACCAATTGCGGAGGAATCCAATTGTAAGGAAGGTACCAATTGCAGAGGAAGGTACCAATTGCGGAGGGGAGATACCAATTGCATAGGAAGGTACCAATTGCAGAGGAAGGTACCAATTTGCAGAGGGGAAGGATAACGCCATTAGAGGGTACCAATTGCAGGAGGAAGGTACCAATGCAGGAGGAACGTACCAAATTGCAGATGGGGAGTGGGGAGGTACCAATTGCAGGAGGAAAGGTACCAATTGGGGCAGAGGAAGGGGTACCAATTCGTAGATTGGAAGGTTACCAATTGCAGGATTACGGTACCAATTGCGGAGCGGAGAGTACCAAATTGCATAGGAAGGTACAATTGCGAGAGGCCGTGGAAGGCCGTACCAATTGCAGAGGAAGGTACCAATTGGCAGAGGGAATGGGTACCAATTGGGAGAAGGTACCAATTGTAGAGGAAGGTACCAATTGCAGAGGAACCTTGTACCAATTTGCATTAGGTGAGGTACCAATTGCAGAGGTGAGGTACCAATTGTAGAGGAGTGGCTACCAATCCGCAGAGGAAGGTACCAAATGCAGACGGGAAGTACCAAGTTGCAGAGGAAGGAGGGTACCAATTGAGAGGGAAGGTACCAATTGCAGAGGGAAGGTACCAATTGCAGAGGAAGGTACCAATTGCTGGAGAGGAGGGTCCAGCATGGCATAGGAAGGTACCAATGGCTAGAGGAAGGTACCAATTGCAAGGAGGTACCAAGTGCCATAGGAACGGTACCCAATTGCAGAGGAACGGTATCAATTGCCAGCGGAAAAGGTACCAATTGAGAGGTGAGGTACACCGGTTTTTTTTCAGAGGAAAGGTACCAATTGCAGAGGAGGTACCAATTGCATGGAGGAAAGGTACCAATTGCAGAGGTGAGGTACCAATTGCGAGGGGTGAGGTACAATTGCAGAGGAAGGTACCAATTGCTAGAGGAAGGTACCAATTGCATAGGTTGGGAAGGTACCAATTGAATAGGACGGAGGTACCAATTGCAGAGGAAGGAAGGCTACCAATTGCATTAGGAACGGTACCAATTGCAGAGGAAAGGTACCAATGTCTAGAGGGATGGTTTACCAATTGCAGAGGATTCGGGCTACCAATTGCAGAGGAAAGGTACAATTGCAGAGGAAGGTGGGTACCAATGCAGAGGTGGAAGGTACCAATTGCAGAGGGACTGGTTACCAATTTGCAGAGGAAAGGTAACAATTGCAGAGGGAAGGTACCAATTGCAGACGGTGTAGGTACCAATTGCAGAGAAAGGTACCAATTGCAGAGGTCAAGGCGTACCAAATTGTGGAGGAAGGTACCAATTGCAGAGGTGAGGTACCAATTGCAGAGGAAGGTACAATTGCGATGGAAGGGGTACCAATCGTACCAATTGCAGTGAGAATATACCAATACCTTGCAGAGGTGAGGTACCAATTGCAGAGGGAAGGTACCAACCTGCAGGAGGTTGAGGTACATGCAGAGGTGATGGTACCAATTGCAGAGGTGGAAGGTACCACCTTGCAGAGGAAGGTACCAATTGCAGAGGTTGTGGTACCAATTGCAGAGGTGAAGGTACCAATTGCAAGGAAGGTACCAATTGCAGGGAGGAAAGGTACCCAAGTGCAGGAGATGAGGGTACCAATGCATTAGGTGAGGTACCAATTGTGGAGGAGGAAGGTACCAATTGCAGAGGAAGGTACCAATGCAGAGGTGAGGTACCAATTTTGGAGGGGGAAGGTACCAATTGCAGAGGGTGAGGTTACCAAGGTTGCATAGGTGAAGGTAACCAATTGAGAGAAGGTACCAATGCAAGAGGAAGGTACCAATTGCAGAGGAAGGTACCAATTGCAGAGGAAGGTACCAATTGCAGAGGTGAGGTACCAATTGTGGAGGAAGGTACCAATTGCAGAGGAAGGTACCAATTGCAGAGGAAGGTACCAATTGCAGAGGAAGGTACCAATTGCAGAGGGAAGGTACCAATTGCAGAGGAAGGTACCAATTGCAGAGGTGGTACCAATTGCAGAGGAAGGTACCAATTGAATATGGAAGGTACCAATTTGCAGAGGAAGGTACCCCAATTGCATAGGAAGTACAATTGCAGAGGGTGGTACCAATTGCAGAGGAAGGTACCAATTGCAGAGGAAGGTACCAATTGCAGAGGAAGGTACCAATTGCAGAGGAAGGTACCAATTGCAGAGGAAGGTACCAATTGCAGAAAGGTACCGGAATACCAATTGCAGAGGAAGGTACCAATTGCATAGGAAGGTACCAATTGCAGAGGAAGGTACCAATTGCATAGGAAGGTACCAATTGCAGAGGGTGGTACCAATTGCAGAGGAAGGTACCAATTGCATAGGAAGGTACCAATTGCAGAGGAAGGTACCAATTGCGAGGATGGGGTACCCAATTGCAGAGGAAGGTAAGTTGCCTAGGAAGGTACCAATTAAGAGGGAAGGTACCAATTGCATAGAAGGTACCAATTGCAGAGGAAGGTACCAATTGCCAGAGGGTGGTAGGTACCAATTGTAGAGGAAAGGTACCAATTGCAGAGGAATGGTACCAATTGCAGAGGGTGGAGGGTACCAATTTTCGCCAGAGGGTGGTACCAATTGCAGAGGTTGAGTACCAATTGCAGAGGGTGGATTGGTACCAATTGCAGGGAGGTTGGTACCAATTGCAGAGGAAGGTACCAATTGCAGAGGTGAGGTACCAATTGCAGAGGAAGGTACCAATTGCAGAGGTGAGGTACCAATTGCATAGGAAGGTACCAATTGCAGAGGAAGGTACCAATTGCAGAGGAAGGTACCAATTGCAGAGGAAGGTACCAATTGCATAGGAAGGTACCAATTGCATAGGAAGGTACCAATTGCAGAGGAAGGTACCAATTGCAGAGGAAGGTACCAATTGCAGAGGTGGGGAAGGTACCAATTGCATAGGAAGGTACAATTGCAGAGGAGGTACCAATTTGGGCATAGAAGGTACCAATTGAAAGGAAGGTACCAATGCAGAGGAAGGTACCAATTGCAGAGGAATACCAATTGCAGAGGAAGGTACCAATTGCATAGGAAGGTACCAATTGCAGAGGAAGGTACCAATTGCAGAGGAAGGTACCAATTGCAGAGGAAGGTACCAATTGCATAGGAAGGTACCAATTGCAGAGGAAGGTACCAATTGCAGAGGAAGGTACCAATTGCAGAGGAAGGTACCAATGCCAGAGGGTGGTGGACCAATTGAGAGGAAGGTACCAATTGCAAGGAAGGTACCAATTGCAGAGGAAGGTACCAATTGCATAGGAAGGTACCAATTGCAGAGGAAGGTACCAATTGCATAGGAAGGTACCAATTGCAGAGGAAGGTACCAATTGCAGAGGAAGGTACCAATTGCAGAGGTGGAAGGCACAATGCAGAGGGGAAGGTACCAATTGCAGAGGAAGGTACCAATTGCAGAGGAAGGTACCAATTGCATAGGAAGGTACCAATTGCAGAGGAAGGTACCAATTGCATAGGAAGGTACCAATTGCAGAGGAAGGTACCAATTGCAGAGGTGGACAATTGCAGAGGGAAGGTACCAATTGCAGAGGAAAGGTACCAATTGCAGGGAGGTGCGTACAATTGCAGAGGAAGGTACCAATTGCATAGGAAGGTACCAATTGCAGAGGAAGGTACCAATTGCATAGGAAGGTACCAATTGCAGAGGAAGGTACCAATTGCAGAGGAAGGTACCAATTGCATAGGAAGGTACCAATTGCAGAGGGTGGTACCAAGCATAGGAAGGGAACCAATTGCATAGGAAGGTACCAATTGCAGAGGAAGGTACCAATTGAATAGGAAGGTACCAAATTGACCGGAGGAAGGTTACAATTGATAAGATGGTTACCAATTGCATAGGATTGGTACCAATTGCAGAGGAAGGTACCAATTGCAGAGGGGGGAACCGCGTACAATTGCAGGAGGGTGGTACCCAACTTGCAGAGGAAGGTACCAATTGCAGGAAGGAAAGTACCAATTGATAGGAGGTACCCAATGCAGAGGAAGGTACCAATTGCAGAGGGAAGGTAACCAATTGCAGAGGAAGGTACCAATTGCAGAGGGATGGGTACCACATGAAGAGGAGGAAGGGACCAAATTGCAGAAGGGTGGTACCAATTGGCCAAGAGGAAGGTACCAATTGCCAGAGGGAAAGGTACCAATTGCAGAGGAAGGTACCAATGCATAGAAAGTACCAATTGCAGGAGGAAGGCCTACCAATTGCCAATTAGGAAGGTACAATTGCAGAGGAAGGTACCAATTGCAGAGGCGGAAGGTACCAATTGCAAGGAAGGAAGGCACCAATTGCAGAAGGGAGCCAAGTACCAATTGCCAAGAGGAAGGTACCAATTGCAGAGGAAAGGACCAATTGCATAGGAAGGTACCAATTGCAGAGGAAGGTACCAATTGCATAGGAAGGTACCAATTGCAGAGGAAGGTAGCAATTGATAGGGAATGGTTTACCAATTGCAGAGGTATTGTTACAATTGAGAGGAAACGGTACCAATTGAGAGGAAGGTACCAATTGCAGATGAGGTTTACCAATTGCATTAGAGGTAACCAATTGCCAAGAGGAAGGTACCAATGCATAGAGGGACCCAATTGGCAGCCGGAATGTACAAATGCAGGAAAAGGAAGGTTACCAATTGCAGAGGAAAGGTACAAGTGCAGAGGATCCAAGGTCCAAATTGCCATTAGGAAGGTACCATTTGCAGAGGAAGGTACCAATTGCAGAAAGGGAAGGTTACCAAGTGCATCCTTTTTTTTTTTAGAGGTACAATTGCAAGAGGGTTGGTACCAATTGCAGAGGGAAAGGTACCAATTGCAGAGGAAGGTTACCAAAATTGCAAATAGGAAGGTACCAATTGCCAAGGAGGAAGGTACCAATTGCAGAAAGGAAGGTACCAAATTTGCAGGAAGGTAAGTACCCAATTGCAGAGGGTGGTTACCAATTGCAGAGGAAGGTAACCAATTGCAAGGAAGGTACCATTGCAGAGGAAGGTAACAATTGGCCAATTAGGAAGGTAACGGTACCCAATTGAAAGGAAAGGGTACCAATTGCATAGGAAGGGTAAGGTTACCAATTGGAAGGAAGGAAGGTTAACCAATTGCAGAGGAAGGTAACCAATTGCCCAAGAGGGTGGTACCAATGCAAGGAAGGAAGGTACCAATTGCATAGGAAGGTCCAACAATTGCAGAGGAAGGTTACAAATTGCCATAGGAAGGCTTACATTGCAAGAGGATTGGTACCAAATTGCAGAGGGAAAGGTCCCAATTGGCAGAGGAAGGTACCAATTGCCAATTAGGAAAGGGTAAACCAAATTGAAGAGGGAAGGTAACAATTGCATAAGGAAGGTACCAATTGCAGAGGGTGGTACCAATTGCAGAGGAAGGTACCAATTGCATGGGAAGGAGTATTCAATTGGCCAAGAGGAAGGTACCCCCAATTGCAGAGGAAGGCCAACCCCAATTGGCAGGGAAGGAAGGTTACCAATTGCAGAAGGAAAGGTACCAATTGCCAAGAGGAAGGTACAATTGCAGAGGGAAGGCCAACAATTGCATAGGAAGGACAATTGCCGACGGAAGGTACCAAATTGCAGAGGAAAGGGTGCACAAGTTGCAGGAAGGAACCGGTACCAATTGCATTAGGAAGGCCGGTTACCAAATTTGAGGAAGGAAGGTTCCCAATTGCAGAGGAAGGACCCAATTGCAGGAGGAAAGGTACCAATTGCAGGAAGGAAGGTTACCAATTGCATAGGAAAGGTACCAAATTGACAGAGGAAAGGCCTTACAATGCAGAGTGTGGTACCAATTTCCAGAAGGAAGGTACATTGATAGGAAGGTACCAATTGCAGAGGAAGTACCAATTGCATAGAGGTACCCAAATTGCAGAGGAAGGTACCAATGCAGAGGAAGGGTACCAATGCAGAGGGTGGGAGGTACCAATTGGAGGGAGGTCCAATTGAGAGGAAGGTGACGGGTACCAATTGCAGAGGAATGTACCAATTGCAGAGGGTGTACCAATTGCAGAGGAAGGTACCAATTGCAGAGGAAGGTACCAATTGCAGAGGGTGGTACCAATTGCAGAGGAAGGTACCAATTGCAGAGGAAGGTACCAATTGCCATTAGAAGGTACCAATTGCAGAGGAGGTACCAATTTGCAGGGAAGGTGAGGTAACAATTGCAGAGGTGAGGTACCAATTTGGAGAGGTACCAATTGAGAGGGAAGGTACCAATTGCAGGGAAGGTACCAATTGCAGAGGGAAGGTACCAATTGCAGAGGAAGGAGGGTACCAAATGCAGAGGGTGAGGTACCAAATTGTGGAGGGAAGGTACCAATTGCAGAGGAAGGTACCAATTGCTGAGGTGAGGGTCAATTGCAAGAGGTGATGTACCAATTGTGGAGGGAACTAACCAAGTGCAAGAAGGGTACCAATTGCAGAGGGTGGTACCAATTGGCCAGAGGAAGGTACCAATTGCGGGATTGTACAATTGCCAGGAGGAAAGGTACCAATTGCAGAGGGAAGGTAACAATGGCCAGGGGTTGGTTCCAATTGCAGAGGAAAGGTACCAATTGATTAGGAAGGTACCAATTGCCAGAGGAAGGTACCAATTAATAGGAAAGGGTACCAATTGCATAGGGAAGGTACCAATTGCAGAGGAAGGAACCAACCAATTGGCCAAGAGGGAAAGGTACCAATTGCATAGGAAGTACCAATTGCAGAGGTGAGGTTGACCATTGCAGAGGAAGGTACCAATTGCAGGAAGGTACCAATTGCAGAGGAAAGTACCAATTGCGGAGGGAAGGTACCAATTGCAGAGGAAAGTACCAATTGTGGAGGGAAGGTACCAATTGCAGAGGAAAGTACCAATTGCAGAGGGTGGTACCAATTGCAGAGGAAGGTACCAATTGCAGAGGAAGGTACCAATTGCAGAGGTGAGGTACCAATTGCAGAGGTGAGGTACCAATTTTGGAGGGAAGGTACCAATTGCATAGGAAGGTACCAATTGCAGAGGTGAGGTACCAATTGCAGAGGTGAGGTACCAAGTGGAGGGAAGGTACCAATTGCAGAGGAAGGTAACCAAGTTGCAGAGGTGAGGTACCAATTTTGGGGAGGGAAGGTACAAATTTGCAGAGGTGAGGTACAATTGCAGAGGTGAGGTACCAATTTTGGAGGGAAGGTACCAATTGCAGAGGAAAGGTACCAATTGCAGAGGTGAGGTACCAATTGCAGAGGAAGGTACCAATTGCAGAGGTGAGGTACCAATTGTGGAGGGAAGGTACCAATTGCAGAGGAAGGTACCAATTGCAGAGGTGAGGTACCAATTGCAGAGGTGAGGTACAATTGTGGAGGGAAGGTACCAATTGCAGAGGAAGGTACCAATTGCAGAGGTGAGGTACCCAATGCAGAGGTGAGGGCCTACCATGCAGAGGAAGGTACCAATTGCGAGGAAAAGGTACCAATTGCAGAGGGGAAGGGTACCAATTGCAGAGGGGTGAATAACCAAATTGAGAGGAAAGGTACCAATTGCAGAGGAAGGTACCAATTGCAGAGGGTGGTACCAATTGCAGAGGTGAGGTACCAATTGCAGAGGTGAGGTACCAATTGTGGAGGGAAGGTACAAATTGCATTGGGAGGTACCAGTTACAGAGGACGGTACCAATCAATTGGAGAGGTACCAATTACAGAGGGAAGGTACCAGTTGAGAAGAGGAGGTACCAATTGCGGAGGGGAGGTACCAAGTATTTAGGGAAGGTACCAATTGCAGATGGAAGGTACTAATTGCATTGGAGAGGTACCAATTGCGGAGGAGAGGTACCAATTGCAGAAGGAAGGTACCAGTTGCAGAGGGAAGGTACTAATTGCGTTGGAGAGGTACCAATTGCAGATTGGAGGTACCAGTTGCGGAGGGATGGTAAAGGACTGATACGCTTAGAAAGATCGTTCCCATGAGACTTGTATCTTCATCTTGGTATTGCAGCTATGCAGTTGTCCTCTTTCTAAATTGAAATCTTAATCTGCGCTTGAGACAATGAAAAGAGGGGCTGGAGTGGTTGGACAGAAAGATAAAAGAAATCCAGAAAACGACAGCGATGAGTTACAAGGATCCGAAGTTGGAATAGGGAGAAAATCCCAAAAAGGTATCAGTTGGAGGTGTTGGACAGTAAAACTATCAACGGAAGCGGGAATGGAGAGTGAAATGAAGGGCTTAAAGATAGCGTAGCTATGGTCAAAGTAATGCTGCAATTAGCCTTTAGTAATTACTAATTTCCCTCACGTTTGGATACGTGTTCCAACAAGTAAAGCTCTGAACCAAGTAGAAATCAAATGAACTTTATTTTTCATACCAAACTTTGTCATCTGGCTACAAAGATTTGGATCACAGCGTTCATCCACTTCATGATGTGCAAAGCAGGTCCAGAATTGATCACAACCCATTCACAATTTCTCCGTAGAGGGGTAGTGCCGTCAGTGTACCTCATGCGGTACAATGTAGGCATTACTTGAGGTTCTATGCAGCGTCTCTTCGGCCCCTAGCTGCAAATTTTACTGACCAATTGATTCATATTGCAACAGCGAGGTTTTTTCCCTGTTACACCTTTCAAACCTTTTCTCTGTCAATTTTTGTTTCAGCGCTGAATGGCCCTATTTGCCCCAGCGCTTTGCGTGTATGCCGGAAGTCTGTGAATCAACTGATAAGCAACCATTCACAATTACACAGCATTTATATCTACTTTTTACTAAACTACCAGCAGCTATTTTAGCATGAATGCGAGAATCGTTCTCATTAATCAAATAAAGATTTGTTCGGGAAAGAGAAGGAATTCTATTAATATACGAGAAATGTCCCCAACAATAGCTAGCAGGATTGATAAGTCTTGTTTAACTGCTTTTTTTTTTCTTTTTAAAGAAAATCTTATTACATCCAGTCAAGGAAATTTGCCTTCATTGGATTTCTTATCCGTCTTACTTTTATCACTAGTATTGAAAGACAGTTTTCATTCGGTGATGTTATTACACTCCTACTGGGAAATACTCAGAATAATTCTAGTTTTAATGGAGTATTTATTACCGACTAATGTCCCAAATTGAATGTCCAGCGACTCCTAACTGGAGCACTGATGTAGTTTTGACAATATCGGGGAGAGTCTTTTTGCCTCTTGTCCGTGTTCCGTGACTGTCAATGACAGCTCTACATTTATTTCAACGTATATTCACCTTAGAAAACAAACATCGTGCCTGTGAACAATCTCGCTACGCAAGGACTGCTGCTGTCAAGAAATGTTTCATATTGTGCCTGAGACTCGGCAATTTGCAGTAATTTTGGGGTCATTAGCTACCTTTTTCATGAAGTCATTATCGAATTAAACACATCCGCTGTCTTATTCTGGTAAAGTAACAAAAACGCTACTAATGGGGCAACACTTGTTCTAGCCTTAGAAATAATTTTGCTTTTATACTCGAGTGTGTCTTTGTGTTTTGTTTTTTATATATAATGTCGCAAAGCAGACTCAAGTGTTCTATCTTTAATGAATAATCAGTATAGAGATTATCGTCTTTTCCTGGTTCATATTGCCAAGCTAAGAAAACGCATTAAATGGCTTACAATGTGTCGGGTTAAAATAGTGTGTATAGGACATATATAAAATAAAAAAAATAAGCTTAACTATAGAACAACGATGGTAGAACGAGAGTGAGAAGAACCCCTATAGGTGGAAGTGAAATGACACGAACGGCCGTGGAAGCGTCAGACATTTCGAAATTTTAGGATCAATAGCTGACATTTGCATGAGAAACAAGTATATAAATGATATAAATTTGCATGCATATAAAATAATTTGAATTGACATGAGAAACAGAAGTATATAAAATTATATAAATTTGTATGAGAAACAGCAGCTTATAAGTTAAGTATATCTTAGTTTTACCAGACCAATGAGCTGATTAACAGCTCTCCTAGGGCTGGCCCGAAGGATTAGATATTTTTACGTAGCCAGGAACCAATTAGTTACTTAGCAACGGGACCTACAGCTTATTGTGGGATCCGAACCACATTATATCGAAAAATGAATTTCTATCACCAGAAATAAATTCCTCTGATTCCGCGTTGGCCGAGCCGAGAATCGAACTTCGGACCACCGGACTGGTAGCCGAGCGCGAAATCCGCTCGACCACAGCAGCTTATAAAATAATATAAATTTGCATGAGAAACAGCAGCTTATAAAGCAATATAAATTCGCATGAGAAACAAAAGTATATAAAATAATGTAAATTTGCATGAGAAACAAGCATATAAAATAATATAAATTTGCATGAGAAACGGAAGTATGTAAAGTAATATAAATTTTCATGAGAAACAGAAGTATGTAAAATATATAGATTGGCATGAGAAAGAGAAGTATATAAAACAATATAAATTGGCATGAGAAAGAGAAGTATATGAAGTAGGGATGCATCGATACCAAATTTTTGGCTGATACCGTTACTGATACCGATACCAACTTTTAAAGCCGGTACCAATACCGATACTTGTAACCTCCATATTACTGTTATTCAGAAGAATATATGTTGTTTCTAAAATCTTTTGTTCTCTGGTTATCGTATATTAAACGTTCAAAAGTTGAAAGGTCATATAATAGGTTTATATAAACTGCATGTGTCTAATTCCCAGCTGCATCAGTAGCAGTACAGTAACTCATTGCACCATCACTTATACCATACCTGTACTGCACATGTTAAAATAGTACCCAACTCCAACAGAATGGCAATGAGTCATTGCTGATAGAGATAGACACAACCATAGTTAATTCAAATTAGAATTACAACAATGAGGTGCTAAATGCACTGTGCAGTATTAAGATACCATCTGTATGTAAAAGATAAACAGATAAACAATGAACCTATATATAATGATATGCTTATATATAGTTTGTTTGGTGGGTATTGTTGATATATACAGGCAGTCCCTGGTTTATGATAGTTTCAGCTTACAATGTTCCTAGGTTACGACTTTTCAATTATATTCATCAGAAATTATTTTCAGGTATACGATACATGTTCCATGGTTATGATCCTTATGACGCCGATCAGACAGAAGAAATATGACTAAAAAGACAAAATAATCAATATTTGGAGGGTTTTGTATGAAAAACACCAAAATATGCAGTTCACATAGTTTTCAATACAGCTGAAGCATTAAAAGTAAGGTTTTCTTAGAATTTTTACGATTTTCGATGATGTTCCGGCTTACAACGCGTCTCAAGGACGGAACCCCCCCCCCCGTCGTAAACTCGGGACTGCCTGAATATTTTAGGCTGCCTAGAAGGGTTTTAAATTCTTATAGTAATGACAAAAGTATCGCTGGTATCGGCCAGAAATTCACCCATACCCGCTACTTGGGCACATCCCTAATACAAAGTAATATAAAGTTGGATGAGAAACAGAAGCAGATAAAATAATAGAAATTTGCATGAAAAGCAAGAGTATATAAAAAGTAAAAATATAAATTTGTATGAGAAACAGTAACATATAAAATTATATAAATTTGTATGAGGCACAGAAGTATAGAAAATACTATATATTTGCATGAGAAACAAGTATTAAAAGTAATGTAAATTTGCATAAGAAACGGAAGTGTATAAACTTATGTAAGTTTGCGTGAGAAACAGAAGTATATAAAAAATACAAATTTGCAGGAGAAACAGAAGCATATAAAAATAATATAAATTTGCATGAAAAACAGAAGCGTATAAAATAATAAAAATTTGCATAAGAAACTGAAGTATATAATATATAAATTTGAGAGACAGAAGTATATAAAGTAATATAAATTTGTTTGAGATATAGAACTATTTTAAATAATATGAATTTGTTTGAGTGACAGAAGTATGTAAAATTATATAAATTTGTTTGAGAGACAGAAGTATATAAAATAATATCTATGTTTGAGAAACAAGTTTATAAAATAATATATAAATTTGTTTGAGAGACAGAAGTATATAAAAAAATAATATAAATTTGCATGAGAAACAGAAGTATATAAAAATGATATAGATTTGCATGAGAAACAGAAGTATATAAAATATAAATTTGCATGAGAAACAAAAGTATATAAAATATATAAAATTTGCATGAGAAACAGAAGTATATAAAATATAAATATAGATTTAAATAAAAACTTACTGATGCGTGGCTGGTATGCTGAGTTCACTTTTAAGCAAATGTCGGAATTCAACTTAAGAATGGCACGGTTAATATCGAGGTCAACCATTATTCATCTACGTACTCTAAAGCAGAGGCCCGCATAAGACGTGAGGGGATATCTTGCAACCAATAAAATGAAGTTCTTGGTGACCCTTAGCCATTCACCTCTCTCTCTCTCTCTCTCTCTCTCTCTCTCTCTCTCTCTCTCTCTCTCTCTCTCTCTCTCTCTCTCTCTCAAGAAAGGAAAAAGAGAGAAGCACCTATATTATCTTTTCTTGAATATATCTCTTGTTTTTCTGCATTGAAGGATAATTGCTCAGTGGTTAAAAAATTGTCTCGTAATTTACAAGGGAGTCCTTATGGAAACTGAAACAAGATGTGGATGAAACAACATTGCTTTTTGAAACGTTAAGTAATCAAGATGTCATATTTATATATTTTTTCTCCGGTTTGTGTTTGACTTTGCCCTGTACTTTTCTAACAGGTTGCATAGTTTTGTATTCGCAGGAAATAAACTCATTACATCGTCAGTAACATTCAAACGATAATGTTCCCTTTCAGAGCAGAGTTTTAGTTTTCTGTAAAATAAAACTATTGAGAAGGCTTTTGTCTGTCCGTTCACACTTTTTCTGTCCCCCCTCAGATCATAAAAACTACTGAGGCTAAAGGGCTGGAAATTGTTAAGTTGATCTCACACCCCCATTCACGAAAAGTACCAAATTGCAGCCGTCTAACCTCATTAGTTTTTATTTTTATTTCAGATTAAATTTACCCATGATCGGGCTTCTGGGAACTCTATAGGACAGGCCACCACCGTGCCGCGGCTCATACAGAAAACTCGATTGAGCGAACGAAACTTCGACACATTTCTTACTAGTTTAATAATGTTTTCATTATAACAGAGCTTCCCCATGTACAGCATTAAAGATCTCTTGCAACCATTACCCGAGGAAAGACTAAATCGAAAAATTGTAATTGGCTCCTACTGATACAATTTATTCACGAGTTAGACGTGACTCTGATTTTATATTTTCTTGTTCTAAATTAAGGTCGTTCGTAGAAGATTTCTGACACTATGCTCAAGCACTTTGGTTCACCTACTTCCTCACCGTCTCATTTAATCGCTCAGTGGCGTGATCGGTACGGTCTTGGCCTTCTACCTCGGTGGTTACGAGTTCGAATATCGGGCATTCCACACACACACACACACACACACATATATATATATATATATATATATATATATATATATATATATATATATATATATATATAATAACGTTCTAAGATATGGCGGGTACTAGTAAATCGAACAATAGAAGACTTGACTGTTGCAGGAGGAAGTAATCTGGGGACCTACGTGGGATCCACACAGAGGCTACTAAGGGTCAGAATTGATTGCCATAAGGGTGTTAACTATATAACTGGTAACGAACTTGCTAACTAATTTTCTAACATCAGACAACACGCCAATAAATGCAAACATAATAGATAATACAAAGATTTTGAAATATTGGGACAGGCACCGAGTGGCAAACTACTGGCAATACTGGAGTCCTTGTTTATTAAACAGCTTGTTCCTCAATTGAACACTTAGCAATCTTCCTCGACAACTCTTTACCTTGCGTGAGCTGTTGCCTTTTGTCATTTCTGATTTGTTCCTTCTTACTTCTGTCCTTCCTTTCTCTCTTGATGGTTGGTTCTGCTACAACTAGTTTTATCTTGTTATTTATAATGCATTATGTCTTGTACTTGTATTTTAGCGCTTTTAATGTTGATTTTATTGTTATCTGTCTTCATAGGTTGAAAATGAAACCTTTGTATTTTGAAACGTCACACTAAATGTATTTTAAGGACAACCTGAGATGTACTTCATCCTACAACAGTCATACATATATATATATAATATATATATATATATATATATATATTATATATATATATATATATATATATATATATATATATATATATATATATATATATGACTGGTAAAAATGTCCTGTAACAACAGAATTCCATCTAATAAAAGGAGCCCATAAAAAACACCAAAAATGTAGAGAGAAAAGTACTATATTTCAGAGACTGCTGTCTCTCTCTTCAGGTATATGAATGAGAAAAGTTTACAGAAAAGGTGGTATTTATACCAAGAGATTCGTCCACAAGTAAGCCAATTTAGGTCACCCCCGCTGATAATCTTCCTTTAATCTTCTTAAGCGTTGGTTGAATGAACACTGCGTCGACAATATCTGATATCCAATTCCCTTTTGAGATGTTCATTACCTGCTTCTCTTTTATTAAGGCCGATTCCATCATTTGACTCTTGTACCGGCAGTTGCTGCTATAAATTACACGTGACATATTCCAGTTTATTCTATGGTTATGTTCATTTATATGGTTGAAAATAGCCGAGTTCTGTTGTCCATACCTAACTGACCGTTTGTGTTGTATTAATCTCTGGGGAAGTGATTTACCTGTAAATCCGATGTAAGATTGGTCACAGTCCTGGCATGGGATCTCATATACCCCAGAGTCTTTGGGAGATGTTCTTTTGTTGGACGTTAATCAGGGATTTGGCTAAGGTATTTGGGTAGGTAAATGTAAAAGGGTTGGATTTCCCAAGGATGTGAGTTACTCTCTTAATCGTCTCCAGGTGGGGAATTTTTATTTTATTGTTGGGTGTGTCTCTGGTCTTGTCTTTAGGGGGTCGGTAGAAAATTACGTTTGCTTTTTGAATTGCTTTCTCATTATATGGTCAGGATACTTTAAAGATGAAAGTTGCTTGCGAATTAGTTCAAATTCTTTTTCCAGGAAATCTGGGGAACAAATTCGTAAGGCTCTTAAGAATAGGTTGCTAGCTACACCTATCTTGATAGTATTGTCATGATAGCTAAAGTAGTGAATATATGAAAGTGAGAACGTTGTGGTTTTCTGTATATGGTAAATTTGTATTCTGTCGTGTCTCTGATTATTAAAACATCAAGAAAAGGAATTTTGTTGTCTGTTTCCCATTCAACTTTAAATTTGATGCTGGGCACTAATGCGTTTAATTTTGAGAGGAATTCATTAAAATTACCCCACTTATTATCCCAAAATGTTAGTATGTCATCCACGTATCTCATCCACAGCATGTTTTTGGGTTTTATTGCATTAATTACTGTATATATATACTTTTTTTTTTTTTTTTTTTTTGACCGAAGGGCAGACCTGGGTCACTCATGGAGGACTATTCACCCCCCTGTACAGGTGGGTGCATCCCTCGAAATAATTATCAAGAAGTCTAAATAGACCAAAAACGCCCAAAGGGCTCTCACAGGCTAAAAGCATGTATATGGAGAGAAGTGACTTTGAACTTCAGGTCTGCCTAATCAAAAACAACCATTCCAATGTCAAAAACCTCACTACTACAGGCAAGGAGAGCCGTGCCAAGAAAGAAGAAGAACATCGCAATCCATCCATCAACTGTTACCAACTTACCACCCATCGTTACCATGTTCACCTCTTTCGCCTTGACAGGTGTTTACCTTTTGTGTGACTCTCCTTTATTTCCGTTTTTTAGGATTATTATCCACATCCTAATGTGAGTTTTTATCATTAATCATTCCTTTTAGCCCATAGTTCATTTTGTTTTTTTTCCTTTGGCTTAATACATACGTATTTCGTTGTTAATTGGCTGGTCAAGACTGTGTACTCATCCTGACCAAAGCGACGGCCATATTTGTTGTCAGCCATATTGAACTATGGGGTTTGCTTATATACCTATGTTCTAAAATAAGTTAGCTTAGCTTTTATATAATTTGTTTTGTGTTTTTTATTCATGTTTTACCTTTTCGAGGATGACATAGGGTCAGTTTAGGTATGTATATATTTGCTTTGCGGGGTGTGTTTTTTATCCTTTCATGAGAGGGTAGGCTATGGTTAAGTACCATCACCCCCCCTCTTCCTTGAGGTGTGCTCCCCAGGTGGTAGCCCTCCCCTCTCGGTCTTCGGCCAGGGGTGTTTGGGGTACCGTTGGTTCTCCCCCTATCAGCCTTTTGATGGTGACTAGGAGAACCCCCGTGAGTTATCTCGTCCTTTGCGGCAGCGCTGTCTCACGATGGTGCAGTACGATAAACCTCTTCTATCCTGAACCGGATATCTGTTTAGGATAGGTGGAAGAAGGCGGCAGGACTGCTTCCTTTGAGTTGAGGGTGTATTTACTTGAGTGGCATACTATTTCATGAATGGTTTTTAGCAACGCGGCAGACATTCAGATTGCTAATGTCTGCCGCGTTGGCGATATACCTCTTCTATCCTGAACCAGATATCTGTTCAGGATAGGTGGAAGAAGGCGGCAGGACCGCTTCCTTTGAGTTGAGGGTGTATTTACTTGAGCAGCATACTATTTCATGAATGGTTTTTAGCAACGCGGCAGACATTCAGATTGCTAATGTCTGCCGCGTTGGCGATATACCTCTTCTATCCTGAACCAGATATCTGTTAGGGATAGGTGGAAGAAGGTGGCAGGACCGCTTCCTTCGAGTTGAGGGTGTATTTACTTGAGTGGCATACTATTTCATGAATGGTTTTTAGCAATGCGGCAGACTTTCAGATTGCTAATGTCTGCTGCGTTGGTGATATACCTCTTATATCCCGAACCAGATATTTGTTCAGGATAGGTGGAAGAAGGTGGCAGGACCGCTTCCTTTGAGTTGAGGGTGTATTTACTTGAGCGGCATGCTATTTCATGAATGGTTTTTAGCAACATGGTAGACATTCAGATTGCTAATGTTTGCCGTGTTGGCGTTAATGATGCCTAGTGTGTATATATATTCATTCCCTTTCTGCATGGTTGCAATTTTCTGCAGTTGCCGCGATTGCGGCAGGACTTTGAAGGGAATGAATACCTTGATTACATATACCCTGCTGCCCAACCCACTCACTTTTCATAGCAGCTCTAGGATTGCCCTAGTTACATTTTGCTGCGGTTGCCGTGATTGCGGCGGCGGGACTATAATTGCAATAATGCTTGTTGCTGCGTCGCCGCCACCTTAAGGTGTTCCGCCCTAAAGTGGGAGGCCACCCTTGGCCGGCAAAGGATTTTTTGATGATTTAAACTCAATAGGAAATCCTTCTTCCAGAATGCCCTGCTGTGAATGCAATCACACAACAGAGGACATAGGCCACGAATCGTGCATGGAGCAATTTGTGGCAACTGTGATGAACCATGGGGCAAGGCCCATAATCTGGCCCAACCCAAGGACGCCATCATCCCCTTTAAGGCGCTTACTGACTGAATTTATGAGTTTGGGGAAAAACTGTTTATGATGTTCATCAGAATTTAAGACATACTGCTCCTGGATTTGACTCTTCCTGCTGTATCTCAATCCAGGGTAGGTATTTTCTTTGTCTTTGCTCATAATGTTGATTTTTATAGGTTTAGTCTCGTTTACCTGAACTATTCCTGAAGACTTTCCTTTGACGCATGTCTTCTATGGCAGATAATGGAGGACCAAGAAGAGGAGTCTTTATCTGCAGTTGCACAGGATGTGGCTTCCTCATGGGCTTCTTCTCTGCCGCCCTCACCAGAGGCAAAACCCTAGTTCCTCCTTGCAGGTTCTCCTGCATCCTCTATCTCCGAGGTGGTTCTTGAAGTTGATGCATCTCGGAACCTGCCTGACGCGATACTGGAATCTCAACAACTCTATTTTTCTAAGCCTTCTCCTGTGGCCTGTAAAGAACCTCCTATACACGATAAGATTCTAAGTCGGCCGCCCTGCCGAAGAAGTCATCCTCGGCATCTAGCGCCAATCTAGATCTCATGGATCCACACCCTTTAAGGGGAAGTCGACATCCAAATCCTCTGCCGCTTCTTTTTCCCAAGGTTCTATGAAGGGTGGCTCGTCCAAAGACCCCTTCTCTTCAGCAGTGACTCGAGAAGATTGTATTGCCTCTGCCGCCCTTACACAGTCGGATTCCTGGTCCCAGTTAGCCCTTTCCACCTCAAGGGCGCCGCCCTCTCAGGCTAATTCTCAGGATACGTTTTAGATTATCCTTGGCACAATTATGGATATGCAACAGAGGATTGTTACTCTAGAGGAACATCCTTTTAAAAATCTACTATGATTTCTTGTCTGGCGCCACCTCTATCCAGAAGAATATTTCATTAATTAGAAACTCTCAGGAGGCCCAGGTTCAAAAGGGATGTGGCTCCTCCAGATTCGAGGGGTGAAAGGGCAGTAGTCGTGCATCTAGGAATTTCGTCCCTGACTAGTACGGGAGGAAATGACACAGGACAAAGGTAGACGGAAGAGACTCATTAAAAACAGCGACCCCGAATAGGGATAAAGCTGGGAAGAAGAAGACTCCATTTCCCCCATAATATCTACAGAATACGTTAAGACATTTGAAAGGGGAAAAATTTTTGTTCTCACGGAACTGGCCTCCTTGTTCAACTCTGACAGATTGCAGCTGCTCTCTAAGAATGCTTTCAAGACGAGAGGAGTGCACATCTGAACTTCCTCAGCTCGTTGAATATATATGTCTATCGCAGTGGAAGTACTAGAGTTAAGTATATCTTAGTTTTACCAGAACACTGGGCTGATTAACAGCTCTCCTAGGGCTGGCCCGAAGGATTAGATATTTTTACGTGGCTAGGAACCAATTGGTCACCTAGCAATGGGACCTACAGCTTATTGCTGGATCCCAACCACATTATATCGAGAAATTAATTTCTATCACCAGAAATAAATTTCTCTGATTTAGCGTTGGCAGAGCCGAGAATCAACTTCGGACCTCCGGATGGGTAGCCGAGCACGAAACCACTCGTCCACTGGGGAACTAGCGGAAGTACTAACCAGACAAACCCCTAAAGAGGATCCTATCTCTTCAGCTCTCTACGCTTTGTTGAAGATGGCCTTACAGCCATTGTGGACACCCTACAACATCTTCACTAGAAAGAAATATAATTGAGGAAACTCACACTTCCGGGCTGTTTTATGGAAAATACTCTGGTTTCTAAATTTAAGCTCCTCAGTTCAGATCCGCTTTCAAAGGACCTCTTTCATGAGGACGCCTTGGAAGAAGTAGTCACCCAAGCTGATCATCAGGCCAAGTCAATGCTGACCATGCTATGAAGCACCCTTCCAAAGCTTTAAAAGAACCAGCAACAAGAGAAACAACAGCTACAGCCTCAGAACCAGGACCAGCAACAGGGGAATCAGACCTTTGGTAACTACAGAAGGAATTACCAGAATCAGTACGCTTCCTCATCTCCTAACAGACGTCCCCCAGATACCCCAAGAGGTCATGGAAAACGTAATCCTTGGGGCAGAGGTACGATGTCTCCAGACAGCCCCAGATGTAACCAGTCTTCTAGGGGAGGGTTAAATCTGTTTAGAATTTGTGGGTTGGCAGGAGACTCCAATACTTTCATCAATATTGGACAGACAAGAAATGCATGGTCTCGCAATCATAAAGAAGGGGCTGATGTGGAAGTGGTGCAGTCCTCCATCACTTTCTGTTCATTCTTTCAGGCTTCAATCCACAACTCAAAGAATTTGTTTCAGACATGATGAAAGCCAGGACAATAAAGGAGACGACCTCCCTCCTCTTTGAGGGCCCCTTATTTTCAGTCCTGAGAAATATCCAAACAAAAGACGGATCATCTTGGACCTGTCAACCCTCAACAATCAGTACAATGTCCGACCTTCAGAATGACAACTTTGCAAGACGTAAGATTGTTGTTGCCAATAGGAGCTTTTGCCACCTCCATCGACTTGAAAGACGCCTATTGGCATATTCCGAATTTCCGATACACCCATATTACAGGAAATTACTCAGATTCAGTCTAGAAGGGAAGAAGTTTCGTTCCAAAGCTCTACCTTTCGGCCTCAACATCGCTCCGAGAGTATTCACAATCTGTCGTCCAATTCTGAGGGAAATCAGGCAGTAAGGTATCCAGGTATTGGTATACCTGGACGACTGGCTGATATGGGCGAATTCGAGAGTGCATTGTTTTAAGGCAACAAGGATTGTTTTACACCCTGTCCGAGGGGATTTTTCTTATCAACATGAAGAAATCAAGATTAACTCTGGGACAGGCTTTCAGTGGATGGGGATGGTTTGGGACACCACTCCTGGTACCCTGTATCTGCAGAGAGACAAGGTCCTGTCTCTGTCTCGGACCCTTTCGTTATTTTTTAAGCAAACATCAGTGCCTTGTCGGCAAGTGGAGCAGATGTTGGGGAGGCTCCAATTTGCCTCAATAGTTGACCCTGTGGGCAAAGCCCTTTTTAAAGGGCCTGAATCACTTTTTAATCACGAAGGCCAACAGTAAGCAAAGGGATCAGTTATGTCTGTTCCCTCCTTTCATCAAGAGTTCACTAGAAAGAGGGATGCATCCAGAGATTTTCTCGGCATTGATTCTTTTCCGTCCACCTCCACCCAGTCTGGATGTGTACACAGATGCCTCCCAGACAGGCTTGGGGATTCACACATCTGCAGGGTAGATGTTTCAGGGTGCATGGTCTCATCTTATTTCATCTTGCCATATAAATATTTTAGAGATACCCGTAGTGTATATTACCATCAAGAAGATGAATCTAAAGCCTGGGATCCACTTCAGATTGCACTCAGACAACGCAACAGCAGTGGCCTGTCTGAACAGGAAGGGGTCCTCGAAATCAAAGTCTCTAAACGAGTGGACTCTCTCTATTCTCAGGTTTCTTCGGAATAGAAACCTAACTATGACAGCGTTTCACGTGGCAGGGGTGAGAAATGTTATTGCAGATGCGTTGTCCAGAAGTCATCCAATACCATCGGAGTGGTCTCTGGATCAGACATCCTTCCACTATGTTTGCTCCCATTGGGGATGCTCCAAATAGAACTTTCTGCCACGAGAGAGAATTCCCAGTTACCTCTCTTTGTTTCTCTAGTGATCGACCTCCTGGCAGTGGGGGTTGACGCCTTCACATTGGACTGGAACAGGGGGCAAGTAATTTACCTGTTTCCTCCAACTAGCTTGCTGAATTTTATGATTAAGATTTATAGCAAGTTATACTATATTGATTCAGCAAGAATTTTATTTAAATCCTTAAGAACTTCTTCCAGTAGACAATATCAGACTGTGTGGAACTCTTTTTGTCATTTTATTAGATCTAATAATATTAGTAAGATATCAGTGGTAACTATTTTAGCATTTCTGAGAAATCTTTTTAATGACAGACTTGTATCTCCTACCACAATTTCAACGTATAAGTCTGCATTATCTAAAACTCTTAAACTTGCTTTCAACATTGATGTATCGGTTCATCCATTTCCAGAATTTATTAAAGCCCTATTTAACAAACCCAATGTGCCTTGTACAAAAATTTCTTGGTCCTCAGATAAGGGTTTTTAACTTTGCATTGTCTTTAAGGTTCCAAGAGAACCCTTGTGTTAAAGATAGTTTATATACTACATTGTTTCCAATCTCATTGGCTACAGGAAGTAGGATTAGTGAAATCCATTCACTACTGAGGTCGGATGAATTTCTTGATTTTTCTTCAGGGGTCAGACTGTTTCCTAATCCAAATTTTTTGGTCAAGAATGAACGTCCTAATTCTAGACGTGAACCGATTGTTATCACTAGACTGAAGGATGATAAAGGAGGTCGTCATCCTTTATGCCCGGTGCATAATTTGGAAAATACCTTGTTTTGATTGTTTGTATAGTGTTTTTTACGTTGCATGGAACCAGTGGTTATTCAGCAACGGAACCAACGGCTTTACGTGACTTCCGAACCACGTCGAGAGTGAACTTCTAACTCCAGAAATACACATCTCTCACTCCTCAATGGAATGGCCGAGAGTCGAACTCACGACCACCGAGGTGGGACGCCAACACCATACCACCACGCCACTGAGGCGCTGTACCTTGAAAATTTGTGTACACCCAGAAAACCTTTCTGACATATCAATTAATAAGTTGAGACTTTTTATGTGTCAATTTATTCGTTGGGCTGATCCAGGTTCCTTTCCCAGAACTCAAGATTTGAGAAAAGTCGCAACTTCTTTTGCTTTCCTAAATGGTATGAATAGCAAAAGAATGTGTGATCTTGTTGGATGGTCTTCTATAAACGTTTTCAGAAAACATTATTTGAAGAAGATCTCTATTATTTCCTCGTCTTTTGTTGTGCTGGGTTCTGAATCTGGAAGCCTATCTTCATTAATTTAACTAATTTGTTTTATATACGCCATTTGTTATCTATTTGTACATAAGGTACTATTTCTTATTGTCTAAATATATATTTCTATTATAAGTATATATTTAGATTACAATTTGTCTCTGTGTTAACAACATAATGGGGTTGATGTCATGCTGTCAACTGGATTCCTGGTATTCTACTTATTAAGTATAGTATATTATGTATACTCTCATTTTTTCTAGAACCGATACCTTTCTTTTAGGTCTGCCTTAATAAATTTTTTAGTTTCTGTGGATTATGATTTGGTTAAGGGTTTTTGAGTAAATAACTACTTGTTTACTGCATTTTATTTTATTCAATTCTTAACAGGGTTAAGATACAGAATACTTAAATATGTTTATTTATAGTATTATTGAATATTTCTCAATAATTTGCATTGTCCAATATCTCAATAATTCGCATTGTCCAATGATATTACCTCAGGATACATCAAATAGCTATTTTTTGAGGTGTATCCCTCTTCCATCAGCTGTTTCCTTTCCCTTCCCTTCTTTCCCTTGTCATAAAATTCCCTTTTTATGACCCTTGGTAAGTACTCCATGAGTGACCCAGGTCTGTCCTTCGGTCAAAAAACGAGGTTTGACGAAGGAAGAGATTATTTTTGACCAAGGCAGACCTAGGTCACTCAGACCCCACCCTTCATGGTTTTCTTTCCTTTTACATTTCACACAGTTCGATAACCACTATATATTAACTCAATAGTGAACATGGTAACGATGGGTGGTAACAGTTGATGGATGGATTGCGCTGTTCTTCTTTCTTGGCACGGCTCTCCTTGCCTGAAGTATTGAGGATTTTGACATTGGAATGGTTGTTTTTGATTAGGCAGACCTGAAATTCAAAGTCACTTCTCTCCATATACATGCTTTTAGCCTGTGAGAGCCCTTTGGGCGTTTTTGGTCTATTTAGACTTCTTGTTAATTAATTTGAGAGTCGCACCCACCTGTACAGGGGGTGAATAGTCCTCCATGAGTGACCCAGGTCTGCCTTGGGCAAAAATAATCTCTTCCCTCGTCAAACCTCGTTATGTATATCTGATTTGTTCCTTCTGACTTCCGTCAGTCCTTTCTATCTTGATGGTTGATTCTGCTACAACTATATATATATATATATATATATATATATATATATATATATATATATATATATATATAATATATATTATATATATATATATATATATTTTTATGTATATATATATAGAAGACTGTTGTAGGATGAAGTACATCTCAGGTTGTCCTTAAAATACATTTATTGCGACGTTTCAAAATACAAAGGTTTCATTTTCAACCTATAAAGACAGATAACAATAAAATCAACATTAAAAGCGCTAAAATACAAGTACAAGATATAATGCATCATAAGAGAGAAAGGAAGGACGGAAGTAAGAAGGAACAAATCAGAAATGACAAAAGTATTTTCTTAGAGGATTGTCAGAGACTTTTATGTTGGTCTGAGTTGGTACGTGAGGGACTTATTAGTTGTGTTAAAAACACAGACTCTTCGTCTGATGAGACGCTAGATATTTCTCGGATACATGAGAATACGCCAAATTACCCGCCAGTTAGGAGCACTTTGTCTGAAAAGGCAACTTCTTTTGATATAACAGGGCGTTTGTGGCTCAAGTACGGCCGCTCAGTTGTTTTAATTGCCATAGAATAGGGGATATTAAGAAGTTCTGCAGAGATAAATATTGTAATAATTGTAAATGTTCAGGGCATTAAAGGCGGTCTTGTCCGCTTCTGAATAAGAAAGTGTTCGTCCCGCATTTCAGGGTGCAATGTTTGTAAGCCAGCGAAGATTACTTTTGTAGTTTAGGTGCATTTCCTGAGCTGTCAAGGCCATTTCAGAGAGTCCACATGTACGTTCTTGGGAATTTTTATGAGTCTAGATACGGTCATAAATATCGGTTAGTTGTTGATGAGTTGACTAGGTTTGTTGAAATGTTTCCGTTGAAAAATGAAACCTCTGAAGAGGTCGCTATCGATTTCTATCAGGGTTGGATCTGTCGTTACGGAAACCCCGAGGTTCTGATAACGGATAATGGGCGGGAATTTGTGAATAGGATTTTAGAATGCCTTGCAGGAGTTATGGGGATAAAAAAAAGTGACCATTATCCCGAATATGCCAGAAGCTAACAGGTTGCGTGAAAGAGGCAACAGGAAAATTTTAGAAGCGCTACGGGTTACTGTAGGGGCTAATGATAAATGCTAATTTTGATGATACAGTTAGGTCTTTGGTCTCTACGAAAGAGATGGTTGATAGAAGTAATTCAGTCAGCTTATGTTAATGTTGCTGTTGGGACAAAGTTTTAGTGAAAGTCAACGTCCGTAACCAACTTAACTATAAACTAGGTCGTAAGTTTGAAGGTCCGTTTCGGGTTGCTGAAATTAAGGCAGAAAATAGATTTGTCATCTTAGATGAGAATACAGGTTTGTCTAGGCTGACGCATATATCTAAGATTAAGAAGACAACGTAATTGTGTTCAGCTGTAAATACTTTTTATTTTTGTTCTCTTTGCGCGGAATTTTGTTTTGGGTTATGGGCCATCGCCATCGCTCTCTCTCTCTCTCTCTCTCTCTCTCTCTCTCTCTCTCTCTCTCTCTCTCTCTCTCTCTCTTTGTACGCATCGGCGATGACTTATATTATTTACCTCTCAAGTTTTTTTCTTTTTTCTCATATAGGTTGATCTGTGACATGTGGGAATTTATGCATATTTACCATAGAGATATATGGGGAATGTTGATGATTTGGGGAAAATCTTTGTTTAATATATATCCCATTGGGAGAGTTTCTTGTGACTTACGGAAGTTGGTAGATGTTTCCGTAGTATGTGCCATGGCTTCGAGAATCTCTATTGTTGATCAACAGGGTGTTGAGATCCTTAGAGTTTTTGTGTTTTTACATATGCATATGTTTTTTTCCCTGGGAGAGAAGGTTTATTGTTGGATTGTAATGCACTATTTTGATCTTTTTGTGATGGTTTGGATAAGGTTGGTCTTTTTTCTTTGGTTTTAACATGTGAGGTCATTTTATTGGTTATTGGAGATGTTTGTCGGTTTATGGTTTTCTTTTAGCAGTTTGACGTTCTGTAGGGAGTAGTCGATTTTTGCCGTGATTTTCAGTATTGTGATGGTGACTGATTATTCAATGAGTGTATTTCGCATTTATGATTTAGTTTTTCTTTCTTTTCGAGTTTTTGAGTCGTTTTGGTGAGTCCAGTTGTTTTTTTCTTTTTATGATGCCGTGAGTTTGTTTGGAAGTTATTTGGTATAATGGTTTGGGTGTTTTCTTTTTTGAAGTTTTTGAGCCGTTTTGGTGAGTTCAGTCGTTGGGTTTCCCTTTATAACGCCGTGAGTTCGTCCAGAAGTTATTTGGTATATCCAGTTTTCGGGCAGGTCGCTTTCATTTTGATTATGTTAGTTGAGTGATTTCTCAGTCGATGGTTTTTTACTATTTGGAAGATGTTTCTTTGCTGTTTTGCGACAGTTATCCTTGCAGTAGCAGAATTTGCAGTGACAGACTGTTAGATCTAGAGTTGATTCTTGTTTTGTTGACTGAAGACATAACTGACTTACGGTATACACCAGTTCTTCAAGGGCGTCTTGATGGAGTATCCTCTATGAGCCATGATTGATGCAGTCGTAATATGGGAGCAGCCCACCGATTTTATGATGATCACCACTCCTTAGCACCTTCAGTTTTCGAGAGGAACCTTGCCAGATGGCGATTAGCAGCACGTCTACAGGTAGCACGTCTTCACGCGCCATACTCAACATAGGCTTGTGTAACACAGGCCAATCATGAGCTGAAAATCCTGGAAGTTCAGCTATGAGGGGAAATACGTTGGCAAAGAAGTTTTCTTGGTTGCCATATGGACTAGTAGCCTTCATATTTTAGATTTGTATTACTTATATTCTAATCCCCCTTTTTTTTGGAGCCAGCCCAGTGTTCTTTCTAATTCTATATAAACTATTTTATATGAACTATCGCTGCGCAAGAGCCTGCGGAAGTGGGTGGGCCGAGCTCCTATTAAATGTTCAAATTGGTGTTTTTGTTGACCTTTGGTTGATGACGGATGTAGTGAGCAGTGACATTCTTTGGAATAAGAGATATCAGCGTTAGCTCTCACAGAGACAAAAGTGAATGTCCTTTGTTAAGAAGAGTCTACTGTTTCAGAGGTCACATTGACAAAACCTGAGTTTGCATGGAAAATTCCTCGAACGATGTGTTCGTGTGTGCGTCTGTTTCTGTGGGCGGAACCAGTGAGTGATAAGTATTGTTTGAAATAAATACTTTCCTATCAAGGAAAATATAGAATGTAGAAAACTCTATGATGTGTAGATCAGGAATTATGGAATAAATGATGTGTTATTACATAATCTATTTTGCACAACGAACTCGTTACATGACAGTGACGTCATTTAGAGGGGGTGGTCCTACAAGAATGCTTGTTCGTTTGTGTTGATGTCCCCCCACCCCCCGTGAACTTTATTCATATAATTTTGAGTCACAATCCGCCCAGCTTTGCCGTGAAGATGAAGGGTGCGTGACAACCACAAGAAACTTTAAACATGGATATTAGAGGTGAGAGTTGTTGAAAACTTGCGTTAATGAATTCCACTTCTGTATCTCGAACTATTTGAGATGACGTGTGAAGTGGCAGAGAACATTTTTCCTTCTCCTGATGGATTCATGAGAAATTTTATTTTTCTGTTTCTGTGCACTTGTTGGTGAAATGTATCTCTGTTCTGTTTATGAAATTTATTATTATTTTATTATTATTTTTTACATGTGTGCTGATAAGAATTATGTTTCCCTCTGATAGGAACTCTATCGGTTTGTTATCCTGTCGGGCTCTATGAGCCGAATTATTACCAGTTTTGATAATTCATATGGTGTCGAACGTGTCGAAGAGACGAATTTATTTGCTGCATGACCATTTAATTTTGTGGTATTAATATGTCGGAGTTCTGGGGAAAAGAGTGTCTCGCTTTGCTTATCATTTGTGGGAATTGTTCAGTTACCTGGATCGTGTTTCAAACAGTCCGCTTTCTTGTTCGAGCCTGAGGAACAAGGCGTTCTCTTGTTTTTGCTCCTCCCAATTAGATCTTAAATCTAGCTTCTCGGATAGCTAGTCTTATTGTTTTTCTTTTGAGCAATACAATTATTTTTGTAGTTCAGAGTTTAATTCAGCGCCCAAATTAACTTTTGCACATGTCTAGTGTATTGATTAGAGATTCCCAGTAAGTCTATCTCTCTATCCTATTATCTATTATTTTGTCTATATTTAACCTTTGGCGTCCACACACATACACACACACATATATATATACACGGTAAAGAAGATTAAGGGCAGGAACACGATGAGATTCACATTATGCTTTAATCCTACGTTTCGTGACAACATCGGCACATCTCCAGAGATTTTCTACAAAATAAAATATAATATGTTAACATAAAATAAAAGCTGATTACGAGGTCCAATAGTTGAAAAAGTTTAAACAGTTTAATGGTAAAAGTACAACTCTCACACTCAAATTGCATACATACTTGACTAAAACTGAGGCTAGAAATACAAAACAACGTACAAACGACGAGAACATTAACAAACTCCAGCTAAATTACATATGCATAAAAACAACACATACAATCAAAATTACATATACATAAAAACAACACATACAATCAAAATTACATATACATAAAAACAACCCATAACAATTATACAGTAAAAACAGACATACCAATCATAATATCACATACAGACAACAAAAAGTACAGTCTAATAAAAATTCACTTTACACAAAAAACACTCACAACATAAACCCTTTTTCAGCATCAAAGATAAAAACACTAGGTAAACAACGTCAAGAGGCACAAGGAATGACAGAAAATTTAGGCCAAAAACAAGGAGACAGCAGAAGAATGGTTGTTGAAAGTTGGAACTCTTAGTTTGATGTTCAGCGTTTCCAAAATCAACAGTTCGTTGCGTTCCCTTGTTTGGCCAATAATTTTTAAATCTTCGTATTTGATTGTAATTTTACATTTTATAGCGTGATTCCTTATATAAGATGTTTCTGGGTTAGATAGCTTACACCCAGTTTTATAACTAACGCCCCGATGGGAATCGGCCCTGACCCTGAGAAGACGCCGGGTAGATCCCACATATTTTCCCAGATTACATCTGGGACAAGTGTATTCATAAATGACACCGACTTTATCAAAGGGCAGAGCCAATCTTTAAACTTGAAGAGCAAGCCAATGGTCTTTGGATTCTTAGGTATAAACTAGATTTACTGCTCCAAAATGTCTGTGCACAATCTTGGTAAACTCTTTTCGAAAATTGCCATTTAAAAGATACGGGAAACTGGCATAAAGAGGGTGCTTGGGGACCTTAAAACAAATAGGCTGTTCAGAAACCCTTTTATTAAGTTTATTTGAAATTCCATCGAAGATCTTAGAAGGAGAGCAGTTATTAAAGAAGTACTGGAGGAGAAAAGTAATTTCGTTGTGGAACAGAGACCAGCTAGAGGTAAGAGACAGCACGATAGAGTAAGGTATATATCGAGTTAAGTTTGAAATGGAGAGAACAGAAACTATAGAAGTTGGAACATAGGGCAGTAAATGTTTTCTTTTTAAAAATTGAGGTACAAAAGCAATCATTTTCCTTGGAGACCAGAATATCTAAGGAGGCTCATTTGAATTGTGTTCTTTTTCGATTGTAAAATTATTATTAGTGTGGCAATTATTTAGGTAGAAGACAATCTTTCAAGCATGTTATTGTTGAAGGAGATTGCTGCTTCAGCTGCATTTATTTCATAGAAGTTCTTTTCTATTCTTCTTATTACGGCTTTTTCAGTACTATTTAGGTTGGCGAGTAACGCGCTTATTGGCTACATATGAAAAGTCAAAATAAAAGAATTTTATGAAATTTATATATATATATATATATATATATATATATATATATATATATATATATATATATATATATTATATATTGAAATATGGTGTACAATGTACATAGATTAATACGAATTCATATATATTTATATATATATATATATATATATATATATATATATATATATATATATATATATATATAAGCGAATACCACGGGAAAAATGATAGTCAGAAAACCAAGCGCTTTCGTCTTTATTCAGACATCGTCAAGGAGCTCCTTGACGATGTCTGAATAAAGACGAAAGCGCTTGGATTTCTGACTATCATTTTCCCGTGGTATTCGCTTATTTATGAAGTCACGTGCATCTACTGTGATTTTTTAAGCATATATATATATATATATATATATATATATATATATACACATATATATATATTAATACTTACACACACACACACACACATATATATATATATATATATATATATATATACTATATATATACATATATCCCTATATATATATCTATAGTATATAATATATATCTTATGATGATGTATATATATATATATAATATATATATATATACATATATATATATATATATATATATATAGATATTATATATATATATATATATATATGGATATATATATATATATATATATATATAACATATATATATATATATATATATATATATATATATATATATATATATATAGATATATATAATATATTTAAATATGGTGTACAATGTACGTAAATTAATACAAATATAAATTAATATCTGTATTAAACTACGGACATTGTACACCAGATTTCAACATATATAAATTTCGTAAAATTCGTTTATCTTGACCTTTCATATGTATCCAATAGGCGCGTTACTCGCCAACCTAAATAGTACTGAAAAAGCCGTAATAAGAATGGAAAAGAACTATAAAATAAATGCAGCTGAAGCAGCAATCTTCTTCAATAGAACATGTGGTAATTATTATTATACCTTCCTCTATCGTGCTCTGTCTCTTACCTCTAGCTGGTCTCTCTTCCACAACGAAATTACTTTTCTCCTCCAGTGCTTCTTTAATAACTGCTTTCCTTCCAAGATATTCAATAGAATTTAAAATAAACTACTTAATAAAAGGGTTTCTGAATAGCTTATATGTTTTAAGGTCCCCAAGAACCATTTTTTATCCAGTTTCCCGTATCTATTAAATGGCAATATTCGAAAAGAGTTTACCAAGATTGTACACAGACATTTTGGAGCAGTAAATCTAAAGCTTATACCTAAGAATCCCAAGACCATTGGCTTGCTCTTCAAGTTTAAAGATGGCTCTGCCCTTTGATAAAGTCGGGTGTCATTTATGATACAATCTGGGAAAATATGTGGGATCTACCCGGCGTCTTCTCAGGGTCAGGGCCGATTCCCATCGGGGCGTTAGTTATAGAACTGGGTGTAAGCTATCTAACCCAGAAACATCTTATATAAGGAATCACGCTATTAAATGCAAAACTACAATCAAATACGAAGATTTTAAAGTTATTGGCCAAACAAGGGAACTCAACGAATTGTTGATTTTGGAAACTCTGAACATCAAACTGAGTTCCAACTTTAACCCTGGATAGGTTTCGCTATAGTGGTACTACGTTAAAGGTGCGTGCTGGTCGAGGTCGACCCGAGCACCCAGAAATATTTGTGAAAATTTTATTTTTACTAGAATGCTTTACATTTTAATTTCTAAAATCAATTTAAGCATTGATAAAAACTACTGAAAAGTTATATAATACCCATGTACATATTAAATATTTATTACAAAAATATTAAAAAATAAGTATATACAAAAAATAATTTACAAAAATATTTACGAAAAATACAAAATAAACTGTACACACAAAAAAATTGAGGGAATCCTTCCTAAACCTACTATTTACAATATGTGACTGCCAAAAAAGGTGTTGGACCCATAGAGGTAAAAATCTGAAAAGAGAAAAAAGGGTACATTTTTTTACCCCCCCAAAAAATCCCATGCCAGGACTGTGACCAATCTTACATCAGATTTACAGGTAAATCACTTCCCCAGAGATTAATACAACACAAACGGTCAGTTAGGTATGGACAACAGAACTCGGCTATTTTCAACCATATAAATGAACATAACCATAGAATAAACTGGAATTTGTCACGTTTAATTTATAGCAGCAACTGCCGGTACAAGAGTCAAATGATGGAATCGGCCTTAATAAAAGAGAGGCAGATAATGAACATCTCAAAAGGAGCATGGATTTCAGATACGATCGACAAGGTTTTCATTCAACCAACACTTAAGAAGATTAAAGGAAGATTATCAGCGTGGGTGACCTAAATTGGCTTGCCTGTGGATGGACCTCTTGGTATAAATACCACCTTTTCTGTAAACTTTTCTCATTCATCTACCTGAAGAGGGAGACAGCAGTCTCTGAAATATAGTACTTTTCTCTCTATATTTTGGTGTTTTTATGGGCTCCTTCTATTAGATGAAATTCTGTTGTTACAGAACATTTTTACCAGTCATTTTCAGCCCATTATGGAATTCAACCGCCTTTCCACGATTCAATCACTCACTTCCAGAAGTCAAGCCAGTTTTTCGCAAGTTTGAGAAAGAACTGATCAGACTACACCGGCTGAAAAATCAAAAACACTTTTTAGAAGAATGCCTCAAAGAAAAAGTACTACCAAAAATGTACGGATTTGGGAGATGGACTCTGAAATCGGACCCCTTCCCTCTATCACACAAGATTTTCCTAGAGGAAAGAATCACTAATACGAAAAACGACATCTTCGTACTACGCAGAATGATATATGGAACTCAGTCTAATCTTCGCCTCCTCACTACGGACCACATATACAGGTATCTGATTTCATTCTGTTCTGACATTGCTGCCTATAATAGCGTGACTCATTCCAACAGACTTTTACGCAAGTTAAATAACCTAATAGACAATAGTGCATGGAATAATCTGGAGCAACAAGACAAAGTTTTAAACTTATCCATCACCCCCCTTACTGTAAATCAACATTTAGTTTTAAATTTAGGCTTATCCTTTGCCCTTATGCCAGACCGCAAAAACAACCTAGACTTCATAGTGGCTTTTGATAAATTCATATCTGACAAAAACTACAGCCATGAAGAGATATGTTTAAAAGGAGTGTTACTAAATGCTTTAACTGACCTACATAAGAAATATCCTGTTCCCCGCAGATTCATGATAGCCATCCACTCGCTAAAAAAGTTAGATGTTATAGTAAGTAGATCCGACAAAGACGGCAAAATCGTAATAATGGACAAAGACTTCTACCTCGACAAAATCAACCAGCTCCTTAGCGACACAAACACTTACGAAAAACTGACGTAAAATCCCCTCCAAAACGTTCCCACAGAATTTTTTCGGAAAGTAAGATTAATTGGCCAAGAAAAAAAGAGTATTGAACTATTAGAGAAATTTAAAGTAATTAATCCTAAATTACCCTACTTTTATGGTCCTTTCCCAAAACTCACAAAGGACAATCTTCCATTCAGACCCATCGTTTCATGTGCTGGAGCTTTCAATTACAAAATTTCTAAATGGTTAGCTGGCCTCCTTTCCCCTTTTTTAGGCACTTTCTCCCAGTCACATTAAACATTCGGAAGATTTTTGTCACAAATTCAGAGAAGCACATATACCACTTCACAACATAAAACTTTTAAACCTTGACGTAGACTCCCTATTCACAAAAGTACCAGTACAGAACGTTCTTCAGTTTTTAAGGGTAAAATTATCCCCCTATTCAGACAATTTCCCATTGGCGCTTGACAAAATATTTTCATTCGGGGAATCATTCTACAAGCAAAAATTCGGGTGTAGTATGGGTAGTCCTTTAAGTCCTGTTCTAGCCAATCTGTACATGGAATACTTTGAAACTACAGTAATAAATGCAATAAAACCCAAAAATATGCTGTGGATGAGATATGTGGATGATATCCTAACATTTTGGGATAATAGGTGGAGCAATTTTAATGAATTCCTCTCGAAATTAAACGCATTAGTGCCCAGCATCAAATTTAAAGTTGAATGGGAAACAGACAACAAAATTCCTTTTCTTGATGTTTTAATAATCAGAGACACGACAGAATACAAATTTACCATACACAGAAAACCAACGTTCTCACTTTCATACATTCACTACTTTAGCTATCACGACATTACTATCAAGATAGGTGTAGCTAGCAACCTGTTCTTAAGAGCCTTACGAATTTGTTCCCCAGAATTCTTGGAAAAAGAATTTGAACTAATTCGCAAGGAACTTTCGTCTTTAAAGTATCCTGACCATATAATTGAGAAAGCAATTCACAAAGCAAACGTAATTTTCTACCAACCCCCTAAAGACAAGACCAGAGATACACCCAACAATAAAATAAAAATTCCTCACCTGGACACGATTAAGAGAGTAACCCACATCCCTTGGAAAAAAAAAAAAAAATCTAACCTTTTGCATTTACTTACCCAAACACCTTAGCCAAATCCCTGATTAACGTCCAACAAAAGACATCTCCCAAGGACTCTGGGGTATCCGAAATCCCATGCCAGGACTGTGACCAATCTTACATCGGATTTACAGGTAAATCACTTCCCCAGAGATTATTACAACACAAACGGTCAGTTAGGTATGGACAACAGAACTCTGCTATTTTCAACCATATAAATGAACATAACCATAGATTAAACTGGAATTTGTCGTGTAATTTATAGCAGCAACTGCCGGTACAAGAGTCAAATGATGGAATCGGCCTTAATAAAAGAGGCAGGTAATAAACATCTCAAAAGGAGCATGGATTTCAGATACGATCGACAAGGTTTTCATTCTTCAACCAACACTTAAGAAGATTAAAGGAAGATTATCAGCGTGGGTGACCTAAATTGGCTTGCCTGTGGATGGACCTCTTGGTATAAATACCACCTTTTCTGTAAACTTTTCTCATTCATCTACCTGGAGAGGGAGACAGCAGTCTCTGAAATATAGTACTTTTCTCTCTATATTTTGGTGTTTTTATGGGCTCCTTTTATTAGATGAAATTCTGTTGTTACAGAACATTTTTACCAGTCATATATATATATATATATATATATCTTATATCTATATATATATATATATAATATAATATATATAATATATCTATGTATTGTATGTTATGTAATGTATGTAGTATGTATGTAGTATGAGTAGTTAAATATTATAGATATAATTGATATATTATATATAATATATATAATAATATAATATATATATTATGTATAACTTCTTTTTTCTCATGCCAAGGTTAAATATAGACAAAGTAATAAATAATATGATAGACAGATACATTTATTGATTGATTGATTGCGCTTATAGCATGTTGTAAGGATTCAATTACCTATTGTGGTTGATCCTTAATCTATTGTCAGCTTTCACCATTTTGTATATGGTTGGAGTCGTATTGCAAATGTATTTCTGCAACGACGCGGTCAAAGTAACACGGTGGCCATGACAGCAATGAAAAAAAATCCCGTCTCCATCAATGACACAGTGAGTACTTCAAGTGCGTGTTCTCCAGCCGACAGACAGCCCCCTATCATTACTGCATTACCTGAATTGTCAAGGATACTATAAACAAATACACTGGGAAAAATAACTATTACTATGGTTATTACGTCAAACCTCGCTATCCTTTTCATTATGAACTCTGTAATTATTTGCCGGTATTGAAAAAATATCAGGGAAAACGTGTTAATAGGGGAGAAATTAGAAACACGGCGATTAAGAGAGAGAAAGGGAGGGAGGGAGAGGGAAGGGATGGTGATAGCGGGCATTCAAATCTGTAAATGACTCATGCGACTTCGCCTTTAAAAGTCAAGAATAAACGCCTTAACTATCACCATTTGGCAGTGCACCATCACTAAAAATTAGGGCGAGGTGTCTTGTACAGTGTGGCAAAGTACCATTTCGATCAAATAATTATTTTGACAGATATTTTGAGAAAAACGATGACTCCCGGTCCCTGAAATGCACAGTAGTTCTGTAGTTTTGCCGAGTCTGTGTACCCGATTTTGTTTTAATAAACCATGACACATATTGGTCCTTTTCCTGAGGAGTAGCCATTTTTAGGTGTTTATTTAATAGTACCTCTTTCAGCAGCAGAGTACTACTTGAAATACACAAATGCAATGTGATTAAAACTTCGATAATTGCTGAGTACATACACAAAACAAATCTGATTAAGACATCTCTTCAGAGGCTTTTGCAATACATTTTTAAAATTGTAAAGTGACTTTACACACTTTTTTCACATTTGTGATCCCAGAAAAAAATAGAAATTGCTGGTTGATTCTAAGATGAATTCTAAGGAAAATGGTATTTTTTATCATGAGTGCATGCATCATACGACAAGTTCGTTAATAATGCTGTTTCCATTCTCGTCTGACAATTTAGTTTTTGTTTTACTGATCAGTTTATGTTATTGACAGACGTTTCCTTAGGAATTGACGAGTGGTATTCGTGAATATCGAGCACTTGCTCTAAAGCATGACAGAAATTTCACATACGTACGAAAATACTCGGGTTCCCTAATTTGCGCCTCTTTTGCCCCTTTTTGTTCATGTAGATTCCTCCAGTATTTTCAACCGTAGGAGAAATTTGGATCAAGGGATATGCCGCTGAAGTGTTCCAAAAACAGCTCTCCGTACAAAATCAATCAAACGTACCACATTGACCTGTCAACTGGACACTAGACGTCAGACGAATTGACGAGATTGTCCAAAGATCTCGCCAACAAATGATTCAGCGAAGATGCTGATGTGATATCTCAAATTTACGACGCAGAGTGTACACAAATGTGGATCAAAGCAATGGGTCCTGATCTCCTTGAATAGCGACCGAATTCCGAATTAAAATGCCCGAAATTGACGTTTATCTCTTATCGATACCCATTTCATTCGCGTGCAACCTCGTGATGGATTTACCCGAGTCCGAAGTTACAGAGATATTAAGAAATAATATCTTCCTTTTTATTATTTGTTATTGTTTCGGATATATATGTATATATTCGTATATATATGTATAATATTTATATATACGTATATATATATGTATAGAGGAGTGTATATTTATGTATGTGTATGTATGAATGTATACACTTGCACTTATTTATTTACTGGTATGGTAAATGTATAATGATGAAGCCCTATATCAAAATTTTCTCACGAGTAAATGATCTTGTCACACTTACGCACATAATGTGCTATGAATTTCTATCACATCACCGTGATTCGTATACATACATCGAGCTACAAAAGCCCTTTAATATCTAATTCACTCTACTAACTGAAGGGGAATTGTTTTAGTTAGTAATAATTTCGTCCTCGTGGGTTCGAACCAGCGCCCAGTAGGCTGAAGAGAAATCAGGACTCCTGGTTTTCTCTTTAGCCCACTGGACGCTGGTTCGAACCCACGAGAGGACGTAATTATTATCAAATAAAAAATTCCCCTTCGGTTAACGTATATGAAAATATATTAATTCCGAGGTAGAGTGAATTAGATATTAAAGGGCATTTGTAGCTCGATGTATATAATCTACTATATATACTGTGATAACGACTGATCGTAAAGTACATTTACATTTGTTTTGCCAGATTCACCGGAATCTGGTTGAGAACACTTTTTGCTTTCCCTTCAAGGGTTTTGATTGCAATTTTATCATTTATATTTACCCGCTCATTTTTCTCTTCTTTCTTATCGACGAGCGGAGTTTTTGTTCCTGAGAGTTTGCCTGGTTGCCTGTTATTTATGGCTTCTGCGTCACCTTCACCTGGCTTGGGTGGCCTCTTTGGTCAGGCGAACCACTAGACTGTGTTTCGGCTCCAATGAAAGTAGATCCAGCCTCCGCCCTCGCCTTTGCACTTTGCGACCTTCGCAGCCGAGTAATTTGGAGCTCGCTGATTTTCCCCGTAACCTGTGCTATGCTTTAGTGGTTGGGCCTGCCTCACGCCCCCCTTTGCGAGCAGTGCTGTAGGTTCACCTTTTTGCCCAACGTGTCAGTGCTCTTGCTGGGTTCTTCTGGAGTCGTCAGGAGGCCTTTTGAGGTCGAAGAAGGGTGAGAAATACTTTATTTTTAATCTCCGCCCTTTATTATTATTATTATTATTATTATTATTATTATTATTATTATTATTATTAGGGAAAAACTCTCTATCACGAGAGTATATATAATGTTCTAAAGGGTCCACAATAATACAAAGTGTAAAAAGTCTGTGTATAATTTTGAAGACTTTACAGAAAGCTTTCGAACCCTTCCCTGGGTTCATCTTCAGTCCAAATGAAGAATACGTTACGACAAGTACAGAGGTAAATTTAAAAAAACAAGAGACGTTGAAGATCGTTGACAACGGTCGTTAGCTCGTTAATGGGCCAGGTGAAGAAAGAGGGTAGTTAACAACAACTAGGTGATACCCTCTCCCCTATCAATCCTTCTAGCTGCAATCCTGTTGGATCTTCGTACAGGTTGTTGCAACATTACATGAAGTCCTTCATCCAAGGGCGTAGATAGGGCACCGTTATCAGACTCCCCCGGGGCAGCGGTTACCTGGACAGGAATAGGCAAGGCAGAGGCAGCATCAGGAGAGGGAAAAACAGAGCCTGTCCTATAGTTAAAATCTTTTAAAAACATACTAGTAATATAAAAATTAACAAATGGGTCTTCGTTGACAAAAGACTTGTTTCCTTTGAATGATTCTCCCAAACTTATAGCAGCTCCCTCGACTAGTCGTCTGACATTTACATTGTTACTTTTAAAGATAATTTTAGCCTCGTTCCAGTTGAGTCTATGATCATTCATGAATGCATGTGCTACTATTGCGCTGTTTTGTGATTGTAGTTCATAAGCTCGCTTATGTTCGCCCAAACGTATATCTAGTCCCCGTCCACTTTCACCAAAATATTTACTATTACAATCCATACACGGTAGTTCGTAAACGCCTGGGGACTATGGGATTTTTGTCCATTGTTATTGTTTCTTACGAGGGAACGTCTTATTGTATTTTCATATTTGAACGCAATTTTAGTTTCCTTCTGACTTTTTGTTGATATGTTCCACTAATTTATTCTTTACTTCTGGATTAAAGGGAAGGGACAAATATCTTTTTGGTTTTTCCTTAGTATTATCTCTCAGTCCATAGAACGACTTCCTTGCTCGCGAAATCGCTTTCTCAATGAAGTGAGGGGGATATCTGAGACTTCTAAAAGTAGCCGTGATGTGTTTAAGTTCACCGTCTATATATTCGGAGTCGCAAATTACCATTTTTAGATGTTTTAGTGTACAGGGACTGTAATAGCCAGAGGTACAAATTTTCAGTTTACCGGAAATCTACAATTCCGAGAGTTATGTCCACTTTATTCTTTTCACTCAAAAGAAATAAAAAGTAACGTTATTATGAATTTTGCTTTACGCGCATTCAGAATTTGCGGACTCCGGATATATAGACGGTGAACTTAACACATCACGGCTACTTTTAGAAGTCTCAGATATCCCCCTCACTTCATTGAGAAAGCGATTTCGCGAGCAAGGAAGTCGTTCTATGGACTGAGAGATAATACTAAGGAAAAACCAAAAAGATATTTGTCCCTTCCCTTTAATCCAGAAGTAAAGAATATTAGTGGACATATCAACAAAAGTCAGAAGGAAACTAAAATTGCGTTCAAATATGAAAATACAATAAGACGTTCCCTCGTAAGAAACAATAACAATGACAAAAATCCCATAGTCCCAGGGCGTTTACGAACTACCGTGTATGGATTGTAATAGTAAATATTTTGGTGAAAGTGGACGGGGACTAGATATACGTTTGGGCGAACATAAGCGAGCTTATGAACTACAATCACAAAACAGCGCAATAGTAGCACATGCATTCATGAATGATCATAGACTCAACTGGAACGAGGCTAAAATTATCTTTAAAAGTAACAATGTAAATGTCAGACGACTAGTCGAGGGAGCTGCTATAAGTTTGGGAGAATCATTCAAAGGAAACAAGTCTTTTGTCAACGAAGACCCATTTGTTAATTTTTATATTACTAGTATGTTTTTAAAAGATTTTTAACTATAGGACAGGCTCTGTTTTTCCCTCTCCTGATGCTGCCTCTGCCTTGCCTATTCCTGTCCAGGTAACCGCTGCCCCGGGGAGTCTGATAACGGTGCCCTATCTACGCCCTTGGATGAAGGACTTCATGTAATGTTGCAACAACCTGTACGAAGATCCAACAGGATTGCAGCTAGAAGGATTGATAGGGGAGAGGGTATCACCTAGTTGTTGTTAACTACCCTCTTTCTTCACCTGGCCCATTAACGAGCTAACGACCGTTGTCAACGATCTCAACGTCTCTTGTTTTTTAAAAAAAAAATTTACCTCTGTACTTGTCGTAACGTATCTTCATTTGGACTGAAGATGAACCCAGGGAAGGGTTCGAAAGCTTTCTGTAAAGTCTTCAAAATTATACACAGACTTTTTACACTTTGTATTATTGTGGACCCTTTAGAACATTATTATTATTATTAATATTATTATTATTATTATTATTATTATTATTATTATTATTATTATTATTATCACTTAGTGATTATTCGCCTTTGTGCGGGATCTCGACTCGTCGCATCATTGTGTGAATTAAACGAAGGACAGCGTCAATGAGCTGCATTACATTTTTCAGGGATTTATGTACTACATCCTATTCCTACGACTATAAGTTATAAAGTGTATTATTCAGTTATTGTACTAAGATATTCGTGTACAAAATATGTTAAGGTTGTTTTTTCCTTGTAGTGCCTTCGACTCTCGTGTAAGGGGATATATCCGTCATTGGGTAAGTGTTGATCTCCACCTTCCACTTTTCTCTCCCTGGCTCTATTTTATCAGTTAGCTATAAGTAGGTGAATTATGAAGGCATTGCGTGAGTTTGTAGTTGTAAGTGAATTTCCAGTTTCTGGAGTACTTTCTTTTGGGGGACATCTTTTGTTTGGTTAAGTTTCTAGCTTTTTGTAAAAGAAAACTATGACGGAGGCTTTTTCTGTCCGTCCACACTTTTCTATCCGTCCTCAGATCTTGAAACTACAAAACTTCTGAGGCTGGAGGGCTGCGAATTGGTATGTTGATCATCCTCCCTCCAATCATCAAACATACCAAATTTTAGCCCTCTATTCTCAGTAGATTTGACCTTAGTTGAAGTTAAAGTTAGCCATTTTTCGTGCGTCAGGCAATGCTATAGGTGCCAACAGCACAATCCACCACCGTGCCGTGGATGAAAGCTTCATTGGCCACGGCTGGGAGTTTCATGGGTCGTGGCTGAAAGCTTCATATAGCATTATACAGTGTACAGAAAACTCGACTGGGCCGAAGAAACTACGGAGCATTGTTTACATTGCATTGAAGTTGTCTGTCTCGTTTTTCCTTTCACGAGCGTTTCGTCTTTACGGAGTTCTGCTTCAGGCTTAAGTCTTTGCTCGTTGCTGGCGACTAATTAACAGAGGGAGAACCTGTGAAATATAATAAATAATCATTTGTTACGGCTCTGGGACAGAACACTGACGTTCATAACAAATTCTGGCGACGTGACCACGATCTCATTTGACAAAACAGCTTTTAGCGGGAAGACTGTTGGAGAGGTCAGAGGTGAACTAATTTAGGTTTTTAGGTTCAGGTCCCCCAGTCAGAAAAATTCATATTCATGCATTATTTTGAAGATAAAAAGTCAGCTATTGCCAGTCTGCTTGATGATCCAGATTGCGAAAGCAATCCATACGAACTGAAAAGGAACCAATTATTTTGAACAGCGGAGTTTGTCAATCTGGGTTTAGCCTCGCAGGTTAAGAAAGGGGACGCCTTTTGTTGGAGGTGGCTAAGGCTGCCGAAGAGTATGAAGGGAAGGAAAAAGAAATGGAAATGGAAAAGGGGGTTTATCATTTAGAATCCACAATGATAGATGTGAAACGTAATGAGGCTGACAAGGGAACTAACTGATGAGGGAAAATGAGAACATGTGAGGGAACAATCTCGCATAAAGGGACCAGAGCTACATGCTAAAGAGAGGGCCAAAAAGCGCGCCCATGAGATCGAGGTGTTGAGACTATGGTTACGGAAATTCCATTATTTCAAGAGCTTATGATTTAGTCCCCGAAGCTTACAGGCAGAAGTTTAGACGCTTGAAAAAGGATTCGGGGGTAACTCGTGTTAAATAAATAAATAAATAAATACATACATAAATACATTAATAAATACATACATAAATACATAAATAAATACATAAATACATAAATAAATACACAAATAAATAAATAAATAAATAAATAAATACATAAATGCATACATACATACATACATAAATACATGCACAAATACATACATACATACATAAATAATTACATAAATAAATACATAGATAAATACATAAATAAATACATAAATAAATACGTAAATGCATAAATAAATACATAAATAAATACATACATAAATAAATACTTAAATAAATTCATAAATAAATACATAAATAAATACATAAATAGACATACATACATACATAAATAAATACATACATAAATACATAAATACATACATACATAAATAAATACATACATACATACAGAAATAAATACATACATACATAAATACATAGATAAATACATAAATAATTACATAAATAAATAAATACATAAATAATTAAAATAAACAACATTAAATTAAACATAAAATAGCATAAATACATACATAAAATAAACATATAAATAAATAAACATAAACTAAATAAATAATACATAAAAAATAATAAATGCAAATAAATTCAAAATAAATAAACATAAATTAAAATACATTACAATAAATAAAATAAATATTAAATTAAAAAAATAAAATTAAATTACATAAATACATTAATTAAATACATAAATAGACAAAATAACAAATAATACATAATAAATACATTAAACATAAATAACCAAATAAATCATACATATAAATATAAACATATAATACTAATAAATTCATAAATACATAATACATAAATAATACATAAATAAATACTTAAATACATACATACATACATACATAAATACATAAAAACATAATAAATACTTAAATACATAAATAAATACGTAAATACATATATAATACTCACCTACATACATAAATACATAAATTCATACATAAATACATACACATAAATAAATACATACATAAATACATACATAAATAAATATTTAATACATAAATACATAAATACATAAATAAATAAAATAAACTTATAAACATAAATAAATACATAAATAACTATAAATAAATAATACTTATTAAACATAAATAAATATAAATAAATAAATCCCTTCGGTTAAGATATAAGAAAATATATAAATTCCGAGGTAGAGTGAATTAGATATTAAAGGACAGTTGTAGCTCGATGTATGTTAATGAATCACGGTAATATGATATGACACATATAAATACATACATACATATATATATATAGATATATATATATATATATATATATATATATATATATTTCGGAAGGGCTGTTTTTACTGAGTATGATAACTGTTTTGTGCATAAAATATATACATCGGACTTCACTTGGAGTAGTTCCAATGCTCTGCTATGAAATTTTATTGCCGGCAAAGTGTCACGCGAACGGAAAGGTCCCGAGTGTGCGACTGTAAAAGCTGAAGCAAAAAACAGATTGCCGTTGTTAATCCTCCTTTTCTTCCCTTCATTTTGTCCATCAAGTCCATGTATGTATGCGTTTGTACATTCCTCGTCGACTTGCTGGTGGGATTTCTTTGACACTTCATACATAAATAAAAAAAATTTAAACCCGATTTTACCAAAATGCGCCAAAAAGTTACAAACGATTATTTGAGACACTCCAGGAAGTATAAAAGTCAACGCGTGGGCCCCAAACGTGGAAGGAAATGCTACAAGAAACAAAACTAAATTTCTTCTCTTGTAGCATTTCCTTCGATGGTTTGGGAACCACGCTTTTAATTTTGTAGTCATGCTTAATTGTAAGAAAATCCTGCTGCGTCTCAAATCATTTTTATTTTTAACTTTTAAGCTGTAAACTTGTAAAAATTTATTTTATACTTTTTATTTTTGACAGAAAATATGACCGATTTATGATTGTAGTTAATGAAATTGATATCAGTTTACGGGGGAGGGGGATTAGAAAGGTGAGGGAAAGTGGAAGGGGAGTTGGATGGGGAGGGGAGGGGAGGGGACGAAAATAGGAAGGGGAAGGGAAATTGGAGGGAGAGGTTATGTGGGAAGGGGGAGGGGAGGGTGATGGAAGAGGGAAAAGGAGGCAGAGGCATAGGGAAGGGGAAGAAAATAAGGAGATGGAGGGGAAGGTTAGGTTGGAAGGGGGAGGGGAGGGAGTTGAGGTGAGGTGAGAAGGGGGAGATGATGGAATGGAAGGGAAGGGAAGGGTGGGTAGGGACAACAGTCTAAATTAACACTTTGATCGTGTGCTGGGGAGGGAGAGAGGAGGGAAGGGGAGGTGTTATATAAAAGATAGATTATACCAGGGTTGGAATAAATGTAATGTAATTGAAATGTAATTAATCACAGAATTTCGTATAATTGTGATTGTAATTGAAAATGAAAATATAGTAAGTAATTGTAATTTGAATAATTACAGGAAGATGTAATTTGTAATTTAATTGTAATTATAAAATTCATGTGGTGAGGATCGGGCTCCATCAGGAGTGATGGGTTGCTTTCTCGTTTGGTAACCAGAACTCAATGTCATAGTCCAAGTGTTTCCTAACTAGTGTTAATAAATACTCTTTTATGTATGACCTCTGCTCTTCTATCACTTACGCTTCTAGAAATGAATTATTTAACCCTATTATCTCAATTTGCTGCCTCAATACACTTTCCTGTGCCAAAGATTAGCCTTTACTCTCGCACCGAAGAGAGTTGTAATTATTTCTGTAATTGTAGTTGAATTTGTTAAGTAATTGTAATTGTAATGTCTTGCTACCTCCAAATGTAATTGTAAGTGTCATTTACATTTTTTAAGTAATTGTCATTGTAATTGTAATTAATTTCTTCAATTGTAATTAGGTACTCCAACCCTGGATTTTACAGAGTCAAAGAAGTTGTGAAAATTCCGAAGAGTTTCATACAAATCATGATCTACTGGGAGAGGTCACTGTAGGGTCATTAGAGGTCACTACTGACCTACTGATCGTGTAATGTTGTCATGTCACCGAGATTGAGTAAGCATGCAAAATTTCTAGTCCATCATACGAAGGGAACAGGTCGAAAATTGTGTTGCAAGATTTGATCCCGACAGACAGACGCAGTCCTATCAAATGAAAGCATGGAATAAAAGCTCTTCAATGACACTCGGCCTCAATACGCGGACTCATGAGCTGATGACTTTTGTGTGGTGCTTCGGATTCACACCTTCTCAGTGACTTCATTCTTTTTGGAAAGGTGGAATATCGCCGAAGATCAATACTGTGAACCTTGTTGTGATTCACATGAATGAATCAGACGTCCATCACATTTATTAGGTAAAATATGGAAAACTGATGCTTCCAATCTTTTCTTTAAAAAAAGTTATGGTGTATTGAAGTAAACGTGAATATGCAGAAGAAAATAATAAAGAAGAAATAAATAAGTGAAGGTACAGTTAATTTACAGTAGAAGATGAAGGCCACACTAGCCTGGCAGAATTCTGGTTCATGTCAGGCGCAGTGACTGAGGAAGGAGACAATTATCTTTACTCGGTGGTGGTGAAAAATTCATAAGAACAAAAACAAATAAACGATTGAATGAATATTTAAGCATTCTCTGGTTCTGCGAAGTCAAAAGGAATTCTCTTTATACATATTTGTGTACTGTGGAAATCAATACTTTCCATTTGCCTAATGGATAACATTTCCAAAGTTCACTAGTTAGTACTCTGTAAGCAATGTTTTTGCTGAACATTTGCAAAGATATCAAGCAAGGATGAAAATTCTCCATCCTACAGGGAGAGAGTGTTAGCAGAGTCTGAAGTACTTGATTTTACTTCTTTTAGATCTGAATCATATAATATGCCTTTTACCATGGAGGAATTCTTATTTTATCTTAGTAACAGTAAAAACACTGCACCTGGACCTGATAAAATTTTATATGAAATGATCAAGAATACCTCAAAGGAAACCAAATTTTCCATTTTAAGTATTATCAATAGAATTTTTAAGGAGAGTGATTACCCTAGTGTTTGGGAAATAGCGACAAAACGTTTTACCCTTTGTCAAACCTGGGAAAGATTCATCTGTCCGTAAGAGCCATAAACCGATAGCTATAACATCCTGTTTATGTCAACTTATGGCAAAAATGGTAAACTTTAGGTTGATATGGTTTTTAGAAGTCAAAGAAAATTATATCATCATCCCAGTGTGGCTTTCGCCGTATGCACTCTTGCTTAGATGTATTGATACGTTTGAGAATGCAATTTGTCAGGCATTTGCTTCCAAGCAGCATTATGTAGCAGTTTTCTTTGAGCTAGAAAAGTCGCATAATACTGCCTGGAGGCATGGAATTATGAAAGTCTGGCATGAAATTGGTCTGCGTGGTGAACTACCACTTTTGTATTTTTTTTTTTTTAAAGAACAGATATTTTAAAGTCAGAGTGGGTAGTACTTTGTCTAATTTGAAAGAACAAGTGGAAGGAATAGCACAAGAAAGTGTGTTAAATGTTACTCTGTTTGCCTTAGCCAAAAATGGGATAGCCTTGAACATTCCAAAAGATGAAATGTCAACAATGTTTGTTGATGATTTATCTATTTCGTGTGCTGCATCTAAAATGTCTGTTGCAGAGCAAAACCTTCAGTTGGTAATAAATAAGAGTTGGCAGCTGAGCATGGTTTTAAATTTTCCTCTGCCAAACCTGTCGTTATACATTTCTGCCGCATCAGAGGGTTCATCCACACCCAGATGTGTTTTCAAGTGGACAGAGACTTACATGTGTACAGGAAACAAGTTTTTAGGCCTCATCTTTGATAGCAAGTTAACATGAGAATCTCATCTCAAGAGCCTCAAAGTCAAATGCATGAAGGCATCAGAGGTTTTGAAAGTCTTAAGACATACAAATTGGGGGTGCCGATAGAAAGCTCTTGTTACGTATTTAAAAGCAATGGTTGCTTCAAAATTGGCATATGGGTCAGAAATCTACTCGGCAGCAACTACGAGAAGATAGATACTTTGAATGCAGTTCACCATGGGGGAATCAGAATTGCAACAGGAGCCTTTAGAGCCTTCCCAATATCTAGTTTATTAGTAGATGCGGGTGAACTACCCGTACATTTGATAAGGAAATTTACCCTGTTGAAATATTGGTACCGCATACAGAGAACTCTGATTCCTTAGCCTACAATACAATTTTTAAAAGCAATTTTTGTATTCATGAAAGATACGCTTCATATCGAAAACCCTTTGGGTACAGGGTAAAATGTGCCTTAGAGGAGCTAAATGTAATAAAAGGAAAAGTAATTCCAGTAAAATTTTCAAGATTCCCTCGATGGAAGTTGCACTCTGTGAAATATTGTAAATGGTTTTCAGGTTGCAAGGCAGATTGTTCAGATGATACTCTTAAACAGAAATTCCTTTGCCATACTGAAAAGCATGATAACTCAAGGCAAATCTTTACCAATGGTTCCAAATCCAGTGCAGGAGCTGTGTTTGGAGTGGTATACCCTGACAGTACTATTTGTGATGCACTACCAAGTTCTGCTTCTATCTTTACTGCTGAACTTTTTAGCATTTTAATAGCACTAAAGAAAATTATTACTTAAGAAGGAGATGATTTTATTATTTTTAGTGATTCCAAGAATGCCTTGACACCTTTCAACCCAATACACCCTGTGATACTGGAAATAACAGAGTGATTGTTTTTATTAAAACAAAAGCAGAAGGTAGTCAACTTCTGCTGGGTTCCCTCACATGTTGGCATTGTTGGAAATGAACGAGCTGATGAACTGGCTAAGTCAGGTACATCAAAAAATCCAAGAAGTATAGCAATTCCTTGCTCAGACTATATTCCCGAAATTAAAAAGACAATAGAATCAGTTTGGCAATTTTATTGGACAATAGAGAACAATGATAAAATGAGAGAACTTACTGATGTAATCAACCCTTAGCTTTATATGTTTGAAGACCTTCGGAAAGAGGCTGCCTTATGTAGGTTAGGATCAGCCACACACGGATTACCCATGGTTTTTTAATGAACAATTACCCTCAACCATTTTGTGAGGATTGTCTTGTTCCCATTACAGTAAAACATGTGATAGTAGAATGTCCCAGCTTAATGTCAGTAAGGAACCATCATTTTAATGCAGTTGGAAGAAAGAATTGTAAACGATGCAATTTTAGGAAGAGATTCTTGTGAGAATAGCCTTTTTAATTCCTTCAAGAAGCAGGTATTCTTGCAGAACTTTAGGTTAATTTGGTCATGATGTTTGTGTTTGTGTACATATGTCAGTATGTGTTTGTATATATCGTAGCTTATATGTGTGTATGTATATGCTATGGAGGAGTGATATGGTAGTTACATTCGACAACGTCTTCAAGGGTGAGAGAGAGAGAGAGAGAGAGAGAGTATCGTTGGGTTGTTTGTAGTTGGGAATAATTGCGAGAGTAAATGTTTTCGTATATTGGTATGTTGTGTTCGTGTTTGGTGTTGCTGTATGATAGTGTGTAAGTGCGTATGTGTTTTTCTGAAGTGTGAGTGAGCAAGCTATCGAGAGGGAGAGAGAAAGAGCGTAAGTGGTGGATGGATAGTTAGCGAATGGTTTGCTTGTTGGGTGATGGCCAACCTATGGCGCATGCGCCAACAGTGGCGTATTGCACGATTACAAGTGGCTCACTATGCCCCAGAGATAATAAAAGAAAAAAACATGCCGGCTCATAAAAAAAGAAAAAATAATAATACCAATAACAATACTGATATCTAGAAAAAAAATACAAAAAAGAATTCGAGTAACTTAGAGCTAGAAGTGAGTTTTACTGTGATTTGTTCTAATCTAAAATATAGAAATAATTTTTATTTGATTTTATTGTTCCGTGTGCATCTATTAGTCATCTTCTTTAAACAATAATGTGTCATCATATTATACCTGTGTATACATATATATATATATATATATATATATATATATATATATATATAAATGAATTAGCCAAATATGTCCAAAGTGTGGCTGGGGGAACATTGATAGTCGGTACGACTAAAGTAACTGTGGGGAGATTTGCTTGCTTTCTTTGCTTGCTTGTGAATCCGCCACAATGCATGTGTGTATGTATGTGTATACATGTACTTTGTATATATATTTTCATTGATTTTTAAATTGTTTCTTAATTCATAGTAATTATTCTTATTCCTATTACTTTCTTTCCAAAAATTTAACTACTCTATAAAATACGGCGTCAATAACCTCGTCGTTGCGACGCCAGCAAGAACTAATTAATCAATCAATCACTCGCTAGTTACTGTAAATGCGGTGTTTCCTTCCATGGCGTTCCCCATTATCCCTTCGTTTTTCGAGCAGGGTAACCAACCCTCCATTCATTTGTTTGTGGCTTGAGTGAGTGACCACGATTTCTGAGGTGCTTCATTTAACCTGTGCTATGACAGTATTTGATCCATTTCGCAGTCAAGGTTTCTCATTAATTGAATTTCATTCGACATATGCAAATTATGAAACTTTCAGTCCTAGTTGTGAGAACATACGCATATAGACGAGCTTGTAAATAAGCCATTTAATCTTATAAAGGATAAAAAAAAACTATTCTATGAATGACAGACTACCGAACGCATTTCACAAATTCTGTACATACCTAACGCAGCATGATTGGTCATGGCTGGTAGTCTTGAAAAAATATTACAGAATTTCTCTTTCTGACAATGTATTGAATTATTCAGGCTTCAGTTCTCTGCATTGCTACGCATCTGGAGACTTATTCACAACGCTGTCACGTCACCTTCGACGACGCAAATGAAATCAAAGGCGCTTGTGAAAACAGGTCGCAGGTCTATCGGGTTCTTCCTTTGTGGGTAGTGGACGGTTGCTGGTTGCTGCCTTCCGAACTAACTTACAACTATCTCATCGGGGAAAGGTAACTTTTTCTTCGCTCGTTCGTTCTCATTCAGCTGTACCGGGGGTTTGTCTCGATCGTGGATAGGATGCTTGTACTTGAATACCCACACCAATAGAAAAGCACTTGCGCGCGCGCGCGCCGCCACACACATTATATATATATATATATATATATTATATATATATTATATATAATATGTATATAAATAAATAGATATATATATATATTATATATATATATATATATATATATATATATATATATATATAGACACACACACACATATATATATATATATATAATATATATATATATATATATATATATTATATATATATATTATATATAAATTTCATACATATAGTGTATACAAACAAAGTTACAGCCACGATGGAAAATTGAAACTCTGTAGATACTAAGTACTTTCGTCTTATTACCAAGACATGGTCAGAGCAACTAAAGATACACAGAAGCAAGGGCCTATATAAATAGTGGGTACAAGTCATAAGGGAATACAAAAAGGTCGGGAGGTCACAGAACGGTCAACTGATTAAAATCGAAATCTACTTATTGGTAATCCTCTTTATTCTATCTTTCAATTCCTTCTGGAACATATGTTTTATGACCAGTTTAAAAGAAAATAATCCTTGGCTTAAATTAAAATGATTAACTGAATCAAAACAAATTCTAACAATTTCCTTGAAATAGTTTCGTTACGACGTGGCAATATTTAGCTTTGCGTCCAATGTATTCTGTGGGACTTTTCACTAAGTGTAAAAAGCATTATTTGTACGATTTGTTCTTACTGAGTATTTGTTTTGTTTTAATCTGGTGTTCAATTTTTTACTAGTCTGACCTAAGTAAAATAAATCACAGTCCATACATGGAATTTTGTATATAATATTGCTATCTTTTCGGGAGTAATTTTTAAAAGCATGTATTTTACGTACATTATTATATATGAAAGATACATTTGTATTAAAAACTGTTTAAAAAAGGTTTTACATCTTCAAATCCAATAAAATGTGGCAAACAAAGGGTGTTTGATGGCACTTCTTTTTTTCCTTTCTGATTTTTCACAGGTCTTAATAACTTTACTGTAAAAAACATCCATGTTATGGGATAGACAGCACAAATCTGTTCCTATTTTTATGATGTTTTTGAATTCTTGATCTATAAATAGAATTTTTTGAACGCCTTTACATCCCCAAGATTTTCCATTTTCCTGTGACATGAACCTTTCAATTGTAAATTTAGTATTTAAAGGAAACAGATAAATAATTTGGCATATGAACACTATTATTATTCACGACATCGTATAAATATAAAAATGTGAGTTTTTTCACCAATGTTCCTTCGAGCCTTGCGAACAGTCAGTCCTAAAAACTCAGGACTGACTGTTAGCAAAAGGCTCGAAGGAACATTGGTGAAAAAACTGACATTATATGAAGTCGTGAATAATAGTTTTCATATGTCAAATTATGTGTCTGTTTATTATAAATACTAAATTTACAATTGAAAGATTCCCCTTTCATATAAATGTCCAAACAGGGTAAACAATCACCTTTCTCTAACTCAAGTGTAAATTTAAAAGAAAGGACTTGGTCATTTAGTTGAGCCTATATATTATTTACATCCAAGTCTTTGGGTATGATGGCTAAAATATCGTCAAAATAACGGTACCATGTCACAGGAAAATGGAAAATCTTGGGATGTAAATGCGTTCAAAAAATTCCATTTTTAGATTTGAAAGAACAGGCGAAAGTTAGTTTCCCATTGCCATACCAAAAGTTTGTTTGAAATATTCCCAGTTGAGAATGAATTTACAGTCACATATGCATAATCTTATTACTTCTATCACCTGGCTAATTGTTAGTGGCAAATCAAGTTACCGAGTCAGTAGGAACTTTAGTGAATGAGGAACACATCAAAACTTACTAAGCGTGAATCTGGATTGATTGTAATGCCGTTGATTTTGTCAGTCAATTCTAAAGGATGAAGTCAACTCTAAAGAATTCATGAGATGGTTACCATAAATAGTTCTTAGCAATGGTGACAAAAATTTTGTTAGATTTTTCGAGAGCTTATAAGTTATAAAGACCACAGAATTAATTATTAGTCTCATAGGGTTATTTTCTTTATGTGTTTTTACTAGCCCTTAATAGATACGGCAAAGAAGGTGAGTTCTTTAAAAACCGATTTACGAGACTTGTTTTTTTCTGGATACTTTTATTGTACTATTGAAAGTTTTTATTACTTCTAAGGGGTTTTTGTCTAGATTTAAGTAATTATCGCTGTTACTTAACAGTCCTTCCATTTTTGATATAACACAATTCTTTATCCATAAATACTACGGCGTTGGACTTATTGACCTTAGTTATATGTATGGTTTTATCCTTTGTCAACTCAGCCAAGACATTTCTATAATGTGCCGGGAAGTTCATTTCATTTCATATGGAAATTTCATTACTAAATATATGATCCCTTTTATTGTGTCATACTGTTGTTGGCAGAGGTTACTGAATTTTTCAAAGGCATTAATAGATGGCGCTATAGACAATACAGTTGCCTTGGTTGAAATTACAAATTACAACCTATAGCCTAAAGTGCATATAACATTTTCACTAATACTTTTTCTTGATAAATCCACCACACAGTCTCTTTTTGCAATCTTTGTCCAATCACTTTCCTTGATCAGAGTTTTCAACTTGTTTAATTTAAATTGAAGCTGGGCCGTTTTCTGCCTGATGTTCCTTTGTTTCAAATTTCCGTTGTGGCTGTAACTTTGTTCGTATAAGCATCACGTTTTTATATACAGATATGTATGTTTGTGTGTGTATGTGTGTGTGTGTGTGCGCGCGTCTGTGGGTATGTGTAAGTGTGTGTTTGGACAGACAGGTTGTTGATGTTAACGAAGCCTATGATTTGGGTAACGCACACCATTATTGATGAAATATCTGTAAGTGAAAAGAAGACAAAACTACTTGTCAAAAGGAGGGCAGGTCAAAACAGTAAGAGAAATAAGGGTATAGAATAGAATACTATAGGTCGGTTGCGGTGAAAAAAACTAGAGGCACAGTTCACGTAGGATTTTAAAGTCTCCTTCTGGTACCATCGATTGATTTACTAGAAGTCAGGTGAGAGGCGGTCGTCGAGCAAAATCATGCACCTCATAACTTGGCAGAGTTGAGATTACGCCTGGCAGGTGTTAGGTGTTGTGTCGTTTTGGGATTTCCGTTGAATGTGAAAAACTAGCCGAAATTATCCATGAGTAAAAACAATACGAAGTTAATGATGATGGGGTCTTGTCAAGCTAATTTGCTGGTCATTGTGTGGTACTAAAATGAAATGCAATTTCACTTTTTCTGTTTTCCCTTCGCATAGATGTAATGAAAGGAGAGGTGAAGTGAGGTGGAAGAGAAGGTTTAGACTGGAGCAATAGCAAAAACCTGGTGCACTGGTGCACTTACAATAAGCAAATGATGCGCTTTAGATCAGAAAGACCACACCAACACTGACAAAACTTGCTAAGTAGAATGCACCATATATCTGGAAATAGGGGCCCAAATTAATATAGGAAAAGCAAAAACAAAAGCAAAAATAATAAGAACAAGGTGTGCACAAATGAATTTGAATCTTTCAGGTATTTATTTAGGAATAATTATTTCTGGTGTAGGTTCTCTCGAGATCTGTGGTAGGGAAAGACTACAAAAGGACAGTAAAATAGGATGGAACTGCATAAAAGTGAGATTATGTATAAGTCACCAGACTTTTTGTATTCACAATTATTAACCTGGATAAACCAACCTATATAGGTGCGGTAGGGTCGACTCGACCCCAGCTCAAAAACAAATTCGTGAAAAATTTATTAGTGAATTTTTTAATGTTTTAATTGTTAAAAAATACTTCAAAAAATGATAAAAACTTTTGAAAGATGAATAACACCCACCTACAAATTAACTATATATTAAAAATAAATTAAAAATGTAAGTATACAAAAAAATTTACAAAAATATTTTTAAAAACAAATATATATATATATATATATATATATATATAATATATATATATATATATATATATATATATATATATATGCATACAGCCAGGAGAAGGGTGAAATGAAATGACTTGAACCGAGCGCTTTCATGTATTTCTACACCTCATCAGGGTTCAGGTACAAGTGCCAAGAAAACAAATACAGAGTCACAAGAAGACTTCGTGGCAAGACAAATGATGCTAAAAAACAAACAACGCTAACAACTACCAGACAGTTCTAATACCTAATAGCCTACTTGTTTTAAAATACCCTTCGTTAAAATCTCATCAACTTTGTACAAACCTAGGCTGATATTCAATAAATTATCACAGTCTTGTTTAATTATACATGATTCTATTAAATTTCTTTTCACCAAATCTCTACAAAACATAATTTCCTTTGAGTCTGTCCAGTTATACCATGATCACTATTATTCATATGCACAAATAATGCATTTGACATATTACCAGTTCTTACATTATATTTGTGCTGTTTTAATCGAACTGCCAATGTCTTTCCACTTTGTCCACGTAAGTTTTATTACAAATTTTTGCACGGAATCTTATAAATACAACCTGTTCCATTTCCAGGTGAATTTCTTATCAGCAAGTTTCTAATAGTTCCTAGAGTTTTGAACACAATATTAATACCTAGTGGTTTGACTTGTCTCGGGATGTTATTAAAGCAAGTATAAAAAGGAAGCACTAAAAGGTTTTTGTTTTCGAACTTTTTCAGTTTTTGTTCAAATTCCAGTCAAAACGTTTTTCAGTGCCTTACAATAGGTGTTTTCAATAAAACTGTTTGGGTACCTCAAATTGCCAGCAATTTCACGTATCTTGTCAATTTCATGATCTAAAAATTCGGGGCTGCTGACCCGCAGGGCCCTTAAAAACATAGCAGAAAAAACAGCAGTCTTAGTTCTAAAAGGATGGTTTGAATAAAAATGTACATAAGAACAGATATTTGTGGGTTTCCTCATAAAGACAGAAAATTTTGAACTTTCTATCAAATCTATGTACCAACACATCTAAAAATGGCAATTTTCCTTCTTCTTCCCTCTCAAGGGTGAACTTTATGGAGGGCACTAGTGCATTTAGTCTACTAAGAAAGTTGTTTACGTTCTTTTTCACTGGCCATGAACAAAAGATGTCATCCACAATATCTTTATCCATAACACACCTCTTGGCAATAAATTCGGTAAATATTTTCTTTCAAAAAACTCCATATATAGATTGCTAAGTATAGGAGAAAGAGGATTTCCCATGGCCATACGAATTTCTGTTCATAATAATTACCATTAAAAGTAAACTTGCAACCTTTGATACACAATTTTATAAGTTCTATTAAAGTTTTGTGTGGCAATATGAACACAAGGTAATCCAGTAAGACCATATTATAAGCTCTGTGGTTCTTTTGCATATAAACTATCAAAATGGCTTGTTGAAATACTTACACCACTAGTGGGACGGTCTCGGGATGTTCTCTCGAAAATAATGTAGATTTTATCAGTCGTCTTAATAATTTTAACCCAAATTATGACTTTATAATGGTGAGTTTCGACGTTACTTCTCTTTTTACAAAGGTGCCAATAGATGACCTGTTAGAGTTTCTGGAGGAGGATGAAATGAAACATGTGTTCATATTGCCACACAAAACTTTAATAGAACTTATAAAATTGTGTATCAAAGGTTGCAAGTTTACTTTTAATGGTAATTATTATGAACAGAAATTCGGTATGGCCATGGGAAATCCTCTTTCTCCTATACTTAGCAATCATATATGGAGTTTTTGAAAGAAAATATTTACCGAATTTATTGCCAAGAGGTGTGTTATGGATAAGATATGTGGATGACAATCTTTTGTTCATGGCCAGTGAAAAAGAACGTAAACAACTTTCTTAGTAGACTAAATGCACTAGTGCCCTCCATAAAGTTACACCCTTGAGAGGGAAGGGAAGAAGAAGGAAAATTGCCATTTTTTAGATGTGTTGGTACAATAGATTTGATAGAAAAAGTTCAATTTTTCTGTTTATAGGAAACCCACAAATATCTGTTCTTATGTACATTTTTATTCAAACCATCCTTTTAGAACTAAGACTGCTGTTTTTTCTGCTATGTTTTTAAGGGCCCTGCGGGTCAGCAGCCCCGAATTTTTAGATCATGAAATTGACAAGATACGTGAAATTGCTGGCAATTTGAGGTACCCAAACAGTTTTATTGAAAACACCTATTGTAAGGCACGAAAAACGTTTACGGATTGACAAAAACTGAAAAGTTCGAAAACAAAAACCTTTTAGTGCTTCCTTTTTATACTTGCTTTAATAACATCCCGAGACAAGTCAAACCACTAGGTATTAATATTGTGTTCAAAACTCTAGGAACTATTAGAAACTTGCTGATAAGAAATTCACACCTGGAAATGGAACAGGTTGTATTTATAAGATTCCGTGCAAAAATTGTAATAAAACTTACGTGGGACAAAGTGGAAAGACATTGGCAGTTCGATTAAAACAGCACAAATATAATGTAAGAACTGGTAATATGTCAAATGCATTATTTGTGCATATGAATAATAGTGATCATGGTATTAACTGGACAGACTCAAAGGAAATTATGTTTTGTAGAGATTTGGTGAAAAGAAATTTAATAGAATCATGTATAATTAAACAAGACTGTGATAATTTATTGAATATCAGCCTAGGTTTGTACAAAGTTGATGAGATTTTAACGAAGGGTATTTTAAAACAAGTAGGCTATTAGGTATTAGAACTGTCTGGTAGTTGTTAGCGTTGTTTGTTTTTTAGCATCATTTGTCTTGCCACGAAGTCTTCTTGTGACTCTGTATTTGTTTTCTTGGCACTTGTACCTGAACCCTGATGAGGTGTAGAAATACATGAAAGCGCTCGGTTCAAGTCATTTCATTTCACCCTTCTCCTGGCTGTATGCATATATGATCATCACACGTCTACAGTGATTTGTTGCAATATATATATATATATACATATGATGAAATGTAAGGAGTGGCTAATCTTTTAATAAGATAAACTCATATTATCCTAGGATGGAAATAGGTGAAAAAAAGATCTACACTAAGATGTAATTAACTGTTATACCAGGGGCCAAATCTAAAGGTCATTTTTTGACCTAGTTTCACCATGAAAATTTCTTATGAAAATCATTGTATCTACTATAAAATATGATATTTATGCATGAAAATATACCAAATTATCACAAATTCTATAGAAAACAAGAATATATAGAGATATGCCAACTTACCTTTCGGGTATGTCAACAAAATGGACCCAGACCACACCAACTCCCACGGACAAATCTGCCACCTGAAATGGAGAGGAAGGATATGTCAATTTCAAGCTGTTATTTACTTATCTAATTATTCGTGGGTTTGCATAAAACTTTTATGGTGGCTTTCTGGATGTTTGAAAATTATTTATCAGATATAAAATTGAAATTCTGACCAAAAAATTGATTTGAAAAGGAAATCAATTAAAAAAAAATTTAGAATATTGCAATACTTTAGGTAAAAAAAAAATATGTGTTTTGTAAAGATTACAATTATAGAATTTATGCAAAGAAGTTGTAAAAAAAAAAGTTTCATGACGTAACTTACCTATAACCATCAGACACAATTCGGACACAAGACAGTTTGATGCTGCAGGCAAACAGGCTCCTTGCATCTGAACCATGTGTTTGTCTTATGGTCGTCCTTAGGTGGGCAGTTCTGGCAGCGAATCCTTTTAGGAAGCTTGATGTGGCCACAGGGAAGCGGAGGTCTTTGGTCAAGCTCAACCAGCTTGAAAGTGTCAGCCATCAACTGACGGAGCCCCTTCAACAACTTGGTTGACGTGTAAAACCTTCGTCTGACAAGGGGAGCACACAAGTCAAGGGCGATCTCATTGAGGGACATTCGCCTTGGCACCATCTTGGAGAAGGCCATGCACGAATAGAGATATAAGAATTTACCATAATTATATTCAATATCCCCTAGAAAAGACACAGTGGCCAGTGTTGTGTTTGAAGAACACAATTTGATGTACCACACATCTGATCGAATGTGTCTACACCTCCTTACGTGGCATTATAAAACATCTGAATGTCCGTCTTCCTCTTTTCGATCTCAGACGGATCATGATGCATCACCTATTGAGTCCTGTTTACTTGCTGACACTGAAGAGTTAAATTGTGTTGGTAATTGAACACAGCCACTGAGTCCTTGACGGGAAGCACCTTCTCAGAAAGTTTCTTAGGAATATAAGGTTTCTGTCGAATGGTGCCACACAAATGCATGCCTTCGTCCGCGAGTGCCAAGGCGAGCGGGAGCGTCGTGTAGAAGTTGTCCGTCGTTACTGTGCGGCCCCTTCGGT
>NC_087201.1:60822628-60840128 GCF_015104395.2 Macrobrachium nipponense | reverse complement strand
TACTCAAATCTGGCAAAAGATGCTGAATGATTCAGAGTTTACTACAACATCAGAGATGGAGTCGAAGCATCGATACATGCCATTTGAAGGGGGACATTAAAGAAGGTCCATGCATATTGTCTGTCCTCCTCTCCAATGCCGGAGTGAGACAAGATATGGTCTTGAGAGACAAATCTCTGTCTGCTGATTCTCACAAGGGGGTGTGTGCCCTAAAGAGAGTCAAATGCAAGTTTTTCATCAGTAGTTGAATCTTGAAAGAGAGAAACAATACTACTTTCATGTGAAAAACTTGGCTGAATGTAGACCTATGTCTTTCACACCTGAATAGAAGAGAAGCAACTCTCGTGGCTCTGACCAAAGAAAAAGTTCTGTCAATAACACCAAACAGCGAAGACAACTCCAATCCCTGGAATGTTACAGAGGACTGAAAGAGTTATCTGGCTATTTCTGTAGCTGCTCGGCGAGAAAGCCTACGCTTGCAAGGATAGCTGGATAGCCTTTTAGCCATGAAGAGACAGGGATTGTACTGCCTGAGGAACAACTTTTGTGTTACTGACACCAAAGGTTGGATCAGGGAGGAACTCCTCTCATTACCATGGAAGCAGAGCTGGCAGGTCGGGCAACAGGCAAAGTCGTCTGTCATTTATTTTCAATTCAGGGTGAACAGTGTTTGTTGGACACCATACGAATTTTTAAAAAAATAAGAGAGAGAACAAAAAGCTGTCGAGTTTTCTGAAAAAGTCATTCTGATTGATCGCAGTGGCCCATGGGTCAGGTGTGATGAGCAGTACAGACTTCTGTTGTACCAGGCAGCAAACAAGATGATAGGGGGTCTTCTGACACTTATCTCTGTCTGATGATTCTTGCAAGGATGTATGTGGAGCACAATACAGGAACCTTAAATGAGAGTCAAATGCCGCCCAAAGACCTTGGGTCTCTGTGATGGCAAGAAAGAGAGGTTTCTCATTAGTAGTTAGCCTTCGACTGAAGAGAAACAGTACTAAAACAAACAATCTCTTAATGAGGAAAGCAGCGCTCTGCCCATCACTCTCAAATCCAGAGGCTCAGTTGCCTGCCAGTACATTTCATCTGGAAATGTTTGACTGATAGAGCTATTGAGTGCACTACAGTTATACTGGAGGACCTGCATGTTAGCCGAAAAGGAGAGAAATTAAACCCCCTTGTTTGGTGATAAATGCTGCTACTGTGGTGTTATTATTTAACAACACCACTGTGTGCCTCAAAATCAAATACCAAAACTCTTGGGAGGCCCAGAAGGCTGCCTTGAGTCTCAGGATGTTGATGAGAAGGTACTTATCATCTCGGTCACTCACTTGAAGACAGTATGCGTTTATTACTTGATTGGTTCATCTCTATAGGTATGCGTTTATTACTTTGTTGGTGCATCTGATAACAGACGCTTGTCGTGAGGAGAATGTATAAGCATATTCAACGGCTCTTGTTGATCGAGCACCAGCATAATTCTTTCCTCATCATTTGAGAGAGCAAAAGGATTAAGGACTGGAAGTAGACCTCCATTCTCTATTGAAGAGAGCGAAGGTGAAGCTGTCCCATAGGGAGGGTTCTATGGCAATAATAGGACACTGAAGAAACTAGCTCTCAGCCGAATTGGCTGCTCCCAAGAGAGGAACACAGGAGAGGCGAAAGTTCAATGAAAGATGGCCAAGACCTAGAAGAAAGCAGGTAGCTACTTCTCCAGAAGGATACCTACTACCAGATCTTGGCTATGTCGTTATCAAGTCCAGAGACTCGACAGACAACTTTTCTTTCAAATACTAGCAGAGAACAATGCCTGTTACAAGCATTCTTTTCTTTGTCCCTCCCTCTACCTTCTTCCTGATTAGAAAGAAGGTTGAAAGAGAAACTTGTATGTGCTCTCTCTCATAAGAGACAGAAGAATGCAGGCTATTTGACAATTGTCCTTCTGAGCCTGAAACTTTTTAGGCCTTGTCCGGAGGACGAGGCAGGCACCTTGGCACGTTCCTTGACTACTGCAGTATCCACAACTCTCTAAGAGAGAGGGCATAACCAAATAAAGATCCATTTCTAAGGTTCAAGACGACTCTGGGACTTACAAAACTGGAGATGTGAATTAAAAGAAGTCTTAGCACCAGAAATCTCCACAGTTTGCTGACTGGTGCTGAGTAGAGAAGAAATCTCATAGGGGAGGGCCTGGAGGGAAACCATAGTGTTGTCCTCCAGGTTTGGTGTCTCTTGTTGCGAGAGGGGATACTAATTGTGGCAATGAGAAAAGTGTGAGACCTGAGACTGGGCGAAGCAGAGACAAGACAATTTTCAGTCAGCATTGGACCCCTCCTAGGTAAAGAACATTGCTCCTGTCATGGCAGCAGAGGGGAAGAGAGCTTGATTGAGCATCTCAAATTTTGCTTTGCCCAGTCTTGGGTCTCACACCGTTTCTCATTGCCATGAAGGGTATCCCCTCTCACAACAAGAGACAGCAATCCTGGAGGACACTGCTATGGTTTCTCTCCAGGCAGTCCCCTAGGAGATTTCTTCCCTAACCAGCACCAGGCAGCAACCTATGGGCAATTCTGGTGCTAAGAAAAAGGACATTGTCCTAATTCAGACCTCCAGTTTTGTAAGTCCTGAAGTTGTCTCAACCCATAGGAATGGACCTTTATTTGGTTCTGCCTCTCTGAATGAACTCCTTGTCCAGAGAAAAGGTATTTATCTAGTTGAGAATGGCCTCACAAGCAAAGAATATGGTGCCCCTACGAAACCCTGTCTCTCCTGGAAGAGCAGTGAAGATTATTCACAGTGAAAATTGAGGGTATGCATCCAAAAGTAAAGTCCTCGAGTTTTTTCAAGGTGCAAAACTCCCAATTTTCCCTCTTTGAAGGGAATTTGACAGGACCCAGTAAAACTTTCATCGACTACTCAAGTGTATGCTGAGGTAATCCAAGGATCTATCTGGAGATACTAACCCTTGTAATCAAATTCTAAAAGAGACAAACAAATCAGAATTCTCTCTGTCCACCTTGCACCTCTTGGAACAACTGAGAGGGTCAAGAGAACAGGTAAGGAGAAAGGGCAATCCTACCTCTCCTGCTAGGAGAACCAGCAGGAGGAGCAGACTGTGGCTGTCATCAACCTGTGATGACGACAGTATGGGGAAGGAGGGTACTTAGGCCATGGCAAAGCACCAACTTAAGGAGAGCAGAAAGTTTACATGAACAGAACTGATCACTTGATTCTGATGATCCATTAGGCAGCAAATGAGCCAAGCTGATCACGCGAAAGTGACCAGGGTCCTGGTATAGCAAGTAAGTTGACCCAAGGCAAGCGAGCCGAGCCTAACTGAGCTGATGGTGTGAATGCAAACAGGGTGCTGGCTCAGCGTGCAAACCAAGCCGAGATGATACTCGTGAGCTAAAACCAACCGCTTTCCTCCCTCAATACTCTAGTCTCCTTCAAGGCCAAAGCCCCTCGAGAAGAAAAGTTAAAGGGGGATTTTATGTCTGCTACCCTGAGCCTTCAGACCTTAAGATCCAAGACGCAATGGATGGGACCTGGCCGAGCAGAGTCGGCAGGTGGTATTGAAATACCTAACATGTCTTGGCACCTACTCTTATCTAATCCAGACTGAAGAGCAAAACCTCTGACAAGCGGCTCAGTGGTGTGGTTGGTATGGTGTTGGCCTGCCACCTCGGTGGCCACGAGTTCGATTCTCTGACATTCCATTAAAGGTTTAGAGATGTGTATTTCTGGTGATAAAAGTTCACTCTCAACGTGTTCGGAAGTCACGTAAAGCCGTTGGTCCTGTTGCTGAATAACCACGGGTTCCATGTAACGTAAAAACACCATACAAACAAACAAACAAAATCTCTGACACTGGTTTGGAAAGTGCCCAAGATTCTGCAGAATCCCTGGCACTCGAAAAACTTGCCAGTCTAGCGTTCATGATTCCAAGGAATTCGAGTGCCTGGCAAAACTCCTGAATCTCATAAGAATGATCATCAGGAGCAGTCTCCTCTTTGGCTTGCTAAGAAACCAAGAAGGGACAAGCACAGCACCAGCCTTAGATGCAGACTTTTAAAACTGGGACCGAGAGTGCAGCCTGAGGAGGTCATGCTTTGAGAATCCCAAAACGCAAGAGTCCAGAGGAGAATGTGAATCGGCATCCTCCATACAAGCAGGAAGAGCCAACGAAAATATCCTGCCTCCCAGAAGGGAGGCAGTCCTGTAGAAATCTAGTAGGACTTCTTAATGGAAACTGGTCAAGGCTTTTCCAGGTGCTTGGTGAGGTACCGAGGATGGTCAGGGACCAAGGGCACCATTGAGATTCCTGAAATGTGAGATTCCAGAGGAGAATGCAACTCTGCTCCAACTCTATAAGCAAGAAGAGCTAACAAGAAAATCATGCCTTCCTGAAGAGAGGATGTCCCTTAAAGTTTGCTAGAACTTCTTAAGGGAATCTCCTCACTGCTTCTCCAGGTGCTCGGCTGAGATTGTTGTGCCAAGTGCTTGGTCAGAGACTGAGGCACAGACCGGGCCCTGCCGAGTACTGGTGTAGTATGGCAGGTAGAGCCAGGACACTTGCATGCCCTGGCTCTCTCTCTTGCCCTGTAACTAAACCGGGATGGTGAGAGGTCTCTGATACCAGTTCTGGATGTTCAAAAATTGTGTACTTGGAGGCCTCGGCTAGGCCAATGACCCCCACACAGCACCAGTCTGAGAAGTGGACTTCAAAGAACTGGCCGCGGGAGTGCAAACCAAAGTCTGTGCACACAAAGGCTCCCGAAGATGCAAGACCATGTGAGGTATGTGATTCAGTTCCCGAGCCTGAAGGCTGGGAAGAGCCAACGGAGAACACATTACCTCCCCAAAAGGAGGTAGCCTCTTAGAAGTCCCGTGAAGGAACTTCTTGTTGGGGGAGGGGGGGGATTGCTGGATAAGCAGCCTTATTCTTCCTTGACCAATCAGCTTTGGAAGAAGAAGGGGAGAATTCAGCAGAAGACACAGGTGAGGATAAGTTTGAAGAAGGTGCCCATCTCACAGGACTTCTTCCTCAAACTCCTTTCCCACATTTCCTACAGGAGTAAGCACAACCATCACCAGTACAGTTAAGGTAGAAGCACAACAGGAATGGCCCTAGCAATATGAACATCAGGAGTAGCAACAGGAGTGACCAGGGCAGCTGCGACAGAACATACAGGAGCAGCCCTGCTGACAATAACTACAGGAATGTCGGTAGCAACAGCAGGAGCAATCAGGGCAGCTGGGGAAGGAGGCACAAAAAGGTACAACAAGGCAGTGCCACAGCATACAGGAATGCCAAAGTTGAAAATTCTAAAGGAAAGGTAAACCAACAGTGACAATCCAGCCATCTACTGCTGTGCTTATGATGCTCATTGTCATTATGAAGAAAAAAGCATAATTCATTAGTAGAGAAGAACTCTCTTGCTCTGAGGGTAAATGCCCTACAAAGTGCCAGAAGCCCTTTGTGAAGAGCTAACCTGACCGCCAACTACTCCTCCCCCTTCACTCCTCGCCTGACAAGCAAAGGACAGATCCCTCCTGAAGGAGAGAACGCCATAAGGAAAGATTACCGGGTGAGAGAGACGAGAATGAGGGGGCTCCGTCAGAGTGAAAAAACTAATGATGATACTCAGCAACCCCCCTCCCAAATTTCCTCCCGGCATACTCTCCAGCAGCTCTTGCAGCAAAGACCAACACCCAAAAATAATAAAAAAGATATACTGTTGGACCACATGTCTCATCCTCAGGGCTGTAAAATTACAAAGAATAAAAATAAAAACATGGACTAGGTTAAAAAAACTCACAAAGTCTAAAAACAAGAAACTTAAATTTAAAACAAACAAAAACAAGCTAAAGAAAACTTTTTAAAACAATGAAAACCTAATACTGAAAAACGTTTAAAATTATATATATAAAAAATTATGATGTTAAAATGTATTAGTACCTTACTTTATCTGAGCTAAGAACTGAGTGGCATTCTCAGTTTTCAGGACGACGACGTCACTTAGGCAATATATAGGATAGTGGAAGTGGTCTGGCTGTTTAGGGAAGGAACAAGCTGCTTGATAGTTAACGATTCCAGGATGGAGAGAGAGTGGTCATTGGGTGCTTGGGCGACAACATTAAAATCTTTACAGGAGAATGATGTCTTGCATTTCTTACAGTGGTGTCTTATATTAGAAAATTCTTTAGTCTTTAATTGACATCCAGTTCGGTGACTAACTCCAAGATGAGAATCAGCTCTGACTTTTAGCAATCTTTTAGTGGCTCCGATATATTTCCCAACTTTACATTTTGGGCAAGTGAAACAATAAACCACTAAAGACCGCATCAAGGCAGGAAGCCTATCCTTATGGTGAAATAATGACCCAATTGTCTTAGGATTTTTCGAACATAATCTGATATCTAGAGCTGGAAATGTACTGCGAATTGAGTCTTGCAGTGTTTGTTTGAATTTCTTCGAATGTACAAAAGGAATGGAGGTATACATGAGCAATTTAGGGACATTAGGTATGGACAGACGGGGTTGAAATATATTATTTAAGGAGCTATTTACATACTTGTTGAATAAGAAGGAAGGATACGAATTATTTTTGAAAAATTAAGTAAAAACAGAATTTCCTCGTGAAAGTTGTGCCAGGTAGAGGATAACATATAGGCACGGTGCAACAGTGTGAAAATACTATTTAATATAAAACTGAAAGAGCAATTGTTGTAAAAGTTCGTACCTTGACCTGTAAATGTCTTTTTTCTAAAAACTCTGGTATTTAAACCTTGAAGAGTTCGAGTGATTAAAATATCTAAAAATGGGAGTTTATTGTCGTCTTCGTGCTCAATTGTGAACTGTATATTTGGGTGTAAGCCATTAATATATTCCAAGAAATTTTCTGCATCCGCTGTAGATCTAAATAAAGCAATTGTGTCATCTATATATCTTCTGTAAAAGAGAGGACGACATGTTGAAGAACATCTTTCGAGCATTTGTTCTTCGAGAGCGCACATGAAGGCATTGGCCATAATTGGATCTAAAGGTGATCCCATAGAAACACCATGTTCTTGTTTGTAAATTACCTTGTTAAATATAAAGTGAGTGTCCTGCACTGCAATTTCCTAAAATTGTCCATGTTAAATCCGTGAAATAAAAAAATCATCAACAGAAAAGATTTTCTCTAAAATAATGTCGACCGTCGCCTGCAACGGTATATTTGTGAAGAGGGATGTGACATCAAAACTAACCATATGCAAGTCAGCATCCTGGGTGTCATGGTAATCGCTGTTTAGCGAAGAATTATATATTAAAGGAAAGGAAAATGCATCTTCTTCGAGTAGGTCTGCAGGAAGAAGGCATTCGCGCACATGTTGGAGGCGTCTGTTCTCACGATTGTTCGAGAAGTCCCAGATGTGTTATGGAACTCAGCACGGGCTGTCGCGTCGTCAGAAACGCTGCATATTATGATGTAACTTTTCGTCTGGATCCTTCTAAAAAGTTCCTGTTGGAAGACGACGTTCGGTGGTTAAACTCTGCCCTTTTCAGCCTCGCCTCCAAATCGCCGTCTGAGGAAGTAGAGAAATCAGATCACCAGAGAGAGATAAGAGAAGAATGTAGAGACTAAAAGGATAAGAGAGGAAAAGGATGTACCAGAGACAGTGTGAACGGAAACAAGTAAAGTCGCCTGTAATCGGAGAGAGAAAGAGAGATTTCTCGACGTTGAGCAACCCCATTCATTGAAGAAACGTCCTGCAAGTGGTTTTGAGGAGTAACGCGCCCTTCAAGTTTCAGAACTAAGTCATTTCTTCCTGCAGTATGGAGTCAAGAAGACGTCTGAAGTTTCTGCTGTCTCCTTTTGTGAAGCCGTCGCTTCGAGCACTGATTTTCGACAGCTGCAAAACTGGCCAGCAAGTACTTCATTACCCTACTGTTTCCCCAGTTTACCTATTGTAAGATTTTATTTTTGTTATGTAAATAGGAGTAACCATTCTGCATTTATCTTAGTTAGTAAGCTTGTAAATAAACTTCTGTTCTGTTTGAGTTTCTTTCTGTGTTTGTATCCCGAGTTTCAACTGTTGGTGCTGAATCCTTTTAGTTTATTTTAATATAGAACCTGAGCGGATCTCGGTTTCCGTAACACTGAGGTAAAATAACAGGTACAAGGCTGGCAGAATTATGTAAGGAATACTCATTATTGGTGAAAGGCTGTAACATTGGTACGAGATATTTAGCTATTTGATAGTTGGGAGTGTTATAAGCAGTCAAAATAGTTCTCAAAGAAACATCATCTTTGTGTGTTTTTGGAAGACCATATAAAATTCCGTATGAAGAACCAGAAGAATATAATTCTTGGTAGGTACTTTCAGTTACAATATTATTATCTTTAAAACCTTTCAACAACCTGTTGATTTTATCTTCCACCCTAAAGATTGGTTGGTGAGTTGGGTTACCTACTTCAATGAACTTTATTCAGCCCTTTAAAATATCATCCATTTTCTGTATTTATTTATTTTCATTTAAAATCACTGTGCCTCTTCCTTTGTCTGGTCTTGTAATGATAATGTCTGGATTTTTGGATAACCTTTTCAGTAGCTGATAATCATCTCTTCGAAAGAAAGGAAACCAGTTGGTTGACAAGCTTGAAAAGATTTTCTGAGCAATAGTTTGTATATCTCTTACAAAGAGATATACAAACTAAGACAATTGGGTCATTATTTCACCATAAGGATAGGCTTCCTGCCTTGATGCGGTCTTTAGTGGTTTATTGTTTCACTTGCCCAAATTGTAAAGTTGGGAAATATATTGGAGCCGCTAAAAGATTGCTCAAAGTCAGAGCTGATTCTCATCTTGGAGTTAGTCACTGAACTGGATGTCAATTAAAAACTAAAGAATTTTTTAATATAAGAGACCACTGTAAGAAATACAAGACATCATTCTCTTATGAAGATTTTAATGTTGTCCCCCAAGCACCCAATGACCACTCTCTCTCCTTATTGTTAACTATCAAACAGCTTATTTCTTCCCTAAACAGCCAGACCTCTTCCACTATCCTATATATCGCCTAAGTTGACGTCATCGTCCTGAAAAATGAGAATGCCACTCAGTTCTTAGCTCAGATAGAGTAAGGTACCAATACATTTTAACATCATAATTTTTATATATATAATTTTAAAAGTGTTTTCAGTACTAGGCTTTCAATGTTTTAAAAAAATTTCTTTAGCTTGTTTTTGTTTGTTTTAAATTTAAGTTTCTTGTTTTTAGACTTTGGGAGTTTTTTTTTTTAACCTAGTCCATGTTTTTATTTTTATTCTTTGTAATTTTACAGCCCTGATGATGAGACGTGGTCTCGAAAATTTGGCCAATAAATTTACAATGCTACGATGGCTGTTTGCTATTTTATTTCTGCTGAATCTGCGGCGTTCTAGATGCCCCAATCTTCTAGCATATATATAGCCAGAACCAAGGAAAGTAAGATCTTTTATAACAAGATTCATGTATCCTTGTTTATATGCAAGTTGCCCCTTTGAACTGAAAGCATCCATTCTCTAGAAAGCTATCTCTGCTCCCATTGGCTGTCGGAATTTACCCCCGCAGCGCGTTGGCGGAACTTACTAGGAGAAATTTTAAAAGGGGCAGGGACCAACGGCTCACCCTCAGAAGGACCTTAGAGCTCAGAAGCTCCTTACCCCACCGTGCAGGCACCACTTCACCCCTTTCTGCTCTCCCTACCTCCTCTGGGGAAGTCCCAAGTATATTTATACTTCCATAGTGCACAGAAATATCAGCAGATAAGAAGACAACCAAGCCCAGGATTTCCAGACAAACACCATGCATGATTGTGGTAGAACTTGGGAACCCTTGGAGTAAGCCTTCCATTTTCAATAACCAGTTTGCACAAAATTCTGAATGCCGTGTCTGGTTGCCCCCAGCCACGTGTTTTCGGTGGATCTACAATCAACCACCTTATTAGTTCCTGGACCTATGTAAATTAATGTAAATATAGTGCATTTGAAACTAAAGTCCAGCTTTTATGTAAATTCCTCCTTCCTCAGTAATATCGGCCTTCTGCCATAGTTTTTTTTCTCTTTTCTTTGTCGTAACCTCTTGTTCCTCCATTCAAGGCCAATTTTTTTCAGTGTTAAACTACATTTCTCAGGAGTGAACAGGCAATTCATAACTATATATATATATATATATATATATATATATATTATAATTATATATTAAACGAGTTTTTAGAACCAAATGATACTCGTTTTAAACTAAATGAAATAAACTGCTAACAGGCACTGCACCTACCTCGTTCGTTGCAGGTCATTTTGGGTGTTGGCTAAAAGAGCAAGCTAGGCAGAAATGAATTCCTGTAGATACAAAAATATACTTTTTATTTCCCAAATTTGCTAACATTAAAATGGAACAAAATCAATTAATGAAAATGGAATAAAATCGATTAACTCTGACCCCAAAAAAACTGTTACACTGTCGTTTCCTCTCTAAATCATTTTTAAGTAAGCAACCCCTCTTATTCTTATTTTTGGCCGACTAACCACAACATTTTAACAAGTCAGTAAAGTCTTAGAGAATCCATTTTTCTATATGGTGACATTGAACCCATCTGAAACAAAGAGACCACAATTATTACACCACTTTACCTATGAAAGTTAATCAAAAAGAATGTGTACTGCACCACACTTCTCTTTCTCCCACATATTAATTATCACTTCAAAGGTTAACCTTTTCAAAGTTCTTTCTTACGTTACCTAATTTGATGGGTCTGCAACACCTCTAAATACCTCTAAACACCTCTTCCAGGCATGTTCTGCACCCTGTCACAAGTAATCAATGAGTGTCCTCTCTTTTCCTTATTTCTTATAACCAAAGCCATATATCGTTTGCTTTTTTGGCTGTTTTTCATTTCATTATTCTTTGAGGGATCCAGCGCTTGTCTGTAACCGAACCGTTTCTAACCGGAAATAGCTGAGATTAACAATTCACTACTGCGCCTTTTTAAGGTGGCTCATTCACCTATATCTTTTGTGCACTCCCGTCGCACAACACATCGGCTACTGCTATATACTAGTTCATAATGTTTGCAGGATAGCCCCTATAACACATATTTCGACTATCATTATGGATACCATAACCGCAATCACTGGAACTGTGTAGCGTTAGTAGAAGAAGAATTCATCCTCATCATTATCCTCTAGCGGTGGAACCGTAACCGTCTTGAATGTAGGCGGAACTTGAACCGCCTCATGATTCCATGTAAGTGTTTCACGAACACCTTTGTCGAATAATTGTAGACACCGGCTGAGCGAGTGAACCATCCCGAAACAACTCAGCATGTGCCATTATTCAGCATCTGTGACACCTGTAGGTGTATCCTAACATCCCTGTTGCTGAACTGTAGATTAGATGTCTTCCGATGAAGGAATCGTTACCGCCACCTTGTTGTCAACTTGAAATATCCCGTGACTCTCATACAAGTGCACCTCGCACCCACCTCGTAGAAGATTGTAGACTCCTGATTTGTCCCAGAATGTATCCTGAGACGATCCACCGACGACATCTCGTCCATTGCAAAGGTGATCCATAACATCTCCGCTCGTGTTTAGATCCGACCTCTGTTACTGTAGAACTAAGCTGTTTCTGTCGTCACCATTGCGGGAAGTTGAGAAGTCTCTAAAGTCATCGTGTGTATGTATTTGAAAAGTTTACATGATCATAGAATAAGTAAAGTCTTGCTTTAACACACGAATTTGTCATCAACTAATATACTCAATCTCATGGTTAATTATTAAAAATTCCTCACTAAAACAAAATATGATCTTTACTCACTGAATCCTCATAACTAATCCCATATTTGACAAATATACTATTAAAAACCCCGTAATGCCTATGCAGCAAAACCCCTGTAATGTTTAGACAGTTAACCTCCATCAAATATAATCCCGAATACCCCTTCTATCTGACACATATACCCAGATAAATTCTGCCTCCTGTCTATAATAGAAATGCTATGTAAGGCTTAACCCCGATTACAAGTTTCCCTTGTAGGAGAGAAAAAAAAATAAAAAATCAACTTTTCCCATTACAAAATGTATAAAGAGAAAATATATATATATATATATATATAATTCAGCGCTTTCCCATATAAAACGCAGTATGTAACAGTAAGGAATTTGCTGCCGCAACTTATCCTATCGACCGGAATTGACCCCTTACATTCATCCCCATGGAATGTCATCATCGACATCCCTGAAAACAGTGCAAACCACCAAGTAATCAACTCCAAAAGAAAAAAAATCAGTAAGCGGTCTCATCACAGCATTGTCAGCATTAAGCCACCTGTGAATACCTCATGTGCTCAATTGCACTATGGACTTGTCTAGTCAGACTTGCAACTTCAGAAATCATTATTCCTCCAAGTGGCCCAAAATTATTTACTGATACTATAGAACCACATTCCTCAAAAACTATCCCTAGGACATCCTCAAAGGTACCCAAAAATTGTCCTCGAAAACGTAACTCATTCATGATACTGCCACATGTATGTAAAACCGCATAACCACCTAGTCGGGATATAAACCACAGAAAACATCAATTCAATAATTATATACCGCCAAATATAACCACTGGTGAATATAAAAATACGACACCTTCATAGGTACCCATAAAACTACAATGCAGTAGTGCCACCCCTAAGAGCCATAACATCATAAGAACCACAATACCCTCCTCTTTGGCTCGTAAAACCACAGATCATCACCAAAAATTATAACCACAAAAAATCCACCACCGCAGATTTTATAGCCAGAAAAAACTCAGCCCCAAAAATTCACCACAAAAATAGCCACAAAAAATTCAGCTCCAATAAACCCATACCGCCAGGGACCACCACACGGACCTGTTAAAATATTTCTCACCTTAACAGAAATTTGCCATACTTTCCACCCCGTTTTTCCTCGTGAAATAATTACTTCTGGTTTTTACGCCAAATTGCCGCAGTTTGCACATAAGTAATCTAGTAGAAGAAATGAAAGAGAGAAAAAATATTAAATTAAACCGACAAATCACATTTCACCATCAATTTGCAAAACCAGAAAAAAAGCAACTGCTCGATATTATATTAATTACCACAGCCAACTCTTTTCAATTTTGGTATGAGTTAATTTCGACCCTGTTTTTTTTCATCTAAAGTTTCCAGTCTTTTCCTCGGCTCTAAAAGGACCTTCAAATTTCGGACCCAATTTGTAATTTAGTTCATTTCTCACATTGATTTTCAGAAATACCTTGTCTCCAACACTGATTTTAACATCAGATGTTCTGCTATTACTCCTTTCTACCATTTCTTGGGTCATGGCCTCGAGATTACGGCTGAGACAAGCATGTCTCTCCTTCGCTGTGGAAATTAATGCTTCGATTGTATCTTCTTCATGATGATGTATAGTTAACAGATCAAATGTGCCTCGTGCTTGGCAACCAAACAAAGCTTCAAATGGAGACATTGTAATGGAATCACTAACCATAGTGTTAATATTATGTCTAACAACATCTATATATCTATCCTAGTTTTTATCATTACCACCTACAGTCTTCCTGAGAGCTTCGAGCACTTTCCTGTATGCTCGTTCACATAACCCATTAGCTTCAGGTCTGTATGGAATAATTGTTACTTTCTGTATCCCCATGACTTCCGCCAAACATTCTAAAGTTTTGTTTACAAATTCTCTGCCATTGTCGGTCAATAAAACCTCGGGTGAGCCATATCTGCAAATGATACCATTGAAAAATGCTATAGCTGCTGCTTCAGCTGTTTTATGCTTAAGTGGAAAAATTTCTACTATCCTCGTAAGTTCATCTATTATCACTAACAGGTACTTATTGGCATATCTAGATTCACAAAAATTTCCTAGGATATCCATATTTATTCTCTGAAAAGGTCTACTTGGTATCGGATATGACGCTAATTTGCAGGAAGTTATCCTTGCAGGTTTGCTAGCATTACATGCTGTACAGTTTTTCACAAAATTTTCCACATCTTTCCCCATATTTTTCCAAATATATTTAGCATGAACCTCATTATACGTTTTTTCTATCCCCAAGTGTGGACTAACGAACCTGCAATGCACTGTATCCAAAACCACTGGAATTAGGACTTTCAGAATTATTACGATCTGTGTCGTGTCTCCTTTACTTTCACTAGTCCTTAATTTATACTTAATTTTCCTGACCAACAGATTACCTTCTAATTCTAAACCCCAAATAGGTAACTTATAACGTTTCCTGACTAATTCCCCTCTAAGAAATGGTTTTGCGTCTGCCAAAATTTCATCTTCATCCTGCCTTTGCTCTATGAGACCCATATCCCATTGTATAGAATCGCTAGTAACTAGTGCAACTTGAAATCCCTCCGTGTCATAAAAACTTCTACTTAAGGGCATCTGCAACTACATTTAATTTACCTTTTATATATTTGAGCTTTGCATCGAAATCCCTGATAGTTAAAAACCATCAAGCTCTTTTAGGCGACAAATCAGCTTATTAAAAAGATCTAATAATGGCTTGTGGTCGGTAAGGACTTCTACTTTATTCCCCATCAGTAGCATTTTAAAATGAACCAAACTTGATACTATTGCAAAGGCTTCTTTATCAATGGTAGCCATTAATCTTTCATTGCTGCCCTTTGTCCTAAACTTCCTGCTATAAAACGCTATGGAATTGAATTTCCCCTCAAACTTTTGCATAAGGCAAGCACCTATACCCTCTTGACTGGCATCAGTCACTAATGTAAATGGTTTGCTGAAATCTGGAAATTTCAGAACTGGGGGATTCATTAATGCCTTCTTAAGTTTCTGAAAACTATCATTCTGGGGTCTTCCCCATTGAAATTGAATGTCTTCCCGCAATATATGTGTTAGAGGAGCTGCTATGTTAGAAAACCCTTTCACAAATCTACGGAAGAACCCCGTCATGCCTAGGAATGGTTTAATTTCTTTCTTTGATCTTGGGGTGCGAAAATCCGCTATTGCTTTGACTTTATTATCGTTTACTCTAACCCCTTCCTTAGATATAACATAGCCTAAATATGTGATTTGCTTTTTCAAGAATGAACACTTAGCTAACTTAATTTTCAACCCTGCTAACCTAAGTCTCCTAAGTACTTCCTTAAGCACTCCCAGCTGTTGCACGATCGAGTCTGTTGCAATTAATATGTCATCCATGTATACAAAAGCATTTTTACCCAATAACCCATGCAAAACTGTGTTCACCAACCTGGTAAAGGTCATCGGACTGCCTGATAAACCGAACGGCATCCGTGTAAATTCATAGTGTCCCTTGGGCACTGAAAAGGCAGTATATTCCTTACTATTTTTACTAAGAGGGACCTGCAGAAAACCCTGCACTAAATCAATTGAACTATAGATATTGTATCCCCTGATTTCTACAAAAAGATCTGGTATGCATGCGACCGGATAATGGTCAGGGATTGTTTTTTCATTTAAACGTCTAAAATCGATGCATACACGGACAGAACCGTCCTTCTTAGGCACTGCTAACAAAGGAAAATTGTATGGAGACACACTAGGTCTAATGATTCCTTCCTCTTCCCATTTATTAACCTCTTTCTCTACCTGTTCTCTGATTTTGAAAGGTATGCGGTATGCAGGAATATAAATAGGTTTTGTACCTTTCTCTAAGTTTACCTTATGTTCTAACACATTAGTCAATCCCAGTTTATCCCCTTGTAAGGCTAATGTATCCCCAAATTCTGCCAAGAGCTTGCTTACCGCTTCTATATGCTCATTATAATCCACATCAGGTAAGTGTTCTCTGAATATTCGCTTCCTTGATTGCATTTCTACCTCTGAAAACTCAGAGTTCCCCTCTACAATAGCCACTGAACCACTGTCATTACTCCAATCTTGGAGATCTACCACTTATGCGTTCTTCTGTTATTTCCTAACTGTATCATTACAGTTGAATAATTCTATCCATGTAACGCCAGTGTTTGATACACTGTTCACTGATGCCGTGCTTATAACCCTCTTAGTTTCTCACTACCTCAATTAATGCATACATCTGCGGGTTTTTTCACTTCCCTCAACTTCACTTTTACAGTAGTCTGTGAACCTGGCATTAAAATAACATCCTCTGATAAAACGCATTTATATTTGTGGTTAGTACCTCCCCGTTCCACGATCCCATAAATATGTTGTGGGTTCAATTCTTGGCCATTCCATTGAGGAGTGAGAGATGTGTATTTCTGGTGATAGAAGTTCACTCTCGATTTGGTTTGGAAGTCACGTAAAGCCGTTGGTCCCGTTGCTGAATAACCACAGGTTCCATGCAACATAAAAGCACCATACAGACAAACATAAATATCACCACTCGTGGTTCTTATTGCATCCTCCCCATTGTTAGTATCAGTAATAATATCAATATTAGTATCAGTATCACCACCCATATTGCCATTGTTACATCCACCAAAATTGTTACCACCTTGGCCCACAATAGCCTGTTTAACATCACCGGAGTTATTCCCCTTATCATCAGTGTGGGCTTTGGTATCACCACTCCCCATATCCCCAGTATCATCACCATTAGCACCGCCAAACGCACCCCCCTTTTTCAATAATCTCCATATCCTCAGTTAAACTTGCGTCCTCATAAGGGATAAAAACACCAAGTATACCAACCGTTATACCACTAACTCCTGCGTGGACCGAAATCTTGTGTCTTCTACATGCAGGATGGCCCAGCAAAAGTCTGTTGCCCAATGCAATCCTTTTTATAACCAAAAATGGTTCTAATAACACTATCACCCAGAGTAAACTGTATTCTAACTAATCTATGGGCTTGCACATCACACATCGTCTCCATTGAGGGTTTCAAAGGGTAATGGGAGAACATGGATTGATACAAATTATGTTCCATCAAGTTTATACTAGTGCTGGTGCCAATAAAGACCAGGATATCAACATCCTCCACTATTCCATATACTATAGGCCTGGGCTCTGGGGTGTACCCCACGAGACCACAATGGCACGTACAAATCATCTGTACCCTTTTTGTTGATCAGCTTTCCAAAAGTTTTGCCGATCCCTTTGCTCTCTTAAGTGACCTGCCTGGGAAGTTCTTGTATTATAACCCAGACCTTTGAGGTGTAGGTCTCATGTCTTTCCGTTTCTGAGACGGACAAACTTGCCAATAGTGATCCACACTCTTACACATTCCACAATATTTGACTCTAAATACTTTCTTTGTGTGCCCTGGTTTATTACAATTGTAGCAACGCAACTGCTGTTGCCTTTGATCGATCGATCCTCTATTTTATTCTACTTTTGCACACAAACGGGAAGAAGGAAATTCTGTGTGTCTTTGCACCGTATTTCTCGGACCGGTCCTGTTAATAAATGTACTATCCACAGTGGGACATTTGGACATATGTTTCTGAATTTGGGCATAAATTAATTCTTCGTCTGATGT
>NC_087201.1:60787628-60817628 GCF_015104395.2 Macrobrachium nipponense | reverse complement strand
TTTATGTTAAGCGTTACAACTAACTGGGAGGTTGAGTCCTTGATCATTTCTCATACATCTCATGATTTTTATGATAAAGAATGTTCACAAACAAACCAAACTAAATGACCTTGGTGGTTTTCTTTGAATGCTGTCATCAACAAGATTAAAGTTGATTAATGAGCAACTTTAGCCTGGTTGGAAACAGTATCTAAATATAACTGCCATGGTAATTGCTATTACCTTTGTTGGCATGGATCTGCAAACATTCTTTACAATAAGAATAATTCCATAAGAGATTTTAGGAAGTCTTAACCATTGAACACCTTCACTGTGGAACATGACGAACAATCGAGGCAAGTTAAAGGTGAAAACAAAGTAAGTACTTTTTCATCTGTATTAAATCTTAGTTTATTGTTAGAAGTGCGTTTGAAGTCCTTAAATTTTACGAGGACTATTATCCTCATCATCAGAGGGAATGAAACTAGACCACAATTTATACACGGACATTATTTTTATCGGTTTCCCGCTTGATATTTTGACTACTTGACCATCATGAGCAAACGGTTTAAATCTAGAGCATTAGCTTCCCTGACGAATCTGGAGAGTTTAGTCTCTCTCAGAACATAGCCGGCATTTGTCAGTTCTAAAGCATTAAAAGATTAATTTTTAGCTACCAAGTTGAATATACTTAACATAATCCTCTTTTCATTCCTTTTGCTGTACCTCTTCATGTTCTCTTTCTTCTGGCTTACTTTCCACCCTCTCATTACAATTGTTTCATAGTGCAACTGCGAGGTTTCCCTCCTGTTACACCTTTCAAACTTTCTTACTGTCATTTTCTTTTCAGTGCTGAGTGACCTCATAGGTCCCACCACTTGCCTTTAACTTAAATTCTATGTTCTATTCTATTCTCCCATTGTTAGCCAGATTACGATTGTTACAACTGATGACATAAACCCTACTTCGTCCTTTTTAGTTTTCTGTAAAAGAAAACTATTGAGATGGCTGTATTTCTTTCTGAATGCAGTTATTCTGTCCACTCTCAGATCTTGAAAATTAGTGAGGCTAGAGGGCTGATAATTAGAATGTTGATGATCCACCATAGAGGGTATATACATGGAGTTGCGATCTCTATACCAGTACTATGTAGTTCGGTGGTCTTCCAGCAGGACGGCGCTGCAGAGCCTTGCAGCCATATTTAAAGGTCTGGTAACCCCAAATTGAACAGGGGATTAGTGCAGTTTAATGAGTAAATGTTTAGCAAACTTTCAGGGTTTAGTGAGTAAGAATTTAGTGAATGAACCAAACAAAAACTTCTTTCAGTTTTCTTCTGAAGATTGAAAAACAAACCCACAAAATCACTGTGTAACGTGTTTACTTCTAAGTATTTACATTTAATTTTACTCCACACTCGAGTACTTTTAGGCCCTATCTGTGGCCCATTTTCAAGAGATGTTTGAGTTGTCAGCCTGGGTCAAGGCCCAGCAGTCTTCTGGAACTTCTTCTCGGTGAGCTGTCATTTATGTGATGGCTGTTCTGGTTTCTTGTGAGTTGCTAATTCCCTCTTGTCGCTCTTATGTCCTGAGCTGATGGTCAATGGGATTAACCCTTGTGGACCTAATCTCCAGGTCAGCAGGGTCAATCTTAGCTTCTTTTATTATCAAAGCTCGGCTTATGGGATCTTCTGAGGTAAAACCTTTGTTTCCTTCTATTACTTTAATCTCTCTGATGAGTGCTCCTTCTACTACCCTACGGCGACTAATTTTATTGCTTTTGTATATAAGCTTACTATTTTTAAAATCCATCTTATGGTCATTTTCCCAACAATGCCTAGCTATAGCACTCCCCTGAGAGTTAAGCTGTACTGCCCTTCTGTTTTCTTGGATTGTAGTCCTTATTCCCCTACCTGATTCCCCCACATATTTGCCTCCACAATTGTTGCAAATGATTATGTACACCCCCGCTACATCATCTGTATTACTGTCTTCTCCTTCCAATTTATTTTTACATACTTTGTTTTTTACGGTATTGTCAAAGGTAAACAAATTTATATTTACTTTCTTTCATTTTTGAAGTGATTTGTTTCATTGTAGGCATAAAAGGGAAGGCAACTATTTTCTTGTTTTCTTTATTCCATGTACTCTCTACATTTGCTCAGTAAAATATCTCCCTAGCTTTGTTGAGTGCCCGTTTTCTGAACCATTCTGGGTATGCTAATGCATCAAAGCTTTTATCGACGTAATTTATTTCTTGCTCTATCTCATTGCCCTAAGAAATAAACCTGTTAGAACACCTATTTTTATATCATGACTGTGAAAAGAGAAGAAATGAATATATGAGTTTGTATGTGGGCTTTCTATATGTGCTGAATTCATATCCTGTTTCTTTCTTTCTATGAGTATGTCTAAGAAGGGTAGTTTATTATTGTTGCTTTTCTCTAAAGTGAACGGGATGTTGTTATCAAACTTATTGTGTTCGTCTAGAAAAGTTTCTATTTTATTTTCATCACCTAGCAGAATAGCAAAAATTTCATCCACATATCTCCACCATCCTTGCAGTTTTAAGTTAGGGACAGTAACATTAGGAACTAGATGGGTTTCGAAATATTCTATCTAGATGTTAGCGAGTATAGGTGATCATGAGGACCCCATAGCTACTCCATATTTCTGTTTGTAAACTTGTCCCTCAAACGTGAAATAAGTATCACTGACACATAATTTAATCAACTCAAGCAAGACGCCTATTTCGATGTTTGGATTGAAAATACCTTCATTATGTTTAGTCTGAAGGAATTCTAATACTTCATCTAAGGGGACATTGGTGAATAATGCTACTACATCAAAACTAACCACGTGTCCCTTTATATTCTTTTTCTTAACTTTGTCTATGAAATCTACTGAATGTTTAATATGTGATTCTGAAAATATACTTAAGTATATTCCTAGTTCTCCAGCTAACCACACAGCTAAGGAGATTTAGTATCGCTCTGAAAGGATTAAAAAGATACAAAGATATTAGAATTATGAAAGCTGACAAAGGGGGTAGCATTGTTATCATGAATAGTTCAGAATATAGGGTTAAAATGTACAGGCTACTTGATGATGAAACTACTTATGCTAAAATAGAGAATCCTCCAACAATCCCAAAGCTTCAAGATACCTTTAATCAGAATGTGAAGAAAATAATAAGTAGACTAGGTAATGGGAAGGACATGCTATGCAATAAATTATTCTGAACTTTCATATATTTATGGCAGCCCCAAAATACACAAGGAGGGCTGCCCACTACCCCCTATTGTTTCTAGTAGGAAATCCCCTAACAAAAACTTAGCTGTGTGGTTGGCTGGAGAACTAGGAATCTTCTTCTTCTTCTTCTTCCCAGCTTTTTCCCATTTTTATATGGGGTCGCCGTTTCGGATGAGCCGTTTCCATCTATTTCTATCTTGCACTTCTGCCTCATCAATTCCCTTCTCATGTAAATCTCCTCTCACACAGTCCTTCCATCTCTTTCTTGGTCTCCCTCTCTTTCTTCTTCCTTGCACCTCCACTCCCATAGTATGTCTCCCAGCGTGGTCCTCATCTCTCCTCAACAGGTGTCCATACCATCTCAGCCTCCCCTCCTGCACTTTCTTTGATACTTCCACCACCTTAGTTGACCCCCTTATGTAGTCATTTCTGATCCTATCCACTCTTGTTACCCCAGACATCCACCTAAGCATTCTCATTTCTGCCACATCCATCTTCTTCTGCTCTGCTTTTCTCATGCTTGCTGTTTCCGTACCATACAGCATTGCTGTTCTTACCACCGTCTTGTGAAATTTTCCTTTTAACCTAAGCGGCACTCTTTTGTCACAAAGAACTCCCGAGGCCGCTCTCCAGTTGTTCCAGCCTGCCTGTACCCGATGTTTTACTTCTTCTTCCATACTTCCTCCAGCGTTAACAAAAGATCCCAAATACTTAAACTTATCAACTCTCCTTATTTGCTCTCCACCAAGCTGAATACTTTCTCTATCATCCCCCTCTATGGTGGTACACATATATTCTGTCTTGGATCTACTTATTCTCATTCCTCTGTCCTCCAGTACTTGTCTCCATCTTTCCAATTTCACTTCCAGATCTTCCCTGCTCTCTGCACACAGAACAATATCATCCGCATACAATATGTTCCATGGTACTGTCTCCCTTACTTCCTCTATTATAACATCCATCACTATGTTAAATATAAATGGGCTCAGAGCCGACCCCTGGTGTAATCCTACTCTCACCTCAAAACCTTCTGTCTCCCCAACACTGCTCCTCACTCTGGTAAATACATTCCGGTACATCTCTTGTATCAATCGCACATACTTCTCTGGCACCATCTTCTCCCTCAGGCTCCTCCATACCTCTTGTCTCGGGACTCTGTCATAAGCCTTTTCAAGGTCAATGAATACCATATGTAGGTCCCTTTGTCTTTCCCCGAATTTCTCCATTATTTGCCTCAGACAAAATATACCATCTGTTGTTCCCCTTCCCTTCATAAATCCCATCTGCTCTTTACCTATTTGTACTTCTTCTCTCAGTCTAGCATCTATCATCCTTTCCAGTATCTTCAAAGTGTGGGACATCAATTTAATGCCCCTATAATTACCACACTCTTGGACATCGCCTTTCCCTTTAAAAATTGGGATCAATATACTCCCACGCCACTCATTTGGTATCTTTTCCTGTTCAAGGATCTTTATCATAAGATCGTACAGTATATCCACTCCTTCATCTCCTAATGCTTTCCATGCCTCCACCGGGATCATGTCTGGTCCGGTTGCCTTCCCATTCTTCATCTTCTTCAGTGCATTTAGTACCTCTTGCTAGAAAACCTCATTACCATGCCAATGTTCACTTGCCCATCCTCTCTTATTAGTCTATTATTTTCTTCATTTAACAACTGTTCGAAATATTCTTTCCATCTCTTCACAATGTCTTCCTCCTTTCTAAGCACTACACCCTCTTGATTCTTTATTTGTTTGATGTGTGTATCTTTGGTGCTCTTATTTCTAGCCTTTGATAGCTTCATCATCTTCTTTAATCCTTCCTTTGTCCCCAGCTCATTATACACATCATCATACGACTTTGCTTTAGCTTGGGCTACCACCTTTTTCACCACCTTGTTTTTCTCTCTGTACCTATTTCTGTCTTCCACTGACTGTGACTCTTCCCATCTTTTCTTTGCCTCCTTCTTATCTTTTACTACTTTCTCAACAATGTCTTCATCCCACCACCAACTATCCTTTTCTTCCCATATGATACCAGATGTCTCTCCTAGCAGCTCCTTTCCATGCCTTCTTATTACTGCTGCATTTCGTGCCCACCATTCTTGAACATCTTCAATCCCTATATCAATATCCTCCAAAACCCTCCTCTTAAACTCTCTCTTCTTATCCCCTTCCTTCTGTAATTCGTACCATTTAATTTTCCTTATCCCTTTAGCTTTGGTTTTTCTTTCCCTTTTCAACTTCAAGTCCATACATAGCAGCCTGTGTTGGGGGGCTACATGGTCGCCTGGAATAACTTTGCAGTTCTTGACCTCCACCAGATTTATCCTTTTATACAAGAAAATAGTCTATCTGGGAGAATCTTCCCCCACTCCTATATGTTATTAGGTGTTCCCTTTTCTTCTCAAAAAAAATGTGTTTACTATTGCCATGTCGAATGACACAGCAAAGTCCACTACACTCTCTCCTTCTGGGTTTCTCTCCCCATTCCATGGCCCCCATGCACCCGCCCAATCGCCTCATTTTCACTTCCGACATGGCCATTCAAACTCTGCCCCAACTATCACCCTCTCATGCTCTTCCAGTTCTTGCATTATTCCATCCATGTCTCTCCAGAAATTTCCCTTCTCTTCTTCTGTGCAACCAACTTGTGGTGCATATGCGCTTATAATATTCAGAATCTCTCCTCCATAACATATCTTCAATCTGATGATACGGTCATTCTTTCTATGCACTTCTATTACCGAGTTCTTTAGTTCACTAGACAGTACTATGCCAACTCCATTTCTACCTTGTTTATTTGCTCCACTATAATATAGCTTATATCCATCTCCCAACTCTTTAGCTTTATTTCCTTTCCACCGCTGGAGAACTAGGAATATACTTAGGTATATTTTCAGAATCACATATTAAATATTCAGTAGATTTATAGCCAAAGTTAAGAAAAAGAATATAAAGGGACACGTGGTTAGTTTTGATGTAGTAGCATTATTCACCAATGTCCCCCTAGATAAAGTATTAGAATTCCTTCAGACTAAACATAATAAGGGTATTTTCAATCCAAACATCGAAATAGGCGTCTTGCTTGAGTTGATTAAATTATGTGTCAGTGATACTTATTTCACGTTTGAGGGACAAGTTTACAAACAGAAATATGGAGTAGCTATGGGTCCTCATTATCACCTATACTCGCTAACATCTATATGGGATATTTCGAAACCCATCTAGTTCCTAATGTTACTGTCCCTAACTTAAAACTGCAAGGATGGTCGAGATAAGTGGATGACATTTTTGCTATTCTGCTAGGTGATGAAAATGAAATAGAAACTTTTCTAGACAAACTCAATAAGTTTGATAACAACATCCAGTTCACTTTAGAGAAAAGTAACAATAATAAACTGCCATTTTTAGACATACTCATAGAAAGAAAAGAAACAGGATATGAATTCAGCACATATAGAAAGCCCACACATACAAACTCATATAATCATTTCTTCTCTTTTCACAGTCATGATATAAAAATAGGTGTTCTAACAGGTTTATTTCTTAGGGCAATGAGAACGTGTGACCCTTGCAAGATACAGCAAGAAATAAATTACATCGATAAAAGCTTTGATGCATTAGCATACCCAGAAGGGTTCAGAAAACGGACACTCAACAAAGCTAGGGAGATATTTTACTGAGCAAATGTAGAGAGTACATGGAATAAAGAAAACAAAAAAATAGTTGCCCTCCCTTTTATGCCTAAAATGAAACAAATCACTTCAAAACTGAAAGAAAGTAAATATAAATTTGTGTATACCTTTGATAATACCGTAAAAAACAAAGTATGTAAAAATAAATTGGAAGGAGAAGACAGTAATACAGATGATGTAGCGGGGGTGTACATAATCAATTGCAACAACTGTGGAGGCAAATATGTGGGGGAATCAGGTAGGGGAATAAGGACTACAATCCAAGAAAACAGAAGGGCAGTACAGCTTAACTCTCAGGGGAGTGCTATAGCTAGGCATTGTTGGGAAAATTACCATAGGATGGATTTTAAAAACAGTAGGCTTATATACAAAAGCAGTAAAATTAGTTGCCGTAGGGTAGTAGAAGGAGCACTCATCAGAGAGATTAAAATAATAGAAGGAAGCTTCTTTTATTATCAAAGCTGAGCTTTGATAATAAAAGAAGCTAAGATTGACCCTGCTGACCTGGAGATTAGGTTTTCTGCCCAACAGACTTTTGGTGACCACTCCCTTACCACAAGGGTTAATCACATTGGCCATCAGCTCAGGACATAAGAGCGACCAGAGTGAATTAGCAACTCTCAAGAAACCAGACAGCCATCAAATAAATGACAGCTCAACAAGAAGTTCCAGAAGACTGCTGGGCCTTGACCCAGGCTGACAACCCAAACATCGCTTGAAAATGGGCCACAGATAGGGCCTGAAAGTACTCGAGTGTGGAGTAAAATTAAATGTAAATACTTAGAAGTAAACATGCTATACAATATTTTTTTGGGTTTCTTTTTCAATTTAGTGAATGTTCATGTTTTATGAATGTTTACTGTGTGTTTAGGGTTTAGTGAATGTTATTGAATGTTGACTGTGTAAGTATTCAGTGAATGTTCAGTGAGTCTCTAGGGTTTTAGAATGTTTTGTGAATGTTAGTGAATGTTTAGTGTGTAAGTATACAGTGAATGTTTAGTTATCTTTGTATGTTTTAGTAGATATTCTTTTGTGAATGTTTAGTATGTAAGTATTCAGTGAATGTTTAGGTGTTTAGTGCATGTTTAGTGTGTAAGTATACAGTGAATGTTTAGTTATTCTTTACGGTTTTAGATACTGTTTTTGTGAATGTTTAGTATGTAAGTATTCAGTGAATGTTTAGGTTTTTAGTGCATTTTTAGTGTGTAAGCATTCAGTGAGTGTTTAAGATTTAGTGAATGTTTAGTGTCTAAGTGTTTGGTGTGTTTTAGTGAGTGTTTAGGGTTTAGTGAAGGTTTAGTGCGTGTTAGTGTTCATTGAATGTTTAGTGAATATTTAGCAAGTATTTAAAGTTTAGTGAATGGTTGGTGAATTTTTAAGAGGATTTAGGCAATGTTTAGTGCATAGCATTTAAGTGAATGTTTAGTGAATATTTAGCAAGTATTTAAAGTTTAGTGAATGGTTGGTGAGTGTTTAGGTGTTAGTGTATGTTAATGTTCAGTAAATTTTTAGTGCGTTAGTATTCAGTGAATGTTTGGTGAGTTTTTAGGTTTAGTTAATGTTTTGTGAATGTTTGTGTTTAGTGTGTTTAGTAAATGTTTATTCTGTAAGCATTTATTGAGTGGTTAGTGAAAGTCTTGTGATTGTTAGTGTTTAGTGAATGTTTAGTGTGGGATGGTTATTAATTTGTTAGTGTTTAATGAGTGTTTAGGGGTTTAATGAGCATTTAGGGTTTAGTGAGGATTTGGTGTTTAATGAGTATTTAGGGTTTAATGAGTGTTTAGTGTATAGTGAATGATTAGTGCATAGTGAGTACTTAGTGTATAGTGAGTACTTAGTGAATGCTTAGTGATTGTTTAGTGTCTGATTAATGTTTAGGGTTAAGTGAGTGTTTAGTGAGTGCTTGAGGTATAGTGAGTATTTAGAGAGTTTAGCATTATATGGGCGTTTAGTGTTTGGTGAGTGTTTAGTGTTACTGAGTGTGAGTGTATGTTAAGTATGCGTGTTTAGTGAGTGTATGTAAGTGTGAGTGCTAAGTGAGTGTAAGTGCATTGTGAATTTTAGTGTTTACTGATTGTACATTACTGTTTAGTTGGTGCTTAGTGACTGTATGCAAAGAAATTCCTGTAATTTACAAGAACCATTTATGCTTGACACTGCTTAGATCCAAGAGCAGCTGCTTAGGCCTTGACCACAATGATTGGAGTGCTTAGGCCAACCTGGTTTTGTAAGGTAATTTTTCTCTGTGAAATTGAGTCCAGTAATAATGATAATAATAATATCAACAACACTAATAATAATAACAGTAGTAAAAATGATAACATTAATAATAATAATATTAAGAAGATAATAATAATAGTAAAAAAGATCAAAATAATAACAATAAAAAAATAATGCATTAAAGTACCGCACGTATGGCCGCCCGAAGTCACACTCTCGGCAGGGAGATCACCACTCTAGTGATTGACGCTCTATCTGATCCACCCTTCAGTCATCAAACATACCAAATTGCAGCCTTCTAGCCTCACTAGTTTTTATTTAATTTAAGGTTAAATTTAGCCATGATCGCACATTCGTCACCGCTGTAGGTCCCAACAACATAGGCCATCAATGGCGGTGACTGAAAGTTTTATGGGCTGCGGTTGAGTTTCATACAACGTTAAACATTGTACAGAAAACTCAGTTGCTTCGAAGAACTTTCGGCGCATTTTTATTTGTTTACAGCAGTATCCAGAAACTAAAAACTAAGTTAAAATGGGTTCTGGTATAATAGTACTACATGAATGCTGGAACACGAGAAATATTAGTCGAGAAATAACAATACCCAGAGCAATAAAAACCGAAAGAATGCTGAGAAAAAAAATATTTATAAGGTAGAGAAAATAATTTGGTGTAGAAAGTTGTGATACTGAAACATTTTATTTAATACTCCAATAAGAGAAATGTCACTATATGGTTTGCTTAGTCCTTTTCCACAAATACAGGTCCCTCAGATTTTAACACGCATTTCGTAGCCGTGATATTTGAATAGAATAAAAACAAAGCGTAACGTGTAGCTATGCATCATTCAAGAAATCCTGCCTAAAGCATGTCCTCCTCAAGTGACAATTTTACCAGAAGATTATTTTCCCCAGAAACCACAGGATGCAAGATATATGGTGCGGGGTTGGAGCCCTGCAACAACAATCGTTTTGACTTCAAATACTACGACTACTATAGACCAACTGTGAAGGAACCTTTCATTGAAGTAGCAGGGGGAAAACCAACCTTTCCTGTTCCTAATTTAGCTTCGGGGTAAGTACAAAGAAATGTCTTAACAATAAGGAAACCGCAGGTAGCATGTAAACGTGGAAACTACTTGCTGACAGTACTGCTATGCTCAGAACTGATGCTACATGATTGCATAGGATTTCATTCAAAATTCATTAACTGGAACCTAAAATGCTCCATTTATCTGTTATTTCAATGCTAAAATACGGTTATTGCATACGCTACTATAAGGCCAAAGAGTGAAATCTGTTATATATTAAAAAAAAAAAATATATCACGTGTAGCCAAATTTCGGAATAAACACTTACAAAACATTTTCAAAACTTTCGTTCACTCATCGCTGATGCATTTGACTAAAACGTAGTCGTTGTCCAACCTCAATGGAATTGTTAAATAAAAAAAAAAAATGAAAGAATTGTCATGACATTAATAAAGCTTCCAAAGCAACCATAATATTTGAAATTGTCCTGTTTGATTGCTTTAACGTCTCAACGTTGAAAAAATGTAAATATGTAAATTCAAATGTAGAATGCGCCCACTGATAACAACGCGTGAGTGGAGCGTGTGTGACACAAACATTAGAGTGGCGCTGCAACAAGAACCATTGTTACTTGCTACTCTACAGTGAGTAGCAACACTGAAATTACCCTGAAAACATTTATTTTATATTTATTAGAGGAATATTTGGATTTTCATACAAATAAAGTTATTTATGATGATTTCTTTCTTAACTACATTAAAAATGATGGCTTACTGGCAAATTTTCACCTATGCAATTTGTCTTATCAAAGCCAAGATTTTGTTCCTAGGCCTAGGTGTGTTAGATTTTTTACTTTACACTTACCGTTCACTTCTCTATATTAACAATTTCTGGACAGAAAACATATAAGGTTCTCTACACATTCTTGCACTTCAAGTTACCTTATGAAAGAATAAATTATAAACCAAAAGTGAGCAGAAGGACCTTTAAAAACGAAGTGTTCCATACGCCTTGATATTAGGTAATACTATTAGCTGTTTCTATTAATAGCCATCTTCTTCATATAATCAAAATTATCATCATCTTTTATTCCTCAAAGAACAGGTAATCTCTACAAATAAATTCATTAGTAACAGATTAGTACATCTCAGAAGGCTTAGATGATTTTTTAAGACCTATAAATCATTTTGCAACATACAGGCAATTTAAACAGCTTAAAACTTCAACATTAAAGAACCTTGTTGTAATTCATATTCCTATTTTTAGTAGCAGATTTATCTCAGAAGGCTTAGATTATTTTTTAGGCCTATAAATCATTTTGCAACATACAGGCAGCTTAAACACAGCCTAAAACTTCAACATTAAAAAAAACTTTTTGTAATTCCTATTTCTATTTTGAATATGTTGTTTTGACTGTTGAGTTTATTAGGTCTACTGTTATAATGCTTCAGGCATAGTCATGTTGACCAGTCCAAGGAGCATGTTAAGTGCACTGTCATTGATGGCGCCACTAACCTTATCACTAACCTGAACTAAACAACGTAAAAAAAATAAGTTCAAATTACACATTACGAATAATACCAATGCATAAAAGGGATCATATTTACTATATAACCATGAGGCAAATAGTCCTAGCTGTGAATTCACAAACTTTTCGACATGTATGACATTAGAAAAAAAATAGTTTAACACAACTTGGCAACGTCACATTGAGTCTGAGAATGTGGAAGATACAAAAAGAATCGTGTCGCATCAGATTTGAGCATCACTGTACGTACCTACCGCTATTGTTATTGGAGCCTACCTAAGTCTGACCTTGGGTGTGCCAGCACAGTTTGATATTGTCCCTCTGTGGTTGTACCCATTTCTCTATCTGGACCTAAAACAATTCCATGAATAATGAAGATTTGCAGATGCTAGATCGGTGATTGATGCCTTTTATAGCAATATCTTTTCTGTTCACTTGTATTTAGGGTCTGGTGGCAGCGTTCCCTTAGTGAAGCATCACTTCCTCTGCCATACCAAACCCTTTTAATACTTTCTGAGACTAGCTGCCCTGTTGTGAGTACCAGTTATTTGTAGCTTATCGAATCCTATGCTTATTTATGAGGCAAACTGCCAAGTTGTGAGCCTCGTGTACTCTAGCTAATCCAGTCCTTTCCACCAGTCTGGGACTAGACCTGGATGTCTTAATCCTAGAGAAGTGGAAAGGTTTGGATTCTACAAATAACTGGTACTCACAACAGGGCATCTAGCCTGAGAAAGTATTAAAGGGTTTGGTGTGGCAGAGGTAAGTGATGATTCTCTAAGGGAACGCTGCCATCAGACCTTAAAAACAAGTGAACAGAAAAGATATTGCTATGAAAGGCATCAATCCCCATTCTAGTATCTGTACGTCCCCGAAATATCGAACTACAGTAAAGGTGCAAATTTAAGTTCAGAAGACGACAGAATCTTTTTACTACACCATTGGATACAGAGGTCAACTTTTAAATCTTGAAACATAAATGGTGCTGTTTTACCTAATTCCTCTTCGTGTCTTCTGTGGGTTAACTGCCCTATTTCATACTGTATTCTCTCCTGCTGGAAAGACTCCATGCGCCCCACTGGCTAGACCCATTCCACAAGCACAGATGGGGAAAGTAATGAGGCATTGTGTGCATGCTGGCTAGATTAAATGCATTCCAGGCTAGATGAGGTATGATTTTGCCTTTAATGGCATAATAAAAGCTACAGCCGGGTTGCTTTTAAAAGGATTCTCTTTTAAAGGTATTGCAGCTCTTTCAATTTGCCATCTTATTTTTCTCTCCTTTTATTTCATTAGATTTACTCATATTGTTGATTTTGTTTCATTTACTATTCAAAATTCATTTAATAGCTAATTTTATTAAATTCTGGACATCGCCAGTTCTTTTTTCATTACCGGCTCCTGAGGTGACTTGTTCAAAGAATTTGTCTAATGCATTTATTTTCAATTTAGAACGAGTCTGCTACGGAGCTAGCCCCTCCCTTGAAATTGTTTTTATTCATAGAAGTATTGGCGCATGCAGTTTCATCTTTTGAACTCAATGTCAGAATATTTTCATGAGTTCAACTGGAAACTTTGTTGTTGCAGTTTTCAAAGCTCCTCTTTAGAGCAAAGTTTCCTGGTAATTTACCTTTTCCGTAGTCACTGTAAATCTGCGGTGCAGTCAATGCACAGGGGGTTTCTACTGAATTGCTTTGACTTGATATCAAGTTTTTCATCTTAACACGATTTCTAGAGTTGTGAAGAAAAATAAAACGTCAATTAAGAAATTTGCTGCTTGTACACTTGTGACTTTTTTATACTCGCAAATATTAAGCCATAAAAGTCGTTTTTATATTCAAATATTAAGCCATAAATATCGTTTTTATATTCAAATATTAAGCCATAAATATAATTTAATATCCAATTCACTGTACACTCGAGCAGAATACTATTGGCAGAGCTTCATGATTTTTCGTCCAGCTGCCTGACAGACAATTCATGCCTTATCAATCTATTTTTCTTTTCAAAGATTTAAGAAATCTTATGTAATGATGTTAAAAAAGTCCCTGATATCTTTGGAATATCATGTTATATAATTGTGTAAAACTATTTTCCTTAATAGAAAAATTTTCTGACGTGAACGAAACTTAAGTGATAACGTCATATCACAACCACTGACACATAACTAAGTAGATAGGAGACACCTGTCATTTAGTGTCATTTAGAAAGTATCGCATAAACATAATCCTTATATTGTTATTTCAATATTAAGTTGAAGGCAGTTGAACGAGTCCATTTATTACATTTTGCAGAAAACATTGGAAATCACAAAATGCCAACAAAGATGAAAAAAAATCAATTATAACCTTAACAGTGTGAGTCCCCATGTGACCTCACTATGTTGCTTTCAATGCCGTGATGTGCTCGGGAATCGGAAGTCAATGTGTCATTTAGCAGTCAAAGAAACATTCCCCGCTCAGCGAGAGACAATTATTGCACTACATTTGGTGTAAGTTTCTATTAGAGAGATATCAAAAAGCTTAATATACCGAAGAGAATCATACATAGTTGAACTGAATTGTTTAGAGAATGACAAAGTTTAGAAAATGAGCCTAGAAGTGGAACTCCTCGAAGCACCACAAGAGAGCAAGACAATTGGTGTAACACGAGTTTATGCAACCAGGAATCATGGCTAGGTCTATGCCTATGACTGGTGTCTGATGAATTACTTTAGATGAAGAGGGAGAGATTTTTAAAAACACGCTTCAAATCTATATTGAATAAGCAAGTCTACCTTTGTTGGATGGGAGATTCAGTTAGTCCTTTTTTTTTTATTGGTGTCCAGTGAATACCGCTGATAGGTAGGGAAACAGATTCAATGATGCATGCATTTTTTTTCTTCAAAACCTAATCCTCCTATACGGGAACCGCGGCTCCCCCACATCTCAGGCTACTCCGAATTCTCGCTACCAATTCCATCGCGTGAAAGCAGCACTAATGATAACGGTTATTGTAAAATTCCCCCACTGGCAAACGAAGCCTTAAAATGCATATGTTTATAGAACCTTTTTCTGCTCAAAATAACTTTTTCTTTCGTTCCCCAAAACATTTGCATAAACTCGTGTTACACCCTGCACGATCGTTGCAGCTTTCAAAGAACAACCCCTGATTACAGCTGTAGGGTTTTATTGTGACAATATCTGAAATAGACTTAAATGGCAAAGTCACCTTTCTCATTTCCTATCCTTTCAGCTACTTAAAATATGATTATGGCAGTAGGTCTAGGCATACATTTGAAACTAATTTTGATTAAATTCTATTTAGAAGAAATAAATAGCTACAGAAAGATTAACCCAAGAAAAGTTTTATGAAAGTGAGCCTTTCTTTATGTATTCATCAGTTTTGACTCCCACAGCTTTCTAACGTGTCTGTATGAAATAGGATGATATACAAGGAATTGGATGAAAAAAAAAGATACTAAATTGTATTCGTTTGATTTCTTATGATTGCTTTTTGACAGAGATAGCTAGATCTGAGTAAATTATGTTAAGGAATAATGAAAAGGACAATAAAAAAGAGCATGACCAATAAAAAAGAGTAACAGGAATAATCAAGTAAAGCAGATTATTATAGATATTGTCAATTTAAATAATAATTCACATTGCGCATCCGAGAGGGTCTGCTGCTGAAAATAGACCCAGGCTAATCAGGAGTCAAAATCAGAAGTCAAATTTAGGTTTACTAACTGTGTTATGCAAATTATTTTATTGATGATCAAAGGACAAAATGAGTTGAATCACACTTTGCTATTAAAGAATATTGACAGGCTAAATGTATTATTTATCGGCTGTAGGTGACGAACTGATGATACCCACTACAGTACAATACGTTGGGTCATGACTCTATCGGCTGCAAAGCCAACCTCCAAATGCTTACTTATACCATCGAGGCCTTGATACCATGATACCACTAAGCCTTAGTTGTTGAGAATGAAATTAGAATTCTTTGATATGTTCAATAAATGTTCTCACTTCTAATTTGACGAATTCATGTATATACTCAATTCTAATTTATTTCGTGTGTAACATCTCTGAAAGGAAATATTATTTATTGATAAGTAAATAATCTGGCACCTGCATTTAGCAATATTTCCATAACGAACAATGAATTAAGAAACTAAGCCAATTATTAATGGGCCGACTGATAGGATTCGAACCGATGCCAAGTTTAGAAGCAACGTTCTTGCTAAACCAGAAATCGTTTCTAATCCTGCCGGTGATGAAGCGCTGATCATTCATCATTCTCTTTGGTATATGTTTTCCCCAAGGTGAAGTGAAATTAAATTCAACGCTATGTGGCTTAATATTTATGCCTTCTGCAGAACTTCGTCCTTTTCGTTTTTTCAAACATCTATACCAGTTCACGGTTTTATGCTCGACTGAGAGTTGAGCTGTCAGCATCCTGATTGATGAAATAAAAGACACATGACCCTGAAATGATGGTAGGTTATTTCTCTCTCTCTCTCTCTCTACAAAGTGGTTATATGATCCTCTTCCATAAACGTTCAAACACAGCCCTGTTTAGCTATACTGTACAAAACACCATACCTATATTTGTATAGCCAAAAAAATACAGTATGAATACATGCATAAGAATTTTGTTTGTACAATAGGAATTGTTCCTTTTCCTTTCTGCTTTCCATTTGCATGAATGCTTTAGTTTAGTAAACCAGTTGATTTTCATTTCCTTGGGTATCTTTTTCGAAGGAATACAAAATATTTTAAAGATTTGAATGTAATAACCAAAATGTTACCATCAAAAGAATGAAGGTTTTGTAATGGTCTTCCTTTGTGAGCACACTCGGTTTAATTATTCATTATCGTAGAATTTGCTCTTCAAAGTTCAAACTCGTCATAAACTGTCCATTTAATATCAACTCCAGCGAGCATTCTGGAAAAGCGGTTGACGGCGACGCCGTCACGACTCGGTGGGAAGGAGGCAGCGTCGGGGCTTGGTGGATGGTCGATCTTGGAGCTCATTACGTCGTCTACTCAGTGGTCATCGTGCCAAGACCTGGCCCCTTTGCATACAGATTTCAAGCAGTAGAGGTAAGAAACAGACTTTTTAATCTTTTGGGCATTGTCCCTCTGTAAAATAAGGAGCTAAAATGAGACTAATGTTTACGATAGTAAGGAAAGAATTGTTCTTTGTATTATGGCGCCAGATTATATGCTGTTGAGACGAGAGCCTCTCCTACAAAACTGTCTCCCGGAGAAGCAGGCTCACCCACATCAGTCCCGGAAACTCGGAAATGCAGTCAGCTGGTGCCTTATAGTCAGTAAAACCTAACAGTCATTACAGAATGGTTAGCATTAAGCAGGTTATAAAAATCCGAGTGTAACATTTGTGGCCAATTCTCAGATGGCAAAGGAAGTTCCCCATTTTGACATACTGCAGTAACGAAATGAAGGGAAGCTCTAGAAGGGGCTGTATCGAGCATTATGGTTGCTACTAACCAGAGTCGCCTCAAGATTTGTTGAGTCTTCTCTACTTTTGGTGCAGTGTCTGGTATGATTTCCTTAGGTGACAAGGGAGTCGGGGATTCTTCTTCTGTCCGTTGCTTGATTAAGTGTTCCTCGTCTAATTCTCTGACTTATCAAATGATTGCATTGATGACATCCGTGATTAATCTCTTCATAGGAAATTATCATTAGAGATTTTGTCATGCTCGTTTGATTCCTCACATACGTCATTCGTTTTGAATTATTATGTCTTCGCTAACTGGAAAAAACAGCCAAACACTGAAGTCCATGTAACTCATTCAAAGAAATAAAGGTTCACCAAAAAGTGAAACTTTGTCTACCCAGCGTGCTTATCATGTTAACAAAGAAAGTAAATTGGTGGATCAGCTGTATAAATTGGAATTGACTAAATATTGTGGATTCAGTCCTGCATACCTCTAAGCTATAAAGGAAGGGGCGGTGAATGTGGCAAATCTTCTCAAGTCCTCATCACCCTGAGTGTCTTGAACACTGACGTAGAAATATTGAGATAAAATTAGTAGTATAGTTACATGGGGATTATTTTTAAGTCAGTACACGTTGCACGGAAATTAAGTTTCTTGCTTCTTTCTTTACTTTCGACAAGTCATTTAAACAATTTTGAGTTAGAATAAAGTTGACAAGGCTGAAGGAAAGAGTCAGGCAAACGTTCGTGTTCACAAAAGGAAAGGTATAACAATTTTATTTATGTACAGAGAGAGAGAGAGAGAGCAATAAAAATGTAAAAAGATCTATATCATGGACAAGGGTGACTGAGTGAAGCGGTAAGATGATAATGATTCTAGTGAGAGAATTAAAACCTAAGTGGCAGAAAATTTGAGTTGGATCAAAAGGCAGCAGCAAAGATTGAAGAAGAGCAGAGCAAAGTGGGAGATGGGGGTTCAAGGGAGTACCGCCGTCATTGCACCACACAGGGTGCGCTGTAGGCATTGATAAAGGTTCTTTCCAGCGTCCCTTTGGCTCCTAGCTGCAACCCCCTTCATTCCTTTTACTCTACCTCCATTCATATTTTTCTTCCCCCTGTAGAGGGTAGTGCTGTCAGTATACCTCAAGCGGTTCACTGTAGGCATTACTTAAGGTTTTTTGCAGCATGCCTTCGTCCTCTAGCTGTAACTGCTTTCGTTCTTTTTACTGTACCTCCTTTCATATTCTCTTTCCTCCATCTTACTGTCCACTCTTCTAACAGTTGATTCATAGTGCAACTGCTTTGAGGTTTTCCTCCTGTTACACCTTTCAAACCTTGTACTGTCAATTTCCGTTTCAGCGATGAATGGCCTCGTAGGTCCAAGTACTTGGCCTATGGTCTAAATTTTAGATTCAGTTCAATCAGTTGAACCTATCTTTCTTCCATCTGGTGATCCTGACCATCTCCTAAAAATGATTTCATAGTGCAACTGCTTTGAGGTTTTCCTCCTGATGTACAGTTCAAACCCACCTACTCTTAATTCCCTTTACAGCACTGAATAACCTCGTAGGTCCCAGTGCTTGGCCTATACTCTATATTCCGTTCCATCCCCTTTCGTTTAACCTGCGCACATTTCTTTCAGGTTCGAGGAGGTTCTGAGTACCGCGGTGACGGGGACTTCACTCAGTGGGACTTGCTTGGTTATTACGAAGGCCCTTCCTCCTATTCGCAGGGTCCCATTTACTTCAATAAAAGCCAGGGCATCTGTGGACGCTACCTCGCGGTCAAGAGAATCAACTCACTCACTGACGTCTTGGCTTTCATGGAACTTTATGCGTACGTGGTCAAATAATCATCAACCAGTCTCACAAACTAACCCTCTGAAGTGATTAGATTTTGCATTGGATAAGTTTTTCTGTACATCATGCTTTCCAGTACTTGTAACAGAAATTTTGATGCTAGTAAGTATGTGCACACACTTATCTACTTAATGGTTGTTAACAGTGTTCTAGTATTAGGCAATTAGTATCCCGAGATGGTTAGATATCCACCTGTTTAACAACAATCATTGCTCCTCAATGGCGTGGTCGGTATGGTGTTGGCGTGCCACCTCGTTGGTCGCGAGTTCGATTCTCAGGCATTCCATTGAGGTGTATATGTGTATTTCTGGTGATAGAAGTTCACTCTCGACGTGGTTCGGAAGTCACGTAAAGCCGTTGCTGAATAACCACTGGTTCCATGCAACGTAAAAACGCCATACAAACAAACATATAAAACAACAATCTTAAAGTTCGATTAGGTTTCACCCCTTACTTTGTCCTTCACTAATTATAAATCATATAACCGTGTTTTAACCTCTCGTCCAGTAGTGGGATTCAAACATTTGTCAGCCGGCTCTATCACAAAAACCCTGTCATTCTGTCAAATTTGCTCCACTGAGGTTCAAACGTTCATCTTGGACTCTAGCAAATAAAATGATCAGTTATAATTATTTCCCAAATAAAATGTCTAATTAATAGTTATAATTACTTCCCAACTAAAATGTCTAAATAATGGTCAAGCATCATTATAATAAAAGTGAGGAGTGTCTTTATGTTACTATACTATATACTAGGCAATAATTTCAATAACGTGAAGATATATCCATACACTACCAGTATGCTACAAGTGTTTGAATGTTGTGCTTTTTTTTTCAATCACCATTACTATTCTTATGAATCATGTGTATTACTGTTTATAGATTTTAGGATTATGTGTAATCTTCGGAAAGTAAAAATAAAAATACCCTACTACCGAGTTTGCTGATTGACATTAAATGCTGAATAGATCTAAGTATGGGGCCGCGTCGGGTGTTTCCGTGGAAATCGACTTTTTCTAAAGTATTTTGGTTGCATGTTGAGAATTTACTGTTATTTTTTGTCGGTCCACTTTAATTAACCCCCTTTTATAGAATTACCAAATGCTGCAATTCTGTAAAAGGAAAAATAATAAACCACTTGTTGAAATACACTAACGACACGTTATCGTATGGGATGCGGTAGACTGCCGACCTTGAATGGCCAGTAGATTGTGGTCGTTCGATTTAGACTATTTATTGAGAGAGAGAGAGAGAGAAAAGCCAGATTTTCAATCTAGCAGCTAGCGTAGTTTTCTCGGGGAATTGCGTCTTTATCTGGCAAAATGTTTAATTCAGTCGTTTTCTGGAAAAGGTAAATATTTCAGTAAATCATGAACTGTATATTTGCATTTTAGTTACGTTATTGCCCTATTTTTTTTTTTTTCCTAATGAACAATACCATATGAAAGAAACCTTTTCGTACGAGCAAGGAGAATCTGATACATTTCTTGTGTAAGAGTTTAAAATTAAAAGTGAATATAATAATAATGATAGATATGAATAAGCATGATATTATTAGTGTCACCTTTTCTTATGCATTCTCTATTATCAAGGTCAGTATGACATTTAATTGCAAGACATACAATATAATATATATTTATATGATTGTTGTGTTTTCCCTCCATGCTAGTGTAGCAGGTAAAATATTTTTTTTCTCTGAAATATTTCAGTTAATAATACAAGCATGAAATTTGGTAGGTACATATCTTCTCCATGTGCCACTTTTTGAAAATTACTCGGTGTCCAATCAAAATTCCAAAATGGCCGCTAGTCAAGGTTTTAACATGGGACTCAAGTGCCTCTGGTCATGTTTTTCTGCATTTGATTTGGTGGTACACATTTTAGGCAGTCACCAAGCATAAGTAAAATGCATTTATGTAAAAGATTTTATATAGAATATATAAAGCAAGATGGCACCCAATGTGGCGGCCAAAAACCTTAAATAATCACGTCTCAGGATTCAGTATGCATGGAAAAATGTCGTCCTGTTCAATATGATGATTTGCAAGTCTATATATAATTGAGATGGTGGTTTTATCTTTAGTTTAAATTTAAAAGAGTGAATGTCAGCGCACAACCAAGGCACATTGGGGACTTCACTGTTGTGTAACTCAACATGGGGTTCAATATTAGCTAATCGTGGTTTACTCATGCTGCACTTAGCTTTGCTTTAGTGTAGTTTAGTGTCCCAAATGCTGTCTTAATAGCTCCATATCAATTAGTTGGCAGAAATTGCAAATATAGTTGGTAGATCTAGTTAGACAGGTGCGCCTGAATTGACAGAAAGTGCCACTGTGTTAGAGCTAAGCCAAGGGTAAGTGGGGCTGTACATGGCTTGTTCATGTACTTACCTGGATGGTGTACAAATCACAGGGTACTTAGATGACATTGGATGAATGACTGGGCTAGGTGTAGGGTGACTGATCCTAGTTGTATCCCATACATCAATGTGCATATCAGATAAGGTGGTAAAGGGACAGCCCCTTGACCTTAATTAAGAGCTCATAATGGCAAGTGTAAATTCAATCACACGCAAAAGGAAGACTGGCTGGAGCAAATGTTGTCTTTGCCAGGAAGTAAAGAAAAATGAAGGTCTATCTTCACCCTTGGCTTCTGAACATCATAATCTTGAACATGATAGGTAGGTAATGATTTCAACCAATGCTCCATTGTTCCAGGAGATTGGTGAATACTGCTTAACTTTGACCCAGCAAGCACAGGACAGGAAGAAGTTAATGAAGACTTACTAGGCTTTGAGGAGGTGTCAAAACAAAAGCCAACAAAATCCACAATTTAATTTCTGGTATTTTGTTGTCAATGGAGCTGACTGTGTTTCTGCTGATAAGATCATTCCACGAGGCCAACTTCAGCCTCTACTGTCAGCATTAATGGAGCTGATCCCATACTTTTTTGCCAATAACAACACCAATTATGCCCGATGGTTGCCTGTTCACCTAAGGGGACTTGATGACTCCGGAAAGTAGGCACCCAGCATTGGCTCATGAATTAATGAAGGGCAACTTTGTTGTGCATAAGACAAGTATGAATTCTTAGCACTTGCTCTTGATCAAGCACATGAACAGGCAAATGCTGTCATTAAGGGTGATGGTGGAGCCATTGGGTTCACTGAAAATCCATCAGCCCTAAGGAGATGGATGGTCTCTGGCCCTGACGTGAGTCATCTGGTGTCCCTCTATGGAACTGAGGCATAAATGAAAGAGGCTAGTGATCACTTTTTTCACCATGAGAAGACCACATGCCTAGCAGATATTCTTTGAAAGGGTCCAGAAATTGTTTCAGGTCCTGCAAGCCTTGGGAAACTCTTTCCAGAAAGACAGTGTAGATTTGTTTGCAATAGACTCCAAAGATGTAGCTCATCCTAGCTCAGTTGAGCTTGCTCATATTCACTTAGAGAAGGGAAAGCCCCAGTACAAGTAATTTGTGAAAGGCTTCACTGATAATCCAACCTCATTCTACGAGCCCATCAGGAAGAATAGGCTTGACTTCTCTCAAAATAAGCCTGTTGCAGAACCAAAACAGAAACAGCTGAAAGAAGAATGTCAGGTTTTCTGCAAGGTATTCATATTGTGTCAAAGCAGGGAATGTGACCTGCAGGAATTCTTTAAGCATGGTAATCAGTTGTTTTCTGCATATGTGACTGAGGGTGGAAAGATTTACAGCAGTCAGAAGCCTCAATCCACCTCCATAATTGAGAAACACATCCTACTTCTGGACCAATAGCCAGAAGCAGATGACATCATCATTGATGGTTTGGCTTTGATCCATGCACTACTACCCAAAAGACCCAAAACTTTTGCAGACTATGCAACCCTTGACTTTCTTCCAAGAATTAGTGCCTATGCTAATGTGTACAAGTCAACACATGTTGTCTTTGATGTGTATAGTTCATCAAGTCCAAAAAGGGGACATCGGGGAAAAATGCCAGGTGACAGAAAAGAACACCTCCTTCAAACAGGCAAAACTTCTTGAGACACAATGACAACAAGTCAGAGATGTTTCACTTCCCAGCAGACAAGATTACTCAGATGTCTGCACCAAATTTGGTTATTGTGACCAAGGGAACCCAAGCACTTAGCACTCACAAAGTGAGTCTACTTGAACTGGGCAAGTGTTCTCTTGAGGAGGCAGACAGCCACGTCTTTGTCTTTGCCAGATATGCTGCAGGACAGGGGAGCAAGTCTATCATGGTCAAAGCCAATGACACAGATGTCCTTGTCACTGGCCTGAGTAAGTTCCCAACTATCCAAAGCATGGGTCTGCAGCAGTTGTCGCTTGCATTTGGCCAAGGATCTGTCCTTGCCTTCAATAGATTGGCTTTCACAACCTCTACAACACTGTTGGTCAAGAGAAGGCCATAGGCATGCTGTTCTTCCATGCATTTACACGTTGTGATGTGATTTCAGCCTTAAAAATAAAGTAAAGAAAACAAAATGGCATACATGGGACAGTTTTCCAGAGGCCATTCCATATTTTTCCAAACTCACCCGCTGCCCACCAACCATCAAAGATGATGATTTGAAGATTCTGGAGAAGTTTGTAGTCCTCATGCATGACAGGTCAAGCACTGTTGACAATGTGGATAGGCCAGACTTGACTTGCTTGCCAAAAAGCGGAGATCATATGAAGCCATCCCTCCATCCAGAGCAGCTGTGCCTCAACACACCAAATGTTCAACATATCAGGAGGGTTGTGTATGGGGTCAGGCAATTCTGCACAAGCCAGAAGCACAGGGTCCAGCTGACTGGGGTTGGGGAAAGATTGGCAAAGACTGGAAAGTCTTCTGGACAGCCAACTCCCCCATTGCAAAGAGTTTGAACAGCATACAAAATGTGGCTGCAAGTCTGGTTGTCATGGCAGGTGCAAATACAGTCTTGGGTTTATGTGCACAGCTTTGTGTAGCTGCAAATGTGAGGTGTACTCATCATGTGAGGTTAACTATAATGTTGTAAATGATGCTTCAGATACATCTGAATGAGAATTTCGTCACACTAAAGGGTGACACCATGAATCTTTAAAATCTTGCATTCATTTCAGGCTTAAAAAAAGACACTGGGAGTGCTCGAACATAGATATGATACTTTATCATACTCCATTATATCCTTGTGCTTGAATACTTTTCAGTTCAGTAGCATTATGGGGTCCCTTTCCAAGAAATCCTAGAAACAGATTCTCTGGCCTTATAAATGTAGGCATAGATAAAAATTTCCTGTCTCTATCTTTCTTAGTTGCAGAGTTATCGAGCAAACTGTTTCATGGCGGGCATTTTGTATGCCATCTTTATCACAACGATAAACATAGAAGTAAGAGTTCTGGTGATATCTTTAATTAACTCTTCCACCCAGGATGACTTTACCTGAATACTGATTGATGTATTAATTTCAACAATGATATCCTCAAAGTATCTTAAAAAGTGGTGGCCATATTGAAATTTTGCGTGGTCACCTAGATTTTTCAAAAGAGGGTGTTAAACTGAGCACTTGTGCCAAATTTCATGCTTGAATCATAGACTGAATTATTTTTCTACTTATCTGCTGCATTAATACCTAATCATGTCTTATTTCCTTCTCAGGCAGGAAACTAGTCTGACGTCATAAATGAATTTTATGGTACGAGTTAAAAGTTGCGTGCTCTACTCAACTAGTTATAACTGCCTATTCGGGTGGTCAACTGGTCGTTACACTTAGCCGTTTGCCGAACTCATAAAATTCCGTGAGATAGTTTGCACGACCGGTGCAAACCGGCTGAATCCCACTACTGCACACATCTCTGCACCACTGAATTGTAGCCTACATTAACAATTAATATTTTGCATCTTTGACCCCAGCCACTGAATACTGGTGTTGAGTGGTGTGGGGAACAAAGATAAAACTGAAAGAAGTTTAGAGGTAAGCAAGACTAAGGCAATTGTGTTCCGAGGAAGGATCAGCTTAGTACAACCTTGAGGCATGATTGCGTCTCAGCAGAGTAATCAGTGGTATCAGGTTTGACAGAAGTAGCAAACATAATCAGACAGGTTCAGCTGGAACTCCAATATTGGAAGTCAGGGATTAAATAACCAAAGGAGGAAAGAAGAGATCAGTCAATGGAGAGACAGAAAAACGAAGCGTAAGTAAATGGGAAGAGAAAAGAAGAACGAGACCAAATGAAAGCAAGAGAGAGAGAGAGGCTTGAAGCTACTAGAAAGAAAACGAAATTGGTCATGAAACGGTTTGTGGAACTAAGGGAAGTAGAGTATGAGGAAACAGGACGACTTGGTAGATCTGAAATATTTACGGGTATTAACTCCTTAGAGGTTCCAATGTTTGTATACTATTGAAAATAGATTGGAATGTGGAGTTACATATCCTTAGAGGTTTTACTGATAAGGTTTGCACGCTTCAAAGAAAATTACTGTAATTATAATACAATATAATAGAAAACACAAAAGATGCTGGTATGAGATGGCTTTCTAAGTCATTATCACTAAATGGGGTGCGAGAAAAGAAAGCAGCCCAGAGGAAACACTTTTGGGACTCCTTGGTTGAGTTTACCCGTTATTAACATCATACCAAGATGCCCTCTGAAAAGGTACGGGCTTTTTGGGCCTTGATTACTGTCCAGGTCACCTGCTATATTTCCCTTGCAAGTTTTGCCATTTTTACATAAGTGGAGATATGGAAATTCTAGAAAGAAGCTTCTAACTACAGATTCTTGTAGAAGATCTAACTCATTGCTACCAGAGAAGTTTTTCTTTTATTCAAATGACAAAAAGTATTTAAAATGAGATAAAAATTTCCATGAGGGCCTTATGCAGCGTATTTTACTTTACTTTGCAGGAATAAAAGTTAATAAAAAAGGAAAGGCGCTTCGTCATTATACTCTCCAGCTTCTACGTCCTCCCGTTCTTAGTTGTGACCCCGCGATCAAAATTTACACAATGCTGACTCCAATCTGTTTCGAGGTAATCATAAACGAATATGGAAAAGACGTTGATCGTCTAAAATTCAGGGGTTCTCAAAGTGGTCGATATCAACCCCCAGGGGTCAATAGGACCATCCACGGGGTCAATGAATAGTCAGGGGGTCGATGAATAACTAACGTGTCGGAGAATTAAGTTACATAAAATCGTACGTCTAAAGTTCCAAACATATTTTCTTACTAGGTGTTACTTTTTTATTATCATACTGAATGTCAAGTACTAAACTAATACTACTCAAAGTGATTCTGATATTGTTTTTATTATTATTATTATTAAATGCTAGTCTAGGGGGTCGATAGAAAATTTGAAACTTCATACGGGGGTCGTGGAGTTAAAAAGTTGGAGAACCCCCGGTCTAAATTGTCAAATGTGCTCGGGATACGTTTCCATTCAGGGAACCGAAGGGATACAAAATGACACGGAGAGGGAGAATTGACATTTGGGGCCTGGCCACTATTGAAATGTTCTTTCCATTTGAGGATAAGAGCAAAAAATGTTGTTATGACGCAAGTGGGTGACTTTTAATGCTAAAATGAATTTAATTCATGAATGGCTGATCCGGCTAGACTGATAAGTGTTGCTCGTTTGATAAACTTAGGTAATGATGTCAATCGCTGAGCGACGAAATATTTTATGGACTGTACATTAATGGACCGAGTTTTTCTGCGACAGTTTAAGTTAATAAAGTGTTATGCGGCTGAATGTATAATTCACACCAAGGACGTGGTCTGTTCCAAAATTAAAAGTAGTGTTACTAGACGATGATTTACATCCTATCATGTCAAAAAATATTTGTGAATGAACCCACTTAGCGTTAGCATGTCTCCATTCCAGCGCCTAGTTACTAGCCATTTCCCAAATAACTATGTATTATTCTAAATTGTCTTTTTCACAACTTATTACACATGTGTGTCTCGCTGGCCCTTCACACACGCATACGTACATTATACAAACACACACACACACACACACACATATATATATATATATATATATATATATATATATAAAATCTATTAATGTATCATATATATATAATCTATAATATATATATATATATATGTATATATAAATATATATATATATAATATATATATATATATACACCTGGTTACTACAGTTGTTCCCTTATCTGGAGGAGCTCCCCTTAATGAAACGCGATTAAAACCTTTAAACAGCTACTAATCTCTTTTCAGCGTATGGCAGGGCGCCATCTGTGATACGTGAAAGGATTCAGCGAAAGCCGTCCAAGAGCTTATACGAAATTTAGTAATTTTAAGAATCTCGGCTGAGATGATGTTTGGTCAGTGGCTAATGCCACTTGCTAGGTGAAGATACAGATAAGTTAGGGTTAACACTTGATTTCTTAAATTAAAGCAAATGAAATATGTGTGACTCGGTAATCACGGTTTTTTTTTAAATAGCTCCATTTGGAGGTTAACGTCCTCTGTCGCCATGGAGACGAACAAAGAAATGAAGCTCGCGCTCAGTGTAGCAAAGAGGCCGCCAGGAGACAAATTTCCGTGGGGTTTTGAATCTTGCGATATTTATGTTAATTCATTCACTGTAATATTATTATTTTTTCTTTTATTTTTACGTGAAGTCAACACGATATGGGGTTAGTGCACTCCGCGTAATGCACTCCAGGCATTTGCAGCGTCCCTTCGGCCTCTAGCTGCAACCCTTTTCGTTCATTTTGCTGTCCCTCCATACGTTTTATCTCTTATATATTTCTTTCCAGTCCTATGAATTGTTTCATAGGGCAACTGTGAGGTTTTTCCCCTGTGACACCTTTCAAACATCTTTATTCTAAATTTCCCTTTCAACACATGAACGACCACCTAGGTCCCAGAGCTTGGCCTTTGGCCCAAATTCTATCTTCCATTCCATTAATGAAGTTAACTTTACTATTGTGCTCTTCCGAAATCTAAAAGATTCGGAACTTGGTCGTAAGTGCCAAAGTCTCATTGTAACCGTAAAACTGAAACATTTCTCGAATGCAAGGTAAACGTACACTTTTGATAATAAGCCACACCAGTGTTAGCAACGAACGTGTAAATTGTGTAACATCTGTGTAAAATATGAATAAGGTGCAGTTCTGAAGAAATGACTGATTTGTTGGTCAAGAAAGAAGGAAGGCAAGTCCTTATAACGCCCCTGTTTCACTAGGGTCCATCCCTTCCCCACCCTGTTTTTCGAGTGCGGTAGTTATCCTGCTTGTTTTTTATCCTTGATTTAGCCGATGGATGTGCTCGCCTCAGCGTCAATTCTCCTGCGTTGTTCTCAAGAAAGTAACCGAAATGAATAAGTAAATAAATAAAATAAATTAAAATCCGGCGGTTTCGCGACGAAGGAAAATTGACTGTAAATAATAATGTCAATTACTGACGTTTCTTCTTTTTGACAAAATTAAAACCGGCTCTTCGACAATTTAACAATTAAGTTGACTTCACGAACGCCGGCTTTAATTGTTCTGTAACTTATATTTTCTTTGGTTTCTCGTGAACTGAGTTCCCGAGTAAAGATTCTACGTCGTAAGAGAGAGAAAGAGAGAGAGAGAGAGAGAGATGATCCCGAAGGTTAAAGAACAAAAATCCTGTTATGATTTTGTCTTGTTTATTGTATGTAAATCTTCTCATAACAATGAACACGTGAACGTCTGAGGGGGCCAACACTTGTTGCAGCAAATGGACCCTACATAATAAATCGGTATGTACTGTAGTACGTCAATGATAAGTTCGTAGTGGTATTCACATGTCTACATACTGACTTTACGGTCTGTGCTCGGCCGTGGGTCTGTCCAAGGTAACGACTCTCTACGAATCTCAAGAACAACTGTTGACGGTCAAGGTTTTCGGGGTGGTAAGTCCATACATCAAATTAGTCATTTGTAGGTTGTCTTAATAAAGAACAAGCAAAAAATGTGCCGAAGTTTCTACGACGCAATCGAGTAGTACAGGCATGATGCTGTATGAAGCTCAGCCACACCCCATGAAACTCTTAGCCGACTATGGTGGCCTGTGTTGTTGCGTTGCCAGACGCACGATCATGGGTAACTTTAACCTTAGATAAACTAAATACTACTGAGACTAGAGGGCTGCAGTTTGGTATGTTTGATGATTGGAGGCTAGATGAGCAAAATACCAATATGCACCCCTCTAGCGGCTTATCCTCAATAATTTTTAATATCTGAGGCCGGACAGAAGCGCGGGCGGACACGGACAGACAATTTCCATCTCAATAGTTTTCTTTTACAAAATCATAAAAATGCATATCCAGTAGTGATTGTTTTTGAGAGTCGAGGTACATTGCCATGTAGTCTCAGGGAAGAGCTGTCGTTAATAAATCTAACAGATTTTAATTCTAAGCATCACCCTTTCAGGCTCTGTTACTTATGAAAAAGTTAATCGAGTACTCTGTTAATGTAGCAACCTCCGTAGGCCTACCTTTGGGAGCCGTATCAAGGTTGCCGGTGGCCATGGCCGTACACCGTTTTTTAGTAAAAGGTAAGCTGTTGTCAAGGTCCACCAAACCAGCCGGAACCAGGGAAAATATTACCATTTTCCGCCCCCGTACTTAGTCCTTGGCTCTACTATTCAACTTAAACTCAAAGCAAAATGTAGGACGCTGTATCAAATTATGTCAAATTATGAAATTTATCCTTCATTTGGGTGGAGGCGTGACTGACAACTACATGCCTCTGTTTACAACTAGTACGCACATAGTAATTGAAAGAGAAAGGTTATGGACTTGTTTCGTCAGGTGGGCATCTTCAACTTTCGTGGGCTTATTGTGTCAAGTTCCTCGGAGTACCAGTACTTTCATTTCAATTTTCTTGATTTGTAAAGAGACCACACGAATGGTGTTGAGTTTGTTTTTTGTGATTATGGATGATGTTACTGTTATGGGAGAGAGACTCCTTGCCTGTTAGAGCATTATGTCAAGCGTGCAAAACCAGATCAGATGTTTTA
>NC_087201.1:60760128-60782628 GCF_015104395.2 Macrobrachium nipponense | reverse complement strand
TTTGTAATTTTCAATATTCAATAAATATCGTTTTCCATGATATTTTTTTTCAATACTAGCAAATAATTGGAGAGTTCGTAAAGAAAAGGATAGCGAGGTTTCACTTAACAACCATAATAATGGTTAATATTTCCCAACCTTTTCTGTTAATAGTGTCTTTGGTGTGTTAGCGCAACAAGGGAGGTACTGGTCCATGCAAGTAGATCTACCAAATGGGTGGAGTCGCCCACCAATATAGGGTACTGCCTAGGTAATGATAGATCTTAGAGGTACCTTATCCTCCACTCATTACAGCGATGCACCCGCTGACGCAATAAGGGGGGAGACAAACTCTGACTAAATGGTGGATTTTGGGGGGAAGTGAGCAGACCTCTTTCCCTTGGTCCATGGATAACATCCACTAACCTGTAGATCCCATAGTCGTCAATATCGAGAGTGATAACGAGGATGACTTGTTCCTTGATGGCGACGAAGACTGTGAATAAAGTTCCTGTGATATTTTCAATTGTTTGCATCACTTTTCAACTATGATAATACTTAATACAAGTTAGAGATAGAGACAGATTTCATAATTCTTTTACCACTCTGTAGTGTTAATTATATACTGGGTCGTAAGTTAAACTGTGATTTAATTTTGGTTACCTTATCTTGCCTGCTCGTAGTCAACGCTTGGATACGAGGGGTAAAGGAATTAAAGTCGAGATCGTAATAGTAGGTACACCTTACTGGGTGAATAGGGTGGAGGTCATATCCTCTATAACCTACTCGCAATTGTATGGCTTAAAAAATACAATAATTAGATGAACACAGAATCTACAAAAACCAACATATTTATAACATACAATGTTACTCCGTACGATATAATAGACAAGTAAGGTGGGCGGAGACACGGAGGCAAGGAAAGTGGTTTGAGGGAGTGATGAGAAGAGGAAGGGGGAGGGAGGAAGGTAGGGAGTGACGGGATGGGGATAAAGGCCGCTTGAATGCATATAGTGGGGCAGATGAGAGTAATTTTTTAGAAGAATCGTGTAAATGATGATACAAGCATCAAATTTGGCACAATAGTTCTCCTAGGGATACTAATCAACTCTGCCCAATTGGCCAATTGAAAATCCAAAATGGTGGCCATTTTTCAAGATGGCCACCAAAATAACCACTCGAAGTTGATATTTTGCTTAGAAATATTTGTAGTTGTCCGAATTGCATGATCTAAGTGTGGATTCCTATGTTTTTAAGCCTGCTGATGTATATTTTCTAGTTTATAAGATGGTTAAGGCACTGTATTAAAGGAGTGATTGTTGGGCACTACCAAGGCACATTGTGACATCACTGCTGTGAAACTCAGCATGGGATTCAGTGTCAGCTAAGTAGGAAATTTATGTTGGCATTACACAGCAACAACCTACCAGTATCCCAAATACTGCCTAATCAACCCCAAATCAGTTAGGCAGCCGCACCTGAATAGACAGGACATAATCCTTCTAAACACATTAAAACACATGAAAATACATAATTATTAGGAAAACAGAATTGGAACTGTAGTAAAAATTTGCCAAAATGCCTCATCTAACACCATTTGACATTGCACTATATTACCAAATTAGCGAGAGGTATCTTGTACCATTTCGATCAAAATTGCACTAAATTACCAAATTAGCGGGAGGTATCTTGTACCATTTCGATCATATAATTAGTTTGGAAGATGATGACTTGCCATCCCTTAAATGGATAGTAATGGATTGAAGGCTGTGAGAACCTGTTGTAGGCTCATTTTTCACTGAAAGGGCGATGAAATCTTCTTTTAGATAACGACCCCAACCCATGGGTTTTTGGGGGTGGTTACCTAGGAATGACCCACAATAAATAGGAGTCCTATAATAGTAGGACTCATATTTCTTGGAGTCATCATCTTTATGATATTTACAGGCTCTTTTTTTATGTTTTTATGTTGTTTATCTCCTTGATAATGATAATAATAGTGAAAAGGATATTCGGACTGTCATAGTGTTTGAATGATGGATTTTATTTTTCATTTACTATTAGTTACGTATTTTCTTTCTTGAATCATACAGAAGTAAACAAATGGCGTGAAAGTAGAATAACAACGGAAAAATTATTACATCTAGATTAGTAGGAATCATGATTAGGGTAACAAACTTGCCTGATTTGTTCTTCAATTATATGGAAGAGACAGAAGGGAGGCAGACTTGAATGATGCAAGAATGTAGCGGTAGAGTGCAAGATTGAGAATCTTATGGCAGTTACGATTAGGGATGTAAGAAGGGGAGGGGTTGCAATTAAGATGTAGAAGAATGGAGTTGATGGGATAACAAATGAGGTGAGAGGTTGACCGAGTGGCTGACCTCGGTCTATAAGGAATGTCTGGATGAGAGAATGGTGGAGAAAGATTGGACTAGAGGCATAATTATTCTATTGCATGAGGGCAAAGATAAATGAGGAGACTAAAATGCTTGTTATACCAGGGAGGGGTACGGGATAATTCTGATTGAGCAAGTATGGCATATGACAGGACTGATGTGAGAAGGAAGATTACGTGTAGATCAAGTGTTTACTATTTGATAACTATGTGACAAGTTTTAAAGTAATAAGAAATGATGTATGTAGCCTACGTAGACCTAATGAACACAAATGATAGAATTGACCGAGAGCCATTTTGAAGGGTGTTGAGGATATAAGGTTAAGGTTTATATTGAGTAACTCAGAGTGATACAAAAATCCATAATGGAAGTGAAGCTTTGAAGAGTGACTTGTCTGGTGTAAAAACGGGCCTGAAACATGGTTGTTATGTCTCAGTGGCAGTTCAGTATCTTGATTGTTGTCAGAGAGGTCAGTAAACGTAGGTACAGACTTACAGTGTTAGATTATAGCTAAAAAAAAGGGGGTGTGGGAGGGCTAATGTTTACAGATGATATAGTTGGCTACTGATTACGAGCAGAGAAGGGAAACTGGTGTGTGACTGACTATAGAAAGAGTTGGGAGTGTTTGCCAGCGAAGGAAGCTGTTTGAATGTTTGCAAGAGTAACGTTATCAGGTAAATGAAAACCGGGAAGAAGGCAAATGAACCACTGAATATGGATGTTGGAAGATGAGAATACCAGATGCAGCGATATTCATAAGCAAATATTTTGGATGATGGCTGGGTGAGAGAAAATGCGAGTTGGAACAGGTGTTATGAGGAAGGTAGCAGATGTGAATGAAGGATTGGAAGTTAAACTCAGAATTTCTATAGAAACCAGGATTGGAATGTATGACAGGATTAGGGAATCAAACTCTTTTTCTAAGGAATGGAATTGTGAAATAGAAAAGAAGTGTCAACATAAAACCTGTAGAGGTGAGTTGTTTACTAAGCTTGTGTGGAATAAAAATGCGAAAGTATTGTTTTTGTGAAGACATACAACGGGTGGTAAAAAGCCTGGTGTACGTGAAAGGATGGACCAGTGTTCTGATATAGCTCGGTCACGTGGAAAGAAAGGAAGATAACAGGCGAAAACAGTAGGTATACAATTCAGAATTGTGAGAGGACGGAAAACAGGTACACTTAAGAAGAGTTGGGTAAACGTGCGAAAGAAGTCTTTAAAAGGAAGGATTTCAGCAGAAAGGAAGCAAGAGAATAAGTTCAAGATGAAGCGAATGCAGTGTGTAGGGGATTCCGTACGCCACTGATGAGCCTACTGTGTAGGTGTGTACTTAGGCTACTGATGAGGAAGTTTCCGATGAGTTCATCCACGATATTGCAGTGAACGAACACCTGTGGTTGTGACTGTTGTATTTATTATCAGAAGCATTCAATTTTACAGTGAATATATATATAATAGAAGTATATATATAATTATATTTTATGATAAAAGATGGTTTTAGAATTTCGTGAACGACTGTGTATTTATTATCAGAAGCATCAATTACGTGTATAAATATATGTATAAATTAATTTTATATTATAAAATAATATTATATATATAATATATTTTGGTTTTTAAGAATTCGTGAACGACTGTTATAAATTCGAGGCTCATTCTCGGCCTCTGTCTGAGGCATGTGCAATTTTTCGTAGCCCCTTCTTGATGAATTATCGTTACAGAAATCGTTTCTCTGCTGCTAGTTGGTTGCTATCAGTTGATATAAAAACGGTCACAAATATGTAGATTGGTTCACATGTTTATGGGGGCACCATTTTGCCTGCGTCAGAAAGTGGGTATCAGGGCAGCTCCCCACCTTTCAAGCAGGGCCGGTGCTAGGAATTGCGGGGCCCATTAGAAAACTCAAACTCAACGACATAGAAGCTCCTTCCCTCTCTCAGATCTTCGTTTTCTTCAATCTGAGATGGCAGCATCTTGCACTTAGAGATAAGCTGCTATGGTATATCTGCCATTATATTATTATTATTATTATTATTATTATTATTATTATTATTGTTGTTGTTGTTGTTGTTGTTGTTCTAAGGGGTCAGCAATAATAAAAAATGTCGCTAGTTCGTGTATAATTTTAAAACCCTTTACAAAAAGTTTTCGAACCTTCCCTGGGTTCATCGTCAGTGAAGGGTTCGAAAGCTTTTTGTAAAGGGTTTTAAAATTATACACGAACTCGCAACATTTTATATTACTGTGGACCCCTTAGAACATTATAATATACTCTCTCGATAGAGAGTTTTTCCTAACCAATTATTATTATTAATATTATTATTATTATAGAATTAAAGCTATTTTTTGGTCTAACAGAAAAAAAATTTTCTAAGTAAAATTTTTCTGTTAGTATATATGCATAATTATGAGAGGAATAATACATACTCAGTCTTCATTTCATGTTTTCGATAACGGTTTATTCCTCTCGGAACCCAGAAAAGGCTTTAAACAGTAACTTTTGCGGGGCCCTATGTGATAAAATTGGTCAAATAGGCTTAAAACCGGCCCTGTGCTCTGCTTATCATAACATGGCCTGTCCCATCAATACCGATTCCGTTTAATGTACTGTCATCTCCTCTCACCGAATGTTTGTCAAGTACCTCGCTGGACGAGTGGTTTTCGCGCTCGGCTGCTAATCTGGTGGTCCGAAGTTCGAATCTCGGCTCGGCTAACGAAAAATCAGAGGAATCTATTTCTGATGATAATAATTCGTTTTTCGATATAGTGTGGTTCGGATCCCACAATAAGATGTAGGTCCCGTTGCTAGGTGACCAATTGGTTCCTAGCCACGTAAAAATATCTAATCCTTCGGGTCAGCCCTAGGAGAGCTGTTAATCAGCTCAGTGGTCTGGTAAAACTAAGATATACTTAACTTTGTCTGCTTGTAAACTTCATCGCATTTGCAATTAGACTTGGAAGTTTCATTTACTCCACATTCACGCGTCAAATGCCTCTAGTTTTAATTTTGGCACGTCATCTTTGCATACATTCGTGTCAGAGTATTTGACGCATGGCGCATTGAACTATCAAGTGTTCTGAGGAGATTTCCATAAAAGCTTATGAAAATATTACATGACGGACGCTGATTTGCTTCCCATTTGACACGCGACCTCTAGCTGTTACAGGTTTTTCATTTTTGACAGACACTTGCTTTCGGATTTGCTAAACATTCTTATAAAGAAAATTGATTATTTAGTTATATCATTCCTGCTCTTTTATTACTTTCCTATTGATTTTCCTATGTCATGGACGCTTAAACTCCTATATTTCAAGTTTCCACTCCGCTACGCAAACTTTAGTTAATGGAAACAAAAATTCTTCTTCCTCTTGTTTCTGGCACTATCTTTACTTAGGTTTCCCTTATTCCATCGCTCATTATCTCTATTGTGGGATTTATTCATAATTATGCACAATGCACTTCTATTACTGTAGTTTCATGATGTGATTGTACGGAAATATTCCTTTCTTCGCCAGCCGTCTTATTTTCATCACTTGACTGTCTTTCAAGATAATACGCTTCCGCAGGGTTAGGGTATTGCAGTCAGTGCACCTCATGTGTTGCCCTGTAGGACTTAGTACTAAAGTCCCCCATACACTGAACGATTGTCTTTATCGACACACACACACACACTAGTCATACAGTATAAACGATCTCCGCACCGATTCCAGTCTGAACAAAGATTTTGTCTCGAGAAGTCAAGGCATCATCTCTAGAAGAGACGCGGGCAATAGCGCTATATCGGCAGACAAACCCATACATTGAATGATCTGGGTATGACAGTCTTAAGTCGCATGACTGTGCTACTCAAATTTTGTTAGTAAATGTTCTTCATTCACAAGTTTACAGTTATTAGATTTTCGAAATTCACAGCACCAGTAGTAGGATTCTTTTCGGTTTTTATCTTTAACCATCAGGTATCCACATACGTTAATTTGATTTTTTCCTTTTCTATGGGTGGTTTAGCACTGAAATATAGTTCGAATATGAAAGGCTTTATTGTTACTGTTCGTTTTGTAAGTTCATAAGAGAGGCCTAATTATCATAGTTCGGAGTTTTAACGTTAACAGCCAACCGAAACAATAATTATCATAGTTCGGAGTTTTAACGTTAACAGCCAACCGAAACAATAATTATCATAGTTCGGAGTTTTAACGTTAACAGCCAACCGAAACAATAATTATATCATAGTCGGAGTCTTAACGTTAACAGCCAACAGAAACAATGATTATCATGTCGAAGTCTTAACGTTAACCAGCCAACAGAACCAATAATTTCACAGTTCGGAGTTTTTAGAACACGTTAACAGGCCAACCGAAACAAATGATATCATAGTTTTCGATTTTTTACGTTACAGCCAACCTAACAATAATGAACATAGTTCGAGTTTTAACGTTACAGGCACACCCGAAAAACATGATATCTCAGTTCGAGTTTTTTTACGTTAAACAGCCAACCGAAACCGTGATTATCATAGTTCGGATTTTTTTACGTTGACACCGACCGAAAATACAAAAAAACAACTAATTATCATGTAGTTTCATAGTTTTAAACTTTAAGAAGCCAACCGAAACAATAATGAACATAGTTTCGGAGTTTTAACGTTAACAGCCAACCGAAACAATGATTATCTCAGTTCGGAGTTTTAACGTTAACAGCCAACCGAAACAATGATTATCATAGTTCGGAGTTTTTACGTTAACAGCCAACCGAAACAATAATTATCATAGTTCGGAGTTTTAACGTTAACAGCCAACCGAAACAATAATTATCATAGTTCGGAGTTTTAACGTTAACAGCCAACCGAAACAATGATTATCATAGTTCGGAGTTTTAACGTTAACAGCCAACCGAAAACAATAATTATCATAGTTCAGGAGTTTTTGTACGGGTTAACAGCCAACCGAAACAATAATTATCAACCAGTTCGGAGTTTTTTATGTTAAACAGCCAACCAAGGGGGGGGGGGAAACAATGATTATCATAGTTCGGAGTTTAAAAATTAACGTTTAACCAGCCAAACCGAAACAATTAATTAATCAATAGTTCGGAGTTTTAAAACGATTAACAGCCCAACCGAAACAATAATTTATCATAGTTCGGAGTTTTAACGTTAACAGCCAACCGAAACAACGATTATCATAGTTCGGAGTTTTTAACGTTGTAACAGCCAAACCGAAAACAATTAATTATCACAGTTTCGGAGTTTTAAGTTACTTTAGTTTTAACGTTTAACAGCCTAACCGAAAACACACAAACAATTGATTTATCCAATTTAAGTTCGACAGACCAAGTTTTTTAGTTCCCGGTTAAGTTATAGGTTTCAAACAAGTTTTTACCGTTAACCAGCCAAATCCAACCGGAAACAATAATGAACATAGTTCGGAGTTTTGTTTTTTAAGTTTTTTTCGGTTAATTTTCGACAGTTTTACCAACCGTCCGTTTTAAACCAAATCCCCCAACCGAAACAATTGATTTCCTCAAGTTCGGAGGTTTTTAACGTTAACCAGCCAACCGAATCAATGATTCTATCAATAGTTTTCAGGACTTTTTTACGTAAAGTCCGAACCGAAATACAATAATTAATCTATAATAATATATCAATCGTTCAGAAGTTTTTGTTGAACGTTAACAGCCAACCGGAAAACAATATTATCAACAGTTCGGAATATTTTTAAAACTAACAACCAACCGGAACAAAACGATTAATCTAAATAGTTCGGAAAGTTTTTAACCGTTAACCTAACAGCCAATGAAACAATGATTATCATAGTTCGGAGTTTTAACGTTAACAGCTAACTGAAACAATGATTATCATAGATCGGAGTTTTAACGTTAACAGCCAACCGAAACAGTGATTATCATAGTTCAGAGTTTTTACGTTAACAGCCAACCGAAACAATAATTATCACAGTTCGGAGTTTTTACGTTAACAGCCAACCGAAACAATGATTATCATAGTTCGGAGTTTTAACGTTAACAGCCAACCAAAAAAATAATTATCATAGTTCGGAGTTTTAACGTTAACAGCCAACCGAAACAACAATTATCATAGTTCGGAGTTTTTACGTTAACAGCCAACCGAAACAATGATTATCTCAGTTCGGAGTTTTAACGTTAACAGCCAACCGAAACAATGATTATCATAGTTCGGATTTTTTACGTTAACAGCCAACCGAATTAATAATTATCATAGTTCGGAGTTTTTAACGAGTTTATCATAGTTCGGAGTTTAACGCTAACAAGCCAACGGAAAAATAATTATCATAGGAGTTTTAACGTTAACTAGCCAACCGGAAACAATGATTATCATAGTCGGCCAGTTTTTACGTTAACATACCAACCGAACAATAATTATCACAGTTCGGAGTTTTTACATTAACAGCCAACCGAAACAATAATTATCATAGTTCGAAGTTTTAACGTTAACAGCAAACCGAAAAAATAATTATCATAGTTGGAGTTTTAACATTAACAGCCAACCGAAAAAATAATTATCATAGTTCGGAGTTTTTACGTTAACAGCCAACCGAAAAAATAATAATCATAGTTGGAGTTTTAACGTTAACAGCCAACCGAAACAATTATTATCACGGTTTGGAGTTTTAACGTTAACAGCCAAACCGAAAAAATAATTATCATAGTTCGAAGTTTTAATGTTAACAGCCAACCGAAACAATAATGATCACAGTTCGGAGTTTTAACGTTAACAGCCAACCGAAACAATAATTATCATAGTTCGGAGTTTTAACGTTAAGAACAAACCAAAGCACTCACATTTATATGAAAGGCCTTATTATCACTGTCCGGTGGTTCACCGTTTAAAACTCTCTCTCTCTCTCTCTCTCTCTCTCCTCTTCTCTCTCTCTCGCTCTCTCTCCTCTCTCTCTCTATATATTATATATATATATATATATATATATACATATACATATATATATATATATATATATATATATATATATATATATATATATATATATATATATATATATATATATAAATATGTGTGTGTGTGTGTGTCGGGATTTTGGCTGTCGGGATAACGGGTGTCGGGATTATGACTGTCGGGAATTTGACCCAGACCCCAAACTAATATCAAGTATTAGGGTAAGGACTTGCTACCCTAAGTCAGGTTAGGTTATGTGTGTGGTTGTTTAGGTAATTTGTTAATAAAAAGGAATATCGAAAACGTTCAAAACAAACATTAAATATAGGAAAGTGATATTTTTTAAAGACCAAACTGCCGTAATGGAATAAAGTAAATTTTTACCATAATTTGTGACATAAAATATTTACTTTGGATCAGCACGGGATTTTCGTTTACAGAGAATGAGTATTTTTTGTACATTCTCCACCTGTCAGCTGCCTTTTCACTGGTCTTTGTTCCAATAACCTGAGAAATTTTTCTTATGGGGTAAGTGATTCAGAATCTGATTACGATTTTGGTGATGAGGTGGGACGCTAGGATGATGGCAATATTGATGATGATATTTGATTTAAAGTCAACTGGTAATAATTCCAAACAGTTTTATAATATGAGAGCTTATACTGACCCTTAGGTAACTGGATTTAAGAACTTGATTTTTCCAGGAAATAGAAGTTCAATTGCAAAATGATCTAACAAAAGTCTATTCTATGAAAGCTAGTGAAAATAATTGTATTCACACAGCAAGTTCTGAGCAGTATTTGTAAAGGACAGATATAAATTCTTTAATGAGGCAGCACTGTTTAATTCTTTATTGAGGCAGCGATGTTTAATTAGTTCCTCGCTGGACGAGTGGTTTTCGAGCTCGGCTGCCAATCCGGTGGTCCGAAGTTCGAAACCCGGCTCGGCCAACGCGGAATCAGAGGAATTTATTTCTGGTGATAGAAATTCATTTCTCGATATAGTGTGGTTCGGATCCCACAATAAGCTGTAGGTCCCGTTGCCTAACCACGTAAAAATATCTAATCTTTCGGGCCAGCCCTAGGAGAGCTGTTAATCAGCTTAGTGGTCTGGTAAAACTAAGATATACTTACTTTAGCACTGTTTAATGGAAATATTATTTTATGAAATTCAGATTCTTGTAAGAACTTGGGCGAGAAAGTTCAGGGAAAATGTAATTTACTGCTTGTAAGATGGGTATCAAGGGTAGATATTTTACAGACGTGGTCGATCTCCAGACCCTACTGAAGCAAGATAATTGAGAGGCATTTTCTAGCACAATGTTAAAACAAAACTCACAAACCTCAGTGAGTAGTGTGCCATAACCTGCCAAAGAATTGCCCAAAGAGAGTTAATTAAAGGGAATGTTATGAAAAGAAAAACAAATCTGCGACCATTGCGTAAAGAGGCCACCTCTTGGAATCATTCCTTGCCTTGAATTGTATACTTACAAATATAGTGCGGAAGATGCATTGCTGATGTGGATAATGAATATAAAATGTATTGATGGTGTATAGAAAGGATGGTTAATGTTATTTATGGTGTATATAACAGGTGGTTAATTTTAGTGATGGTGTCTAGAAGGGATGGTTAATGTTATTGATGGTGTATAGAAAAGATGGTTATTGTCACTTGAGGGTTTAAAAAATTCAAGTATTTTGCCTTTTCCAGTTTTCCTCTTTTACCCTTTGTATATAGAAGCTATCTCTGTATTATGCCCTATTTTATGGTATAGCAAACATTCGTGTACGGTACAAGAAGTGTTACTAATGTGGAAAATGAATATACCGTTCAGTGATAGTGTAGTACTACAAGAAGTGCTTGTGCCATAAACAAAGATCCGAGAATCCAGCAGAGTTTTCATATTTTTCCGCTTTTCCACTTATGTTATTACATTTTCTTTTTTACGTGTAAGCTAAAATAGCATTCATTCATCATTACACTGAAAATATTTTCAGTATTTGATGTGAACTGTGCACCTGTTTTAGGGGGTGGGGTGGCGGCGTGGGTCCAGGAAGGAGAACCAAAATAAACTCTGTAAAAGCTGGCAATGTTACAGATGCTTGTACGATGTACCAAAGTGTTTAGAAAAGGTTCTGACGCTGCTTTAAAACATAATTCTATTTAATTTCCCAACTGGTTTCCTAGCTTTTATGTATGTATATAATTATTTGGTTTATTGTTATACTTTTTTGAATGTGTAGTATATCATCTTCACATAATCACGTTCCTTTGATAATGTGGAAACTTGTTTAGCAAATCAATGGTCCCCTTTGGATTATTCCATATGTGTGCGTTAACGTTATGAATAACAATATTTGGATAATTAACATGTCTTTCTCTCGTCAGCTGTTACTCGTATACCTAGCCTACCCTCCATTTAATATAGAATGTTAATCTAGATTATTTGCTTAAGAGATTCTCTCTCTCTCTCCTCTCTCTCTCTCTCTCTCTCTCTCTCTCTTTTATTTTCTCATTTTGTAGACTATTTTCATAATCAAGATAAAATATAGGTGCAGATTGTTGTTTCACTGCTATGTTCGCTGGGATATGGGATACTGATTTCCTTTCCTCATCACCAGAATTGATGAATGGGTCTACTTAATAGTTTTATTGGCTACGGAAACCATTTCCTTGCTACAAATATTTCATGGGTCTAAACTCTAAGGAAACTAGCTGCACGTGAGGTTTTAACGAAGGATTTTGAATCGCATGTGAAAAATTAATCTTTAGCAGTGCTCGTTAGGAAGAGGTAAATGGTATAAGGAGAAGTTAAATGAGTTATTGAAACAAGTTAAAGTGTCACATGATGTGGATGAAATAACAGCCTGTAAAGGCCGGGTCTCATGTCGGCGATTCGAACCCTTGACCGGAGTTAAAACCGTATTACGACTAATCACGCCGAATTACGATGAAGTTTACATGTTCCCTCACACTGTCACCGAGTTTTACGACGTCCGCGAGTGATTGCGATAACTAGCTGCTGCAGTAAGTATTTAGGAACGAAAGTTTGTGTTACTAGAGTGTGAAAGTGAATAAGAATAGGATAGCAATCAAAAGAAGTTTCATCATGAGATTATATCTCTGTGATATATATCTTCCACGTAGCGTAAAATCATCTGAGGGCAACTGCTTGCTGTCATATATTTGCACCAGCGTGTGAAACAATCAAAATACTCCACAGAGATAGTTAATGAATGATTGTTCTCAACTTTATACTTGAGTTGCCAAGCGTAAAGCTTAAAATCCAGAGTTCATATGCAGTGGAGCACATTCTGATGGTTTGCCCCAGATATTTTAACCAAAGGGAAAGATATTTCCAGGGTAAATCCCTCTCAAATATCTTGAGAGATGAAGCAGACATTTCTGCTCTCATCTCCTTTTTGAAGTGTATAGAAATTTTTAATAATATTTAGATAATTTTATATAATATACAGAGTTTTAAAGACATGAAACTATTTTTAATATATATTACCCCATTCATTGAAATTTATATTTTCTATTTATTTATTAGTCACATCTAATTTTAAGAATCATTATTCTCACTAATTCATTCATTCATTTACCATAATTCAACTTTTTTAACCTTCAATACGGCGCTGAATGGCCTTCTTGGCCCCAGTGCCTGGGCTTTAGCCCTAGATATCATACACCCACCCCAGAGTTCATATGAATTTCTCCATGAAAAAAAAATCATAAGCATAAGCAATAATGATATTTATTCATTCGTATGCTTAGATGCTGCCTGCGTTGTTGCTGAGCTACTGCGCAGCTGCAGTTGTCGCGGTTCCGATGGTAGGGGAAGACGCCTGTGGTGAAACTTTCCTGGCTGAGCAGGGTGTCGTTAAGAGTCCTCGGTATCCTAAAAAGTATCCCCATAACTCACACTGCGTGTACAATATACTAGTAAGTGTGTACAGGTATATTGTTTTAGATTAAGTTGGTCTTTCGCCAAGAAGGGCTCATGCTCTTGGAGCAGCTCGTAGATGAAGAAAAACCTGATTTAAAAAAAATTAAATACTCTAGATATAATTTTTCTGAAGACCTATCGAAAAATGAATGATGATCACTTGTAATCAGTGATTGTAATGTTAGTACAAGTATGTGATTATAAATTTTCATTTTTCATCAATGAGAAGAAACTGATTTAATTTGACAAAAGCTTTTGACCAGATTGATCATTGATGTGATTTTTCAGCTTTCAATGAAAATTTGCTCCTATTTGTCATAAGAATTTATGGGAATTAAACTACTGCTAATGTTGGAATGTCAATGAAAACCAAACTGCGGTGTTGTTAAAATCAAATATCTTCCAAAATTCTCTTTCCTTTCGTGGAAATTACTTTTAATGGTATACTCATGTTTCAGGCAAGTTCAGATGCCACCCTGAAGTTGACTTGCACAAAAATGAACATTCAGAAGTCCATCGGCTGTACAAAAGATTCCTTGAGAATTAACGGCGTCTCTTTCTGTGGTAGAAATCCACCGAGAAGTAAGTGTTCAATTTTGTTACCTGTAGTTGCTTTTAATTCAAAGAGAATTTTGATGTGTTACGGTTGAAAAGGAGTGGATTTTACCGGAATTTGTGTCACTGTCTATTGCTACCATAGGCCTGGGAGGGAGGCTTGTCATGGCTTCTTCACAGGCTCTGTTCTTAAGATATGTTTTCTGTGGATCATTGTTTCTATGACGAATTTTCTGTTAATCATTGTTCTTATGACATCTGTTGATGATTGTTCTTATGACATATTTTCTGTTGATTTTTGTCCTTATGATGACATTTGCTCGTTGAACATTGTTTTCTCTTTTTGACATATTTTCTGTCGATCACTGTTCTTATGACAAAAGAACATTTTGTTAGGACTGTCGGCTTCTGTGGTGCTAGTTTTATGTAAATAAAACCGACTGCTGACGATCTAATCAGAGACTGTAGGTACACAAGGGCCTTCGTTACGGTTGCTTCGCTTTTTTTTGCTTGACGATACTCGCAGGCAAATATTTTGCTACTTTTCCTTTGAAGGGTGTGTTTGACAGACTAATTACAGTCTCAGGTTGTTTGACTGATCATCCTTAAGTTGAATTTTCTCTTTTCTTTCGTTAGTGTCCCAACCGACGTGGTCATTTTTTTCAAACTTCTTTTGTAAGGCGCCGTCTCCTTTAGTCCTTCCTAATGATCCAGGAATATCTCCTGTAAGTGGTGATGTTATCACCTTCGTTGATAATGACAGTATTATTTGTTTCTAATCTTACTAACGTTCTGCAATAGTTTGTTGACTTTTCATGTTTCACAATCTTCCTGTGAAAGAATCAAAGGTATACTTGAAAGCGCCTCAGTGATGTGATCGGTATGGTCTTGTTCTGCTACCTCGGTGGCCGCGACTTCGATTCTCAGGCATTCCACTTAGGTGTGAGAGATGTGTATTTCCGGGGGTAGAAGTTCACTCTCGACGTGGTTCGGAAGTCACGTGAAGCCGTTGGCCCCGTTGCTGAATAACCACTGGTCCCATGTAACGTAAAAACACTATACAAACAAATGAACAAACAAAGGTACTTTACTCTTTAGTCTGCTACCTTGGGAAAACTCCCCCAGGTGTAAATCAGGCCATCATGCGTGAAGTCAAATTATGTGAGACCTTGTTGCAAACAATAATAATTTTAGGAAATTATTCTTGAGTGAGTGGCGCATCGGTTTATTGTAGCTCTTGGCTCCAGTTTATAACCGGAAGAACCGTGAAGTTGATACCGGAAGTACTTAAGGTAGATGCCAACAGCTTAGTAATGGATTGCAGTGAATAATAATGAAAGAGCATTTTCAACAATTCAAGTCATTTACAAAGTAGTCTGAAGTGTATTGTTTCCTTTTCTCCCGTGGGGGTTGGTGCCTTTAGTGCAACTCATGCGGTGCACTGTAGCAATACTTAAGGTTTTTTGCAGCGTCCCTTCGGCCTCTAGCTGCAACCCCTTTCATTCCTTATTTTGTACTTCCGTTTATATTCTTTTCCATCTTACTTTCCACCCTTTCCTGACAATTGTTTCATAGTGCAACTGCGAGGGTTTCCTCCTGTTACACCTTTAAAATCTTTCGACTATCAATTTCCCTTTCAGCGCTGAATGACCTCACAGGTCCTAGCGCTTGGACATTGGCCAGAATTCCATATTCCATTCCATTGTTTCCCTTTCGGGTGCAAAAGTTATATGAAAAGAGAAACCTGATTCTATGAATCAGTCATTCCTTATAGCGTCACTTAAAAACGTTGTGCACGACAAGCATTGGGCAGTTGTGACTTGTGAATCAGCAGAGGTCGGTTGTGTTCTGTAGATAGGCCTTTCATTCATGGCCATCATCATCGCGGAGGAAATGAAATGGGCCCATGAAAACTAGACACATTTTATTAAACTGAGGAACTATGATTCATGCAACGGAGCGCTTCGTGGCAAAAAGACTGTATTTGATGATAAAATAACATCTAAAGCTATTAAGATATTGCTGAAAGTCGTCTTGAAACGGAAAAATTTACAAAATGGCTGCGAGAAACGAATTACTCGTACTTAAAACGATTATTTAAGCGTAAAACCTTTATTTCTGATAGAAATGTGCCTAGCGCCCTGTATTATTTTTCCTTGGTAAAAATATATGGAATAGCCCACACGCCACAGCTATGTCATTTCATCGAATTTTTTATGATAAAAGATCTCTGGATATCATCCCACCTCTTGATACTTCTCACCCTGGACCACGATCCGTCAGTCTTCAAGTTTACTCCAAGGGAGATTAAAAGAGAAGGAAAAGGTCCCCTGAGAAACTCGATAGTTGGTAGGGAGAAGATCCAAGTTGATTTTTCCATTTATGTAAACAATAGGGTCTGAGGTCATCGCAATGCCTGAGTGCCGAGGTGTAACTGTGTCGCAGCGATCAGTACCAAAGATTTTTGTTCTTTTTCATGCTACGGAATTGCTCCTAAATCTATGGAAGGCTGCCGTGCCATCTTACAGCGCCTGTGATATTGACTGATATTACCACATCTAATACATATTTATATAACTTTTTTTTTAATTATAATTTGCTTGTTGTCATTTGATGGTGCATGTGATTCCACTTTTGCCTACATTGTTTCTTATGTCCCTTTTTCCGTTTGTTGACATTTTGCGAACTTTTGCTTGGGAGATAAATAGCATTTTCGCCTTGTGTCCTAACGATGAGTCCTCTTCATAATAAGGAATCATAGTTTCGGTTTACTCATGATGCTGATATGGAGTCATGTTACATTTTGGGTTACGATAGTTGTACAAAAGATTTCTTGAGGATTAATGGCGTCTCTTTCTGTAGTAAAAGTCCACCTAGAAGTAGTTTGGCTTGCGATTGAAATTTAGCACAAAACTAGGGAGATAATTTTTTTGCTTAAAATGAGTTTTGTATTTCCTACTCCCTTAAGATATCTTCGCCAAAGGACAGATAAGACTGGAGTTTGTCACGGACGGCTCGAAGAACAAGAAGCGCGGTTTCAGGTGCCTCTACGAGCGGGTCGAGGGTGATGCCTACAGCCCAGGTAAGGAATGTCCTTAGGTTAGTAGATATTTCAAGAACTCCCGACGAATGCATCGCGGAAATTGCAAGTGAAATTCATGAACGTGTATGCAAAAGCGTTCGAATATTCCCTAAACATATACAATAATTGTACGTCACTGCTGTTTCTTTTAATACTATTAAAATAACAGATTCAAATGATGATGTACAGGATTTGGGTATCATAATGATGACATCATTCTAGTCTGACAGAGGATTGAATAAATGACTGCACGTTATTCCCATTACAGTTCGATGCCATAGGTTTGTGTCTCCCTCCAGGCGTCTACCATCCTTATGCTCAAATAATTGTAAATAAACCCTGTTTATAACTTTTTTTCATAATGCCCTTTTCTTTTTTTAGCCATTTTAGACCGAGCAACATACTCAGTCGAGGTTCTTTTGGTGAGTTTGGTTGTACCCAGTATCTTCTGCTATTTGCTTGTAGAGAGTAGTAACGCTTTGTCGTAGGTTGGGGTGGCAGTAGTGCTAGTTAGTAGTGGACTTTGCAAAGAACCTGAGAAACTTTTCGAACAAATTCAAAGAGCAGGGAAGTATCGTTGATTCAACCCTTTCTTCGGTTAAAACAATGGAGGTGGGCGGTGTGGCAAATAGATCATCTAACGGTGCGTATGATGATTATTGTTCCTTTTGCATCACAGGCATCCTCGTATATTTATAGCAATACTGACTGTGGTGCGGTAATTTAAATTTTGTTCATGCCATAACTAAAGATGCTCATCACACACACACACACACACACACACACACACACACATATATATATATATATATATATATATATATATATATATATATATATATATATATATCAATGCAAAATACAATGACATTCTTGCATTCTTTTAGAATCCTGCGACAGCCGCCTGAGTGAAAAATCTTCCTGGAACGCCGGCTGGAATGGCCAAGTAAACATCCCAGTCGACTCCGATTTCACATCCTGGACGGTAGACTTTGAGTTTACATCTCCAGTTACGTCTTTCGAAGTAAGTCATTTCCTGCCGATGTTACTGACTTTTGTTTAGTGCAAGTTATCGCAGAGTTTGTTATCCATATCAGTTTCTTTTTTTATCGTATAGAATAAGTAAGATTTCCCTTTCCCATTCACATCTTTGCAACTGATTTTGAACCAAAGATACTATTGTGTACACAATGATACTCGACTCAAATTTTTTTCTTTTCTTTGTCAATTACTTTGCACGGTGATACGAATAATAAAGTATCTTTCTTTTCATTATGTTACTGCATAGACGCAACTTGTATGTCAGTGCGTTATGGCTACTGATAAATGCTCTTATGATCCTGTGTCTTCCAAAAAAGAGTGGAAAGTAGGAACTTCTCAGTTTCCTTTTTATTATGTCCATCGGCAGGATCGAAATTCCGAAGCAACATTACCGGGCAGTACTTCTTCAACATTATTTTGTGCACTGGCAGTCCCGATGGATTTAAGTTATTCAAAAAATCTTGCGGATATTGATGATAAGTATGAAAAATCGTAAAGTAACTAAATCTACGGGAATAACCAGCCTCGTCTCACGGCCAGAAACAGCTCCGTTTCAGGGAATCCCTTCTCACCCCCACCCCCTACAAAGGAGGGGGTTAGGTTGGATGAAACCCCATTACAAACCATCTTAGGGGTCCCCACTATAACCCTGCCAAGTTTCATGCCCATCTGACCAGCCGTTTGGCCGTGATTGAATGACAGACAAACAGACAGACAGACATTACGCCCATTATAGTATGATAATCCACAATAAAAGTTTAGCTACATAAGCTGCAGCCAATATATACCTTCCGAACACAGTGCGTAAACAAATGCCACTATTCGCCAATCATGTGGAAAATCGTGTTCCCATTGGTTGGGATTTATGACGCCATGGTATTTCATTTTGATTACAACTACCAGTTGTCTCTACTGGCACCGTGGTACGGCTCATATGGCTAACTTGAGTATCTTTGTGTACTCTATAGTATCTTTGTTTTGAACCTTATTATTTACAATTTTATTTGTATATGAATAATTACCATTAAACATATGGGATTCGTCTCATTTAGTTTAGATTCATTCAAAAACAAGTTTTGCAGGACTAACAGTATGTAGAAATATGAGAAGTCAGTGGAAGTCGCTGAATTTTACGCATGATTCATCATACCGCTACGAAATTGTTTTCAGTAATAGTAATAACCACATGACTACTGCTATTAGAAAGAAATATTTATCCGGGAACTTCAGATGACATCAATAAATTGTTTGATATTATTGAAATTTATTTTGGAATTATGTGTGTGCAGTGTAAAAGGATGCCTCCATGCGGTAACTTATTTGGCCTTGAATAAGGTTTTGCCTGTTGTTGCAAAGGAGCACAAGGACACTCCAGATTTTTAGAGAACAGAAGAGAATGTTGTATCATCTCTTAACGAAAAGGAAGAGGACAATGGGCCTGAACCGTAGAAAAAGTAAATAACATTAATGCTCTTTCACTAATGGAGCAAAGGCATTGAAATGCAATTCGTTTAGATCACGCGTGAATTACGGCATATATTTCAACGTCATTGTAAGATACAGTACTACGGTAGTTGTAGTTCTAAGAGAAAGAAAACAAAAGAAGAAGATGAAGAAGAAGAAAAACAAGATTATCAGAGACTGGCCATAACTAAAGGGCGTGTCGACATGAAAGTTATTTTCTCCTAGTACCATAATCAATATTCACACGAGTTAGAACGGTAATGTATTTTTTTTTTTTTAAACAGTCGCCACTTGTTCTGCGAGAATAATTTCCGACTGTTTACATCAAGTACTGAGAGTATTTACAATTTAGACTGGTATCGAAAGATGAGAAAGGATCATATCATGGGAGCCGATCAGAGCAAAACAAACTCACCACTCTTATCGTTGGTATAGGTTACTGAATAGTTGGCAACACTTGTGTAGCGGGAATTTATGGGATTTCATTGGTGCTGGTTTCAGTCTAGCAGTGGACATCTGTAACTAATTGCTTATAACAAAAATGATCCACTAAAGTACTACGTAAGCGTTTACAAATTATGCGCTGTATGTGTTATGTATCACAAAAAAGATGTGTATGCACCGTTACGTGGAAACAGTTTACGTAATCACAGGTAAACAGCTTGTCGCCATGTGCCATCGCCTTTCGTTTTAATGTCTGTATCGTGCCTAAACGTTACAACTGATAATAAGTACTTCGCACTTTAATGGAAGAATCACATTTCAGGTGAGAGAGGGACGCATTAATTTTGCATGATGGGAATGATTTGGTTCATTAAGTTGGACTGCAGGTATATGGAGTTCTCTGGTTTTACCTGTAGGTACGTCGTGACTGATATTTATTTTTCTGGCCAGATCCCTTTCCGTTTATCGACAATTTCAACTTTAAATCTAAAAGGATTTATTTACTGTTTACTCAGTGAAAATGCTCTCATCCGTCTTGTTTACTCCAACACATTCATGGAGAAAAGAATGTGAAACAGCTGTCTGTTGTAATCTAGTTAGGTCTGGGAGCAGGAATGATATCTGCCACTCTGCGGAACATATGTGTAAGTTTGTCATCGTTCAACATTTACTTTTCTTTATTAGAATGAAATTCTGTTAACAGCGCCCTATAACGAAATGGTATCGTGAAGAGAGCCTTATAAATTCTTTTGTGATGTACGTCATCCAAAATTTACTGCGTGAATTAAGTAAGATGACGAAAAGACTTGGAAAAATTCCTAAAAAAAGGAGGGCAACGCTGATGTCTGAGTCAGGAGATTTCGGGCCAAGAATTATAATTATTGTTCTGATCCTTCCTACAGCAGTCTGCCATCTGAAAAGCACAATCATACATCATACACATTTATAAAAGATTTAAACTATACAAACGACTCGTTTGGTTGACACAGGACAAAATATGCTAAAATGGTTGTTTGACGCTGAAAGTGCTGATCTTGAACGTATTTATAATGAAAAAAGAGGGACAGCATCTAGAATGAAATATAAATTTTTCACACATATAAACTACCATCAACAGTACAAATCAGTGACACGCATCGAGTTTACAGAAACAAGTAAACGGTATCCGTTGAGGACCACGGAGAAAGGAGACATATAATCTCTAATGGCATATGTACAGATAGATGTCCGATTACCCGTACTACAGCTAGTAATTTATGCATAGGCCCTTTTAACCCGTGAAAGAAATATAGCTATACTTTGGGCCACCTGTATGTTCACATAATCATCTGATCTGGTTGATATTTTGGCATTTTGATTATTCTGTTAGATTCTGGTGTTAATCGTTTTTACCATTTTCTTATAAACTCGTGTTAAAAGAAAATATGTTATTTGGTCTTATTATCTTATTTAAGTTTTATTAATAATTGTCAGGGAATATTGAAATTCTTACGGCACCCATTAAGTTCTTTGTGTGAAACAGTGGGGGATCTAGAAATTATTATTCATATCCAGGATGGGGGGGGGCCACGTGACCTTGTAACCCCCGCCTAAAATGCGCCACTGGTGAGAGGGCAGTTAAGATGAATCCATGTTTGGAAGAGTTAATGCAGGGACCCTGACGCGGGCTAGGTAATGTGGGTCGACGCCAAGGGCTCAGAGAAATTCTCTAGACCTTGGGTCAACGAAAGGGTTCGAACTTTGGGTCAGGCAGAGTAATGATCATCTTACAGTTAATGAAAGATTGGTTATCTTGCAGGCCAAACTTTCCCGTTCCTCTCCTCCTGTCTGTTGGATTTCTTTAGCTCATCAAAATATGGAATCTCCTAAAATAATATGTTGAGTGAATAACGCCATTCCGGATCTTTCCTACATGGGGAGTAGTTATCTAGGACTTATATTTCCTGTGGGTCATTATCTTTTTTATATTTATAATCTTTTGTTAATTTTTTTACGGTCATCCCCAACGGGCTTGCACTAAACGCCGCAAAGATGGATTCATACCGGGTAAAAGTTCCTCGTGGTGCATATCAAGGAAAGATCCGACACTTCCTTAATAAAAAAGGTGGCCAGAATTCCATCAAACAGGCAAGAGACAAATAATAGTTTTTTGTTTCTATTTGTATTTCTATTTCCTTAGGGAACTACATGTACAGCGAACCAATAGAGATGGGAAATCGAAGAAACAAGTGCTTAAGGGAAAAATGCTGTGCAGAAGCTCCCCTTTAGCCAACGTCTGTTTTCATTTATTTTTTATTTTATTTTTATTTAAATTTTTTTTACGCCGTGTGATACTAATGACGACACATTTCTTTTCAGCAATGGACTGGCGTAACCACAGCCCTCAGTTCCACCCGATTTTCTGTCTTCAAGGCTAACGGCCCCATGTCGGCGGGACAGACACTCTCCTTCGAAATTCTTTACAGGTAAGACGCACGTTTTCGCAAGTGGGCGGAGTTTTCAACATTCCTTAAATTTCTCATTTGAAACTAGTGGCGTCATTTCAGATTTTTCTTGTTGGGGGGCGGGGGGGGGGGGGGGGGGGTCGTAGTGCGAGAAACCAAAGCTTTAGAACTCGTGGTATAGGTAGGATGCCAAGCGAAGCGAGCCTCATCGTGT
>NC_087201.1:60709190-60759628 GCF_015104395.2 Macrobrachium nipponense | reverse complement strand
GAGTCCTTCCGAGAGCTCCAAACCCTTGCGCAGGGGACGGTGGACGCCTCGGTGGAGGTTACGAGAAGCAATCCTTCAAGATTCGTGCACGTAACCACCCCCGCACTGATCTTTAGCACGCCTGGGAAGCGTGCAACCAGGTTCTGCCGAAGGGACGACCAGATCGCGTGGGGAGCCCCCGTAACCCTCTTGCGGCTTTTGGCGACATGCCCTCTTCCCTGAGTCCTGGGAGTCCGACACCGAGGTCCAGGCCTAGAGGCATTATGGGCCGATCTGACGCCCCCTCCACAACACAAGGGGCACTACACTTCACACACTGATTGGAGAGAGAGCACTTTAGTCTAGATTACTTGATGTAATCCTCTAGCAGACACTTCTTCTAGGCGTAAGCCATACCACAGGGTTAGCAAAATACAAACTACGGAGGAGGTTAGAAGGTTCATTATTTCTAACTTCTGTTTACTGTGGAGGAAAACTCCTGATTCTAACATGCTCTAAAATGGGTACATGAAACCTGCTTCTTCCGTAATCAGTCACACATTACACTAATTACATTGAACTTATGCAAAGAAAACATGTAAAACGTCATATCTACTAAGTGAGTGTCTACGAAAGTTCCGGTAGCCTCACCTTACCATGCAGACAACAAAGTCTGAAACTAGGCTAACTAGCTTCAGACATCAAATGCAATGAAAAAAAATTTACGATAGCGTATGCCTAGCCACAAATCCAAGATAATCAAAAGAATAATTAGGATACTTAAGCGGCTAATGTTTTCAAATCCTAGGCGGAGGTCTGTAAACAGTTGTTTACCGACCGGCAACAGAAAAAATATGAATAGAAAATGGGAATAGTTCCTGATATCCGCCTCCCCCGGCGGGAATGGGTACTACCACCTGGCCGCCCACTGCGTGTGCCGCGAATTTTTAAATTCTGTCGGACTTCAGAAAATACAGCTATATATATATCTGTCAGGTAAGTTTCATGAACAAACAATTATTTACATATACGAAAGTCAAGATGTCGTGACGTCATAATACAGGACGTAAAAGAGCGTTCTAATTCCAAAAAATAATTACTTAAATTTGAGTCAGAATCGAGTTACTTTTTCAATAACGAATATTTTCTAATTAGTAATCATCATAAATATGTAAAATATTGATGTTTTACTATTTATTTAAAAAATTATCGAAGTGCACTCTTCGTTGTCGTCTTCTACAAAACAGTTGTTTACTCGGTGAAGAAAAGTTTTCCGATTGTTGTGATGAAAGTACCCCAGCGTCTGTGGGTACAAGTAGTGTGCGATTTATCACAGAAATGGTTAGTTTTATTGACACAAGCACTCCGTTAAACATCGATGGCGTCAATCTTCTAAATAGGTACTTCGAGTTGTAAGTAAAAATGTTGAATGCGTTTTGGTGAGATTTGCACTACGTTTGACACCGTTTTTTTTTTCACTACCCTCTATTTAAATAAATCTTAAAATTTGCCTTAATTTCTACTTTGGGAGAAAAATACTTACTTCGAAAGGGAGAGTAGAGGTCTTTAGCTCCGTTTCTCACCAACAACAAGTCGCGACTGATGCCATCTCCGATGTCAGGACGCGTTATAATGTACTTTTTTTGGGATTGTACACGCTGACCGAACATGGTCCACTCTAGACCCTACGGTTATTTACCTTATCACTGAACATTTTGGTTAACATGGACTAAGATTCAGCTCGGCGTGCCAGAGCTTGGTCCTGCCGTTCTAAAAGCTGCCTTCAACTAATTCCTTTCACTACCTAGCTTTTCTATTTCGTACTTTAGGCTTACCGAAGTTAGCCTCGGCTAAAACAGCAAAAAGACAAGGCACATACTACTACCTATAGGCTAGGTAGCCTAGTATCTTACCTCCGTTACCTATTATTCAGCGTATACCGTGCACGGTAGGACCCACGACAGTCACCTAAAACATGGCTGGACGCCATATCAACAGAAGAACTTTCTCAGTTCAATTCCATTTCATGCAATGAAAGTGGAAAAAACATGGCACTAAACGCACGAGTAACAAGGGTAGAGAAATCTCTTCCCGCGACCGATTTGTTTATATCCTTCGAACTTGAAGGATGAACAATGTTCCCACGAAAGCAAATAGTGTTGTAATGTAACCACATAGTCGATATTTTCTGATATTGTTCAAGGAGATATATTTGAGCAGTTAAATTTGCGTGTTTTTTGTGTTAGGACGAGAAGGTGCATCCTTTTCTGTGGTTGCGTTGCTGGAGGAAATAGAAATACAGGAGAAAGAAATTTATTACCTTGAACCATTCTAACCATTCTGAGAGGTCGAAATTAGTTTTATTACCTTTTATAGTTATAACTGATATATCAAACTGAGCTGCAATATTCATCAGGGGATCTTTACTGAACTTTTCATGTCTCTTCGCCATTCATGTTCAGTATCTCAAAGGCTGGCAGATCTGTTATCCACCTTATGGGGAACCTCCTCATCTTACCACGTTAAACCCTGCAGAAAATTTTATAAACAAATTCAACAGCCTAAACATACCTTCGATCAACGTCGAAATGCTTACTCCTGTCGTAGAATTGTTATGCCACGAAAGTAAAGATTGCTGCTGTGAAGTCTTTCCTAAGTAGGAAATTATAACTACAGCATATCTATAGAGCATTTTCATCTTAGTACTGATAAAACTTTAAAATTAATTATAGTCTCTGTGTAACCAAAAATGTTTTTTATGGTAACTTTTATAACAAATACTCACCTGCATTACGGATAAAGCCCTCCCAACCCCCCAACCCCCATCCCTAGCGAACGTTATTACATAATTGTGTATCTTGTAAAAATGACCAGTAGATTCTATACATATAACTTCACACTGAATATTCGGAGCAAAATTTTGCTGTTTATCTCACCCGTAACATGATACGGCCTAGATACATAGATGACATCTGTGGGACAGTGGTGCAGTTTTCGAAAGATATTTATTTTTAAATAAACCGAACGGGAACAGACGACAAATTTTAATAAGTAAACAAACCAAATATGTCTGCACCATAAATGGAAAGTCTACACATTCGCTTCCTTAGTTATCACGATGGCCTAGCAAGGATCAGGGGTACATGCAATCTGTTTCTTAGAGTCCTTAGGATATGTTCCCATATCATTCGAGTTTTAGTTTAAATACGATTTATGCACAATGTTGTGTACATCTAACTGTTACGGCAACCATTTTCTACGATATACAGTTTTTTTTCCCACATTTTTAGATTGTTCTAAAATGTGGCACACTAAAATAATAAGTGCACACTAAAATAATATGTATGAGTTTAAAAAACAATTTCTCAAGGGTGTTTCATGTCCTTCATTGTCTTTATAGTATATTCTTACGGGAAAAAAGTCCTTAGAACACCACTTAAAACTTCACCAAGATCATTTCAAATTTAAACTAAGTACTAGTAGTACATGTGGAAACTTGCGAAAAAACAAATCTGATTTTTTTTAGTGGAAATATATAACAAGGTGTTAACTTACGACTGAATTGGGATATTGATTGATCAGTTTGATTGATCCTTCTCGTTTTTGCGCGTACACTACAAGCTGTTTCGCCGAATTTATTGGGATTTTGATATCGAAATACTACATTATAAGTTTTGTTGAATTTCACCATAAAATTATGAACAAAAGTAATGAGAAAGAAATTAGTTTGGTGTCTGGTTGATTTTGTGGCTGAAGGGGTTGGTTCCACGTAAGTTGGATAGCCAACGGTCATTGCTCGTCTTTAGTGATTTTGTCCATGCGTGAGTCTCAGAGCCTACTTTCCATAGCATAATGTTGTAAAGTAAGTTTCCATAACTAACCAAATAATCTACATTTAGTGTTTTCACTATCAATGTGTTCCCAAGAATATTCATATCCCAAACGTAGCCTCATTATTTCTAGTTTAGATAATGGTTCAAGTGTTGCCTTAAAAAACTTAGCAGTTCTCACTTAGAAAGAATCTTTCACTTAATCGATTTTTTATAGAATGCGCGTTCAGCTAACCTTTTCGACTAAGGTTGGGAGCATCGTTCCTCTGCTAAAACTCATGAAAACTAACGAGATCTGACCAAATTAGGCAACACCCTGTCTCAAGATGCACTCCAGGCAAGCTTTTCCCTTCTTTTTTTGTAGTAAGTGATCAAGTCTTGTTGGTTTCAATCAGTCTCCGTCACACACACTTCTCTCTCTCTCTCTCAGTAAATTTTACTACGTATTATCATCATCATCATTTCACAGGCTAGGGGATAGAGTCCTGAACACAACAACTAGCTTACACTAAAACAAAACAAAAAATGTATATTATGGCAGGCGAGATAAATAAACATTGGTTTAAAGGAAAGGAAATTAAAAAATTATAATAATTCTTTCCTGAATTATTTTATAAAGTTGTAGTTGGGGAACTTGGGGGGGTGGGGGGGTGGCTAACCTCTGATCTTAAAGGACCTTGTGCACACAGAAAGCAGACTAGTCTGACATCTTGAGAAGCCGAAGGCTGGCGGAACAGCCAGTCCTGGCCTTAAAGGACCTTATGTGCACAGTAAGCAGACTAGGCCGACATCTTGAGAAGTTAAAGGCTGGCGAACAGCCAGTAGTTGGGGGACTGCTGGCTAACCTCTGGCCTTAAAGGACCTTGTGCGCACAGAAAGCAGACTAGGCTGACATCTTGAGAAGCTGAAGGCTGGCGAACAGCCAGTAGTTGGGGGACTGCTGGCTAACCTCTGGCCTTAAAGGACCTTGTGCGCACAGAAAGCAGACTAGGCATGACATCTTAAGAGAAGCTCTGAAGGCTGGCGAACAGCCAGTAGCCGTGGGGGACTGCTGGCATAACCTCGGTGGCCTTAAAGGACCTTGTGCGCACAGAAAGCGGACTAGGCCGACATCATTGATGAAAAGCTGTTTAAGGCTGGTAAACGCAACAGCAGTAGGTTTGGGGGACTGCTGGCTGAATACCTCTGGCCTTAAAGGACCTGCTGCGACACAGAAAGCGACTAGGCCACCGACATCTTGAGAAGCTGAAGGCTGGCAAACAGCCAGTAGTTGGGGGTTGGGGATCTGCTGGTCTAACCTCTGGCCTAAAGGACCTTGTGCGCACAGCAAGCAGAAAAGGCCGACATCTTGAGAAGCTGAAGGCTGGCGAACAGCCAGTAGTTGGGGGACTGCTGGCTAACCTCTGACCTTAAAGGACCTTGTGCGCACAGCAAGCAGAAAAGGCCGACATCTTGAGAAGTGAAGGCCTGCAAACAGCCAGTAGTTGGGGAAATGCTGGCTAACCTCTGACCTTAAAGGACCTTGTGCGCACAGCAAGCAGAAAAAGGGCCGACAATCTGAGAAGCTGAAGGCTGGCGAACATCCAGTAGTTGGTTGGGGGACTGCGGCTAACCTCTGACCTTTTAAAGGACCTTGTGCGCACAGCAAAGCAGAAAAGGGCCGTCATCTTGAGAAGCTGAAGGCTGGCGAACAGCCAGTAGTTGGGGGAACCTGCTGCTAACCTCTGACCTTAAGGGACCTTGTGCGCACAGCAAGCAGAAAAAAGGCCGACATCTTGAGAAGCTGGGAAGGTGGCGTGAACAGCCAGTAGTTGGGGGGACTGCTGGCTAACCTTCTGGCCTTAAAGGACTTGTGCGCACAGAAAGCAGAAAAAGGCCGACATCTTGAGAAGCTAAAGGCTGGCGAAACAGCCAGTAGTTGGGGGACGGGACCTGCTGGCTAACTCTGGCTTAAAGACCTGTGCGCACAGAAAGTAGACTAGGCCGACATCTTGAGAAGCTGAAGGCTGGCGAACAGCCAGTAGTTGGGGGACTGCTGGCTAACCTCTGGCCTTAAAGGACCTTGTGCGCACAGAAAGCAGAAAAGGCCGACATCTTGAGAAGCTGAAGGCTGGCGAACAGCCAGTAGTTGGGGGACTGCTGGCTAACCTCTGACCTTAAAGGACCTTGTGCACACAGCAAGCAGAAAAAACCGACATCTTGAGAAGCTGAAGGCTGGCAAACAGCCAGTAGTTGGGGGACTGCTGGCTAACCTCTGGCCTTAAGGGGGCCGGCCGGAACCCCTATATACGGTGGTATAGGGCGAAAAATGCAAAGTCATGAAAAAATTCATGGAGCTTCATATGGCAATTGAGAATACGTATACAAATATTTCGTCAAAATTCCTCTTACTTTCATAGTTACAAGGTAATTAGTAAAACATAACTCAATAAGCCTAAAACATTCATCCGTACAAGAAAATGCAATATTTCTTCTGCTATCGTAAATTTTGATAATTATTGGCAAAGAAATTGTGAGAAATGGCATCTGTAGAGATTCCGTGGCTCGCAGAAGTGAGTATCTGGTTCAACCATGAATCAGTCGACCATAGACTTCAAGTAGATTACACGTTCGAGTTTCACCTCGTGACTTTCGCTTGCTTTCACGTATGTTTATGTATGTTTCGGCAAGAAGTTCACATGCCAATGAGGAAAAGACAAGGAAAACATCTCGCTAACATACAGACGAAGAAAAATCGCTCAAGTATTATTACAGAATATCAAATAATATATGCGTAGTTAGTGGAAGAGAGAGGGGAGGGTTTCTTAGTAACGCCCTTCTTGCCTGACAGCACACGTCACACTATACCCAAGGCTACGATCTTTGAGGAAAGAGATCTCATTTATGATAAAATAACATAGTTTTGGTTTTTTAATACCCAAATGGACTATGAAATTCATAATAATCATGATTTATTAAATTGCCTTTGTAAAAGAGAGTACATCTTCGAGTTTCACCTCTGACATTCTCTTGCATTTATGTTTGTTTATCTTTGTTTCGGCAAGAATGTCATCATGCCAAAGAGGAAAATACAAGGAAAATATCTCGCTAACATACAGAAGAAGAAAATTCGCTGTAATAAGCCGAGTTAGTGAAGGGGAGAGAGGGGGTTACGTAGGAAGGAGTGCCCCATCTTGCCTCAAGCAGTGCCCCAAGCTACGATATATGAGCAAAGGGATCATCATTTATGATTAAATTATGATAAATAAAATAGTTTTGGTTTATTAATACACAAAAGAAATATACATTCATAAACAATCATTATTTATTAACATTGTCTTTATAGAAATACGGAGGAAAACTTTGAACGCCCGTATCTCAAAACTATACTTATTGACCTTCAAAGTCTATCTCCTCACTTAGTTTTAAAGCTATAACATTGGAATTGGTATATAACTAGAAAGACATTATAGAACAATCAAATAGAGCCCTTTTTTCCAATTTTTTGTTTCGTATTTTTTTTATACATTTTTTTCTTGTGATTTATAGGGTTTATTTTTTTACCATATTGAAAAATTCATATCTAGCAAAAAAATGACTTTTAGAAAAAAAACTCCATTTGATTGGAGGTCTACATCAGGTCTATATATGGTAGTAATCCAGGTCTTAATATTAAATATCAAGGGAGGAGATAGAATTTGAAAAGTGGTTATTTTCGGGATAAATCGCCCTGGCGTCACAAAACCGAAGGTCAGGACAAAAATCCATATGCGATTTGGAGATGTCCCAAGTCACCTTCTTAAGTGGTATGAATGTCAAAGTCCTGTCGTTAAAAAAAGGCATTAGCCGGCCGGCCCCACTTAAAGGACTTGTGCGCAGAAAGCAAGGACTAGGCCGACATCTTGAAAAGCTGAAGTCTGGCAAACAGCCAGTGGTTGGGAACTGGTGGCTAACCTCTGGCCCTAAAGTACCTTGTGCGCACCAGAAAGCAGAATATGCCAACATCTTGAGAAGCTGAAGGCTGATGAGCCGCCAGTAGTTTGGGGACTGCTGGCTACCTCTGGCCTTAAATGGACCCTCGTGAGCACAGAAAACAGAATAGGCCAACATCTTGAGAAGCTGAAGGCTGGTGAACAGCCAGTAGTTGGGGGACTGGTTGGCTAACCTCTGGCCTTAAAGGACCTTGTGGGCACAGAAGCAGGACTAGGCCGACATCTTGAGGAGCTGAAAGGCTGGCGAGCAGCCAGTCAGTCGGGGGACTGGTGGCTAACATCTGGCCTTAAATGTCCTTTTGCGGACAGAAAGCACACTAGGCCGACATCTTGTGAAGCTGAAGGCAGGCGAGCAGCCAGTAGTTCGGGGACTAGTGGCTAACCTCTAGCCTTAACGGACCTTGTGCGCACAGCAAGCAGAATAGGCCACATCTTGAGAAGCTGAAAGGCTGGTGAACAGCCAGTAGTTGGGGGGGGGGGGACTGCTGGCTAACCTCTGGCCTTAAAGAACCTTGTGCGCACAGAAAGCAGAATAGGCCAACATCTTGAGAAGCTGAAGGCTGGTGAACAGCCAGTAGTTGGGGGACTGCTGGCTAACCTCTGGCCTTAAAGAACCTTGTGCACACAGAAAGCAGAATACGCCAACATCTGAGAAGCTGAAGGCTGGTGAACAGCCAGTAGTTGGGGTTGGGGGAATGCTGGCTAACCTCTGGCCTTAAAGGACCTTGTGCGCATAGAAGCAGAATAAGGCGACATCTTGAGAAGCTAAGGCTGCTGAACCAGCCAGTAATTAGGGACTGCTGGCTAACCTCTGGCCTTAAAGGACCTTGTACGCACAGAAAGCAGAAATAGGCCGACATCTTGAGAAGCTGAAGGCTGGCAAACAGCCAGTATTTGGGGGACTGCTGCCTAACCTCTGGCCTTAAAGGACCTTGTGCGGACAGAAAGTAGACTAAGGCCGGACATCTTGAGAAGCTGAAAGGCTGGCGAACAGCCAGTAGTTGGGGACTGGTGGCTAACATCTAACCTTAAAGGACCTAGTGCGCACAGAAAGAAGACTAGGCTGACATCTTGAGAAGCTGAGGATGGCGAACAGCCAGTAGTTGGGGACTGGTGTTAACCTCTGGCCTTAAAGGACCTTATGCGCACAGAAAGAAGACCTAGGCGACATCTTGAGAAGCTGAAGGCGGAAACAGCCAATAGTTGGGGGACTGGTGGCTAACCTCTAGCCTTAAAGGACCTTGTGCGCACAGAAAGAAGACTAGGCCGACATCTTGAGAAGCTGAAGGCTGGCGAACAGCCAGTAGTTTGGGGACTGCTGGCTAACCTCTAGCCTTAAAGGACCTTGTGCGAGCAAAAACAAAAAGACTAAGTCGACATCTTGGGAAGCTGAAGGCTGGCGAATAGCCAGTAGTTTAGGGGACTGGTGGCTAACCTCTACCCTTAAAGGACCTTGTGCACACAGAAAGCAGGACTAGGCTGACATCATTGAGAAGCTGAAGGCTGGCGAACAGCCAGTAGTTGGGGGACTGTGGCTAACCTCTGGCCTTAAAAGGACTTGTGCGTACAGAAAGCAGACTAGGCCGACATCTTGAGAAGCTGAAGGCTGGCGAACAGCCAGTAGTTGGGGGACTGCTGACTAACCTGGCCTTGGCCTAAAGGACCTTGTGCGCACAGAAAGCAGACTAGGCCGATATCTTGAGAAGCTGAAGGCTGGCGAACATCCAGTAGTTGGGGGACTGGTGGCTAACCTCTGGCCTTAAACGACTTGTGCGCACCGAAAGCAGACTAGGCCCGACATCTTGAGAGATGAAGACTGGCGAACAGGGCCAGAAGTTGAGAGACTGGTGGCTAACCTCTGGCCTTAAAGGACCTTGTGCGCACAGAAAGCAAAAAAGGCAGATATCTTGAGAAGCTGAAGGCTGGCGAACAGCCAGTATTTGGGGGACTGCTGACTAACCTCTACCCTTAAAGGACCTTGTGCGCACAGAAAGAAGACTAGGCCGACATCTACAGAAGCCGAAGGCTGGTGAACAGCCAGTAGTTGGGGGAATGATGGCTAACCTCTAGCCTTAAAGGACCTTGTGCGCACAGAAAGAGAACTAGGCCGACATCTTCAGAAGCTGAAGGCTGGTGAACAGCCAGTAGTTGGGGGACTGGTGGCTAACCTCTAGCCATAAAGGACCTTGTGCACACAGAAAGAAGACGATGCCGACATCTTGAGAAGCTGAAGGCTGGTGAACAGCCAGTAGTTAGGGGACTGGTGGCTAACCTCTAGCCTTAAAGGACCTTGTGCGCACAGAAAGAAGACTAGGCTGACATCTTGAGAAGCTGAAAGGCTGGCGAAACAGCCAGTAGTTGGGGGAACTGGTGGCTACCTCTACCCTTAAAGTACCTTGTGCGCACAAAGCAAAAGAAGACTAGGCCGACATCTTGAGAAGCTGAAGGCTGGCAAACAACCAGTAGTAGGGATTCTGGTGGCTAACCTCCTAACGTTAAAGGACTTTGTGCACACAGAAAGCAGACTAGACCGATATCTTGAGAAGCTGAAGGATGGCGAATAGCCAGTAGTTGGGGGACTGGTGGCTAACATCTAACCTCAAAGGACCTTGTGCACACAGAAAGCAGACTAGGCCACATCTTGAGAAGCTGAAGGATGGCGACAGCCAGTAGTTGGGGGACTGGTGGCTAACATCTAACCTCAAAGGACCTTGAGCGCACAGAAAGAAGAGTAGGCCGACATCTTGAGAAGCTGAAGGCTGGCGAACAGCCAGTAGTTGGGGGACTGCTGGCTAACCTCTAGCCTTCAAGGACCTTGTGAGCACAGAAAGAAGACTAGGCTCACATCTTGAGAAGCTGAAGGCTGGTGAACAGCCAGTAGTTAGGGGACTGGTGGCTATCCTCTAGCCTTAAAGGACCTTGTGCGCACAGAAAGCAGACTAGGCTGACATCTTGAGAAGCTGAAGGCTGGTGAACAGCCAGTAGTTAGGGGACTGGTGGCTATCCTCTAGCCTTAAAGGACCTTGTGCGCACTGAAAGCAGACTAGGCTGACATCTTGAGGAGCTGAAGGCTGGCGAGCAGCCAGTAGTCGGGGGACTGGTGGCTAACATCAGGCCTTAAATGACCTTTTGCGGACAGAAAGCACACTAGGCCGACATCTTGAGAAGCTGAAGGCTGGCGAGCAGCCAGTAGTTCGGGGACTAGTGGCTAACCTCTAGCCCTTAAAACGACCTTGTGCGGCACAGCAAGCAGAATATGGCCACATCTTGAGAAGCTGAAGGCTGGTGAACAGCCAGTAGTTGGGGGACTGCTGGCTAACCTCTGGCCTTAAAGAACCTTGTGCGCACAGAAAGCAGAATAGGCCAACATCTTGAGAAGCTGCAGGCTGATGAACAGCCAGTAGTTGGGGGACTGCTGGCTAACCTCTGGCCTTAAAGAACCTTGTGCACACAGAAAGCAGAATACGCCAACATCTTGAGAAGCTGAAGGCTGGTGAACAGCCAGTAGTTGGGGGAATGCTGGCTAACCTCTGGCCTTAAAGGACCTTGTGCACATAGAAAGCAGAATAAGGCGACATCTTGAGAAGCTGAAGGCTGCCGAACAGCCAGTAATTAGGGGACTGCTGGCTAACCTCTGGCGTTAAAGGACCTTGTACGCACAGAAAGCAGAATAGGCCGACATCTTGAGAAGCTGAAGGCTGGCAAACAGCCAGTATTTGGGGGACTGCTGCCTAACCTCTGGCCTTAAAGGACCTTGTGCGGACAGAAATTAGACTAGGCCGACATCTTGAGAAGCTGAAGGCTGGCGAACAGCCAGTAGTTGGGGGACTGGTGGCTAACATCTAACCTTAAAGGACCTAGTGCGCACAGAAAGAAGACTAGGCTGACATCTTGAGAAGCTGAAGGATGGCGAACAGCCAGTAGTTGGGGGACTGGTGGCTAACCTCTGGCCTTAAAGGACCTTATGCGCACAGAAAGAAGACTAGGCCGACATCTTGAGAAGCTGAAGGCTGGCGAACAGCCAATAGTTGGGGGACTGGTGGCTAACCTCTAGCCTTAAAGGACCTTGTGCGGACAGAAAGTAGACTAGGCCGACATCTTGAGAAGCTGAATGCTGGCGAACAGCCAGTAGTTGGGGGACTGCTGGCTAACCTCTAGCCTTAAAGGACCTTGTGAGCACAAAAAGACTAAGTCGACATCTTGGGAAGCTGAAGGCTGGCGAATAGCCAGTAGTTAGGGGACTGGTGGCTAACCTCTACCCTTAAAGGACCTTGTGCAAACAGAAAGCAGACTAGGCTGACATCTTGAGAAGCTGAAGGCTGGCGAACAGCCAGTAGTTGGGGGACTGGTGGCTAACCTCTGGCCTTAAAGGACCTTGTGCGTACAGAAAGCAGACTAGGCCGACATCTTGAGAAGCTGAAGGCTGGCGAACAGCCAGTAGTTGGGGGACTGCTGACTAACCTCTAGCCTTAAAGGACCTTGTCCGCACAGAAAGCAGACTAGGCCGATATCTTGAGAAGCTGAAGGCTGGCGAACATCCAGTAGTTGGGGGACTGGTGGCTAACCTCTGGCCTTAAACGACCTTGTGCGCACCGAAAGCAGACTAGGCCGACATCTTGAGAAGATGAAGACTGGTGAACAGCCAGAAGTTGGGGGACTGGTGGCTAACCTCTAGCCTTAAAGGACCTTGTGCGCACAGAAAGCAAAAAAGGCCGATATCTTGAGAAGCTGAAGGCTGGTGAACAGCCAGTATTTGGGGGACTGCTGACTAACCTCTACCCTTAAAGGACCTTGTGCGCACAGAAAGAAGACTAGGCCGACATCTTCAGAAGCTGAAGGCTGGTGAACAGCCAGTAGTTGGGGGACTGGTGGCTAACCTCTAGCCTTAAAGGACCTTGTGCGCACAGAAAGAAGACTAGGCCGACATCTTCAGAAGCTGAAGGCTGGTGAACAGCCAGTAGTTGGGGGACTGGTGGCTAACCTCTAGCCTTAAAGGACCTTGTGCACACAGAAAGAAGACTATGCCGACATCTTGAGAAGCTGAAGGCTGGTGAACAGCCAGTAGTTGGGGGACTGCTGGCTAACCTCTAGCCTTAAAGGACCTTGTGCGCACAGAAAGAAGACTAGGCCGACATCTTGAGAAGCTGAAGGCTGGCGAACAGCCAGTAGTTGGGGGACTGGTGGCTAACCTCTACCCTTAAAGGACCTTGTGCGCACAGAAAGAAGACTAGGCCGACATCTTGAGAAGCTGAAGGCTGGCGAACAACCAGTAGTAGGGATACTGGTGGCTAACCTCCTAACGTTAAAGGACCTTGTGCACACAGAAAGCAGACTAGACCGATATCTTGAGAAGCTGAAGGATGGCGAACAGCCAGTAGCTGGGGGACTGGTGGCTAACATCTAACCTCAAAGGACCTTGTGCACACAGAAAGCAGACTAGGCCAACATCTTGAGAAGCTGAAGGATGGCGAACAGCCAGTAGTTGGGGGACTGGTGGCTAACATCTAACCTCAAAGGACCTTGTGCGCACAGAAAGAAGAGTAGGCCGACATCTTGAGAAGCTGAAGGCTGGCGAACAGCCAGTAGTTAGGGGACTGGTGGCTAACCTCTAGCCTTTAAGGACCTTGTGAGCACAGAAAGAAGACTAGGCTGACATCTTGAGAAGCTGAAGGCTGGTGAACAGCCAGTAGTTAGGGGACTGGTGGCTATCCTCTAGCCTTAAAGGACCTTGTGCGCACAGAAAGCAGACTAGGCTGACATCTTGAGAAGCTGAAGGCCTGGTGAACAGCAGTAGTTAGGGGACTGGTGGTATCCTCTAGCCTTAAAGGACCTTGTGCGCACAGAAAGCAGACTAGGCTGACATCTTGAAGAATGCTGAAGGCTGGTGGAACAGCCAGTAGTTAGGGAGCTGGTGCTATCTCTAGCCTTAAAGGACCTTGTGCACACAGAAAGCAGACTAGGCTGACATCTTGAGAAGCTGAAGGTTGGCGAACAGCCAGTAGTTAGGGGATTGGTGGCTATCCTCTAGCCTTAAAGGACCTTGTGCGCACTGAAAGCAGACTAGGCTGACATCTTTAGAAGCTGAAGTCTGGCGAACAGCCAGTAGTTGGGGGTCTGGTGGATAACCTTTAGCCTTAAGGGACCTTATGCGCACAGAAAGAAGACTGTGCCGATATCTTGAGAAGCTGAAGGCTGGCGAACAGTCAATAGTTGGGGGACTGGTGGCTAACCTCTAGCCTTAAAGTACCTTGTGCGCACAGAAAGAAGACTAGACTGACATCTTGAGAAGCTGAAGGATGGCGAACAGCCAGTAGTTAGGGGACTGGTGGCTATCCTCTACCCTTAAAGGACCTTGTGAGCACTGAAAGCAGACTAGGCTGACATCTTGAGAAGCTGAAGGCTGGCGAACAGCCAGTAGTTGGGGGACTGGTGGCTAACCTCGATCCTTAAAGGACCTTGTGCTTACAGAAAGCAGACTATGCCGACATCTTGAGAAGCTGAAGGCTGGTGAACAGCCAGTAGTTGGGGGACTGCTGACTAACCTCTGGCCTTAAAGGACCTTGTGCGCACAGAAAGAAGACTAGGCCGACATCTTCAGAAGCTGAAGGCTGGTGAACCGCCAGTAGTTAGGGGACTGGTGGATAACCTCTAGCCTTAAGGGACCTTATGCGCACAGAAAGAAGACTATGCCGACATCTTGAGAAGCTGAAGGCTGGCGAACAGCCAGTAGTTGGGGGACTGGTGGCTAACCTCTAGCCTTAAAGGACCTTGTGCGCACAGAAAGAAGACTAGGCTGACATCTTGAGAAGCTGAAGGCTGGTGAACAGCCTGTAGTTGGGGGACTGGTGGCTAACCTCTAGCCTTAAAGGACCTTGTGCACACAGAAAGAAGACTAGGCCGACATCTTGAGAAGCTGAAGGCCGGCAAACAACCAGTAGTAGGAAAACTGGTGGCTAACCTCTTAACATTAAAGGACCTTGTGCACACAGAAAGCAGACTAGACCGATATCTTGAGAAGCTGAAGGATGGCGAACAGCCAGTAGTTGGGGGACTGGTGACTAACCTCTAGCCTTAAAGGACCTTGTGCACACAGAAAGCAGACTAGGCCAACATCTTGAGAAGCTGAAGGATGGCGAACAGCCAGTAGTTGGGGGACTGCTGACTAACCTCTGGCCTTAAAGGACCTTGTGCACACAGAAAGCAGACTAGACCGATATCTTGAGAAGCTGAAGGATGGCGAACAGCCAGTAGTTTGGGGACTGGTGACTACCTCTAGACTTAAAGGACCTTGTGTGCACTGAAAGAAGACTAGGCTGACAACTTGAGAAGCTGAAGGCTGGCGAACAGCCAATAGTTGGGGGACTGGTGGCTAACCTCTAGCCTTAAAGGACCTTGTGCGCACAGAAAGAAGACTAGGCTGACATCTTGAGAAGCTGAAGGCTGGTGAACAGCCTGTAGTTGGGGGACTGGTGGCTAACCTCTAACGTTAAAGGACCTTGTGCATACATAAAGCAGACTAGACCGATATCTTGAGAAGCTGAAGGCTGGCATACAGCCAGTAGTTGGGGGACTGCTGGCTAACCTCTAGCCTTAAGGACCTTGTGCACAGAAAAAATAAGTCGACATCTTGGGAAGCTGAAGGCTGGCAAACAGCCAGTAGTTAGGGGACTGGTGGCTAACATCTACCCTTAAAGGACCTTGTGCGCACAGAAAGCAGACTAGGCTGACATCTTGAGAAGCTGAAGGCTGGCGAACAGCCAGTAGTTGGTGGACTGGTGGCTAACCTCTGGCCTTAAAGGACCTTTTGCGTACAGAAAGCAGACTAGGCCGACATCTTGAGAAGCTGAAGGCTGGTGAATGGCCAGTAGTTGGGGGACTGGTGGCTAACCTCTGGCCTTAAACGACCTTGTGCACACCGAAAGCAGACTAGGCCGACATCTTGAGAAGCTGAAGACTGGCGAACAGCCAGTATTTGTGGGAACGGTGGTTAACCTCTAGCCTTAAACGACCTTGTGTGCACAGAAAGCAGACTAGGCCGATATCTTGAGAAGCTGAAGGCTGGTGAACAGCCAATAGTTGGGGGACTGGTGGCTAACCTCTGGACTTAACAGACTTTGTGCACACAGAAAGCAGACTAGACCGACATCTTGAAAAGCTGAAGGCTGGCGAATGGCCAGTAGTTGGGGGACTGGTGGCTAACCTCTGGCCTTAAAGGACTCTGTGCGCACAGAAAGCAGACTAGGCCGACATCTTGAGAAGTTGAAGGCTGGCGAACAGCAGTAGTTGGGGGACTGGTGGCTAACCTCTGGCCTTAAACGACCTTAGGCGCACAGAAAGCAGAGTAGGCCGATATCTTGAGAAACTGAAGGCTGGCAAATGGCCAGTAGCTGGGGGACTGGTGGCTAACCTCTGGCCCTAAAGGACCTTGTGCACACAGAAAGCAGACTAGACTGCCATCTTGAGAAGATGAAGGCATAGTGAACAGCCAATAGTTGGGGGACTAGTGGCTAACCAATGGCCTTAAATGACCTTGTGCACACAGAAAGCAGACTAGGCCGACATATTCAGAAGCTGAAGGCTGGCGAATGGCCAGTAGTTGGGGGACTGCTGGCTAACCTCTAGCCTTAAAGGGCCTTGTGAGCAAAGAAAGCAGACTACGTAGACCGACATCTTGAGAAGCTGAAGGCTGGCGAACATCCAGTAGTTGGAGGACTGCTGGCTAACCACTGGCCTTGAAGGAACTTGTGTGCAATGATAGCAGACTAGGATAATATCTTGAGAAGCTGAAGGCTGGCGAACAACCAGTAGTTGGGGGACTACAGGCTAACTTTTGGCCTTAAATTACCTTGTGCGCACTGAAAGCAGATTAGGCCGACATCTTGAGAAGCCGGAGGCTGGTGAACAGCCATTAGTTGGGGGACTGCTGGCTAACCACTGGCCTTAAAGCACCTCTTGAGCACAGAAAGCAGACTACGTAGACCGACATCTTGAGAAGCTGAAGGCTAGCAAACACCCAGTAGTTGGTTGGACTGCTGGCTAACTTTTGGCCTTAAATTACCTTTTGCACACTGAAAGCAGACTGGGACGACATCTTGAAAAGTTGAAGGCTGGTCTACAGCCAGTAGTTGGGGGACTGCTGGTTAACCTCTGGCCTTAAAGAACCTTGTGCACACAGAAAGAAGACTAGACTGGCATCTTGAGAGGCTGAAGGCTGGCGAATAGCCAGTAGATGGGGGACTACTGGCTAACCTCTAGCCTTAAAGGACCTTGTGAGCACAGAAAGCAGACTACGTAGACCAAAATCTTGAGAAGCTGAAGGCTAGTGAACATCCAGTAGTTGGAGGACTGCTGACTAACCTCTGGCGTTAAAGAACCTGGTGCACACTGAAAGCAGACTAGTCCGGCATCTTGAGAAGCTGAAGGCTGATGAACAGCTAGTAGTTGGGGGACTAGTGGCTAACCTCTGGCCTAGGACCTTTTGCACACTGAAAGCAGACTAGACTGTGATTTTGAGAATTTAAAGGCTGGCGTAACAGTCAGTAGTTTTGGGAATGCTGGCTAACCTCTAGCCTTAAAGGACCTTATGCACACAGAAAGTAGACTAATGTGACATCTTGAGAAGCTGGAGACTGGCGAACAACCCGCAGTTTGGTGACTGCTTGCTAACCTCTTACCTTAAAGGACCTTGTGCGCACAGAAAGCAGACTAGGGCGATACCATCACAAGCTCAAAGGTGGCGAACGGCCAGTAGTTGGGAGACTGCTGGCTAACTTCTGGCCTTAAATTACCTTGTGTGTGCACTGAAAGCAGACTAGGCCGACATCTTGAGAAGCTGAAGGCCGGCGAGAAGCCAGTAGTTGGGGGACTGCTGGGTAACTTCTGGCCTTAAATTACCTTGTGTGTGCACAGAAAGCAGAATAGATGGGACTGAGAAGTTGAAGGCTGGCAAACAGCAGTTAGTAAGACTGGCAACAGCCAGTAGTTGGGGGACTGCTGGCTAACCTAAGGCCTTAAAGAACCTTGTGTGCACTAAAAGCAGACTAGGCCGACATCTTGAGAAGCTGAATGCAGGTGATTAGCAAGTAGTTGGGAGACTGCTAACTAACCTCTGGCCTTAAAAGACCTTGTGCGCACAGAAAGCAGATTAGACCGACATCTTGAGAAGCTTTAGGCTGGCGAACAGTCAGTAGTCGGGGGACTGCTGGCTAACCTAAGGCCTTAAAGGACCTTGTGCACACTGAAAGCAGACTTGGCCGACATCTTGAGAAGCTGAAGGCTGGCAAACAGCCAGTACTTTGGGGATTGTTGGCTAACCTTTGATCTTAACAAACCTTGTGCCCAATAAAAGTGACTAGGCCGACATCTTGAGAAGCTTAGGCTGGCGAACAGCCAGTAGTTGGGGGAATGCTGGCTAATCTCTGGTCTTAACAAACGCTGTGCGCACTAAAAGCAGACTAGGCTGACATCTTGAGAAGCTGAAGGCTGGGAAAACAGCCAGTAGTTGTGGGACTGCTGCCTAACCTCTGGCCTTGAAGAACCTTGTGCACACTGATAGTAGACTAGGCTGGCAATTTGAGAAGCTGAAGGCTGGCGAATGTCCAGTAGTTGGGAGACTGGTGGCTAACCTCTGGCCTTAAGGGGGCCGGCCGGAACCTCTATATATGGAGGTATAGGGCGAAAAATGCAAAGTCATGAAAAAATTCATGGAGCTTCATATGGCAATTGAGAATACGTATACAAATATTTCGTCAAAATTCCTCTTACTTTCGTAGTTACAGGGTAATTAGTTAACGTAACTCAATAAGCCTAAAACATTGATCCGTACAAGAAAATGCAATATTTCTTCTATTATCGTAAATTTTGATAATTATTGTGAAATTGGGAGAAATGGCATCTGTAGACATTCCCCGAGTCGAGAAGAGACTTCAGGCTCAAGCTACAAGTCCAGTCCTGATTTAGTGTGATCACAGACGTCAAGTAGTCTACACATTCCATTTCACGTCTGACATTCGCCTACTTTCACGTATGTTTATGTATGTTTCGGCAAGAATTTCATCATGCCAATTAGGAAAAGACAAGGGAAACTCTCGCTAACATACAGACAAAGAAAAATCGCTCAAGTATTATTACAGAATATCATAATATGTAGTTAGTGAAGAGAGAGGGGAGGGTTGCTTAGTAACGCCCCCGTCTTGCTTGACAGCACACGTCACACTGTGCCTAAGGCTACGATCTTTGAGCAATGAGATCTTCATTTATGATAAATAACAAAGTTTTGGTTTTTTTTTTAAAACCCAAAATGGAATATGAAATTCATAATAATCATGATTTATTAAATTGTCTTTAGTAAAAAAAGTGTACGCCTTCGAGTTTCACCTCTTGACATTCTCTTGCAATTACGTTTGTTTATCTTTGTTTCGGGCAAGAATTTCATCATGCCAAAAAGGAAAATACAAGGAAAACATCTCGCTAACATACAGAAGAAGAAAATTCGCTGTAGTAAGCCGAGTTAGTGAAGGGGAGAGAGAGAATTGCGTAGGAAGGAGTGCCCCATCTTGCCTCAAGCAGTGCCCCAGGCTGCGATATATGAGCAAAGGGATCACCATTTATGATTAAATTATGATAAATAAAATAGTTTTGGGGTTTATTAATACACAAAAAACAAATATACATTCATAATAATCATTATTTATTAATATTGTCTTTATAGAAATACGAAGGAAAAACTTTGAACGCCCATATCTCAAAACTATACTTATTGACCTTCAAAATCTATCTTCTCACTTAGTTTTAAAAGCTATAACATTGGAATTTGGTATATAACTCAGAAAGACATTATAGAACAATCAAATAGAGCCCTTTTTTCCAATATTTGTTTCGTATTTTTTTATAAATTTTTTTCTCCTGATTTATAGGGATTATTTTTTTACCATATTGAAAAATTCATACCTAGCAAAAAAATTACTTTTAGAAAAAAAAAACAAAAAACTCTCCATTCGATTGGAGGTCTACATCAGGTCTATATATGGTAGTAATCCCAGGTTTTTGGGTTTTTAATATTAAATATCAAGGAGGAGATAGAATTTGAAAAATGGTTATTTTCGGGATAAATCGCCCTGGCGTCACAAAACCGAAGGTCAGAGGCGAAAATCATATGCAGTTTGGAGATGTCCCAAGTCAACTTATTAAGTGGTATGAATATCAAAGTCCTGTCCTTAAAAAAGGGCATTAGCCGGCCGGCCCCCTTAAAGGACTTTGATTGCACAGAAAGTAGTCTAGGTCAGTATCTTGAAAAGCTGAAGGTTTGCAAACCATTAGTTGGGGGACTGGTGGCTAACCTTTGGCCTTAAAGGACCTTGTGCACACTGAAAGCAGACTACACCGGCATCTTAGGCGCTGAAGGCTGGAGAACAGCCAGTAGTTGGGGGACAGGTGGCTAACCTCTAGCCTTAAAGGATCTTGTGCACACAAAAAGCAGACTAGGTCAGTATCTTGAAAAGCTGAAGGTTTGCAAACCAGTAATTGGGGGACTGGTGGTTGGCTAACCCTCTGGCCTTAAAGAACCTGTGTGGCACAGAAAACAGACTATACTCTGTTTTTTTTCATCTGTCCATCCGCCTGTGGTGTTTTTGTATGGTAACATTGCGCCCGGGTCCGGGCTTTAGATAGTTACATTCAACGATTATAATTATATCCTATTTCGAATATTAACGGTGTAATTCACATATAGTAAATTATTAAAACAGTTTTCAGTTGCAAATGTACACCGAGATATCCTTTTATTTACCTAAAACTTACACACAGCGTAACTATTTAAAGCCCGGGACACAGTGTTACCGTACAAAAATACCACAGGCGGATGGACAGATGAAAAAAAACAGAGTATAGTATGACATCTTGAGAGCCTGAAGGCTGGTGAATATCCAGTAGTTGGGGGACTGCTGGCTTACCTCTGGCCTTAAAGAACCTTTTGCACACTGAAATCAGACTAGGCCGGGATCTTGAGAAGCTAAAGGCTGGCGTAACAGCCATTAGTTGGGCGAATGCTGGCTAACCTCTGGCTTAAAGGACCTTGTGGGCACAGAAAGCAGACTAGGGTGACATCTTGAGAAGCTGGACACTGGCAAGCAACCCTTAGTTTGGGGACTGCTGGGTAACCTCTTACCTTAAAGGACCTTGTGCGCACATAAAGCAGACTAGGCCGACACCATCAGAAGCTCAAAGTTGGCGAACGGCCAGTAGTTGGGGGACTGCTGGCTAACCTCTGGCCTTGAAGGAACTTATGTGCACTGAAAGCAGACTAGGATAACATCTTGAGAAGCTGGAGGCTGGCGAACAGCCAGTAGTTGTGGGACTGCTGGCTAACCTCTGGCCTTAAAGGACCTTGTGCACACAGAAAGCAGACTATGTAGACCGACATCTTGAGAAGCTGAAGGCTGGTGGCGTATCGGCCAGTACTTTGGGGACTGCTGGCTAACCTCTGGCCTTAAAGGACCTTGTGCACACAGAAAGCAGACTAGTCCAGCATCTTGAGAAGCTGAAGGCTGATGAACAGCTAGTAGTTGGGGGACTGGTGGCTAACCTCTGGCCTTCAAGGACCTTGTGCACACAGAAAGCAGACTCGGCCGACATCTTGAGAAGCTGAAGGTTGGTGAACGGCCAGTAGTTGGGGAACCGCTTACTAACCTCTGGCCTTAATGTAGATTGTGAGCAAAGAAAGCAGACTAGGACGACATCTTTAGAAGCTGAAGGCTAGTGAACATCCAGTAGTTGGGGGACTGCTGGCTATCCTCTGGATTTAAAAGAGCTAGTGCACAAAGAAAGAAGACTAGAACGACATCTCGTGAAGCTGAAGGCTAGCGAACATCCAGTAGTTGGGGACTGCTGGCTAACCTCTGGCCTTAAAGAACCATTTCTACACTGAAAGCAGACTAGACCGGGATCTTGAGAATCTAAAGGCTGGCATAACAGCCAGCAGTTGAGGGAATGCTGGCTAACCTCTGGCTTAAAGGACCTTGTGCGCACAGAAAGCAGACTAGGGTGACATCTTGAGAAGCTGGAGACTGGCAAACAACCCATAGTTTGGGGACTGCTTGCTAACCTCTTACCGTGTTCACAGAAAGCAGACTAGGCCAGCATCTTGAGACGCTGGAGAACAGCCAGTAGTTGGGGGACTGCTGGCTAACCACTGGCCTTAAAGGACCTTGTGTGCACAGAAAGCAGACTAGGCCAGCATCTTGAGACACTGAAGGCTGGTGATCAGGAAGTAGTTGGGGGACTAGTGGCTAACCACTGGCCTTAAAGGACCTTGTGCGTGCAGAAAGGAGACTAGGCCGGCATCTTGAGAAGCTGAAGGCTAGCAAAGAGCCACTAGTTGGGGGACTGGTGGCTAACCTTTGGCCTTAAAAGACCTTGTGCACACTGAAAGCAGACTAGGACGACTTCATTAGAAGCTGAGGGCTGGCAAACAGCCAGTAGTTGGGGGACTGCTGGCTAACCTCTAGCCTTAAAGGACCTTGTGCGCACTGAAAGCAGACTAAACCGACATCTTGAGACACTGAAGGCTGGTGAACAGCCAGTAGTTGGGGGACTGTTTACTAATGTCTGGCCTCAAAGGATCTTGCGTGCACTGAAAGCAGACAAGACCAGCATTTTGAGAAGATGAAGGCTGGTGAACAGCCAGTAGTTGGGGGACTGCTGGCTAACTTCTGGCCTTCAAGGACCTTGTGCACACTGAAAACAGACTAGGCCGGCATCTTGAGAAGCTGAAGGCTGGTGGACGGCCAGTAGTTTTGGGACTGCTGGCTAACCTCTGACCTTAAGAAACCTTGTGCGCACAGAAAGCAAACAAGGCCGGCATTTTGAGAAGCTGAAGGCTGGCGGATGGCCAGTAGTTGGGGGACTGTTTGCTAACCTTTGTCTTTACCACACCTTGTGCCCACAAAAAGCCGAGTATGCCGTCATCTTAAGAAGTTGAAGGCTGGCAGACGGCATCAACTGGGGGACAGCTGGCTAACCTCTGGGCTTAACGAACCTTGTCCGCACTGAAAGCAGACTAGGCCGGCATACGGAGAAGCTGAAGGTTGGCGGATAGCAGTAGTTGGGGGATTGCTGGTAACCTCTGGCCTTAAAGAAACTTATACGCAATGATAGCAGAGAGGGCCGGCATCTTGAGAAGCTGAAGGCTGGGGGATGGCCAGTAGTTTGGGGATTGCTGGCTAACCTCTGGCCTTAAAGGACCTTTTGTGCAAAGAAAGCAGACTAGGCTGACATCTTGAGAAGCTGTAAGCTGGTTAACAGCCAGTAATTGAGGGGCTGTTGGTTAACCTCTGGCCTTAAAGAACCTTGTGAGCACTGAAAGCAGACTCAGTTGATATCTTGAGAAGCTGAAGGCTGGCAGAAAGCTGACTAGGCTGACATTTTGAGAAGCTGAAGTCTGGCGAAGAGCTAGTAGTTGGAGGACTGCTGGCTAACCTCTGGCCTTAAAGGACCTTCTGCGCACTGAAAGCAGACTAGGCTGACATCTTGAGAAGCTGAAGGCTGGCGAACAGCCAGTAGTTGGGGGACTGTTGCTAACCTCTGTCCTTGAATGACCTTGTGTGTACTGAAACATAGCGCATCTTTGAGAAGCTGAAGGCTGGCGAACAGCCAGTAGTTGGGGGGACTGCTACAAACCTCTTGCCTTAAGGACCTTGTGCGCACAGAAAGAAAGACTAGGCCGACATCTTGAGAAGCTGAAGGTGGCAACAGCCAGTCGTTGGGGGATGCTGGTAAACCTCTTGACTTAAAGGTCCTTGTGCACAGAAAGCAGACTAGGCTGACATCTTGAGAAGCTGAAGGCTGGCGAACGCCAGTAGTTTGGGGATGCTGGCTACCTCTTGCATGCTGGCCTAACTCTGGGGGCAATGCCTTCTGCTTAAAGGACCTTCTGCTCACAGAAAGAAGACTAGGCTAATATCTTGAGAAGCTGAAGGGTGGCGAATAGCCAGTAGTTGGGGGACTGCTGGCTAACCTCTTGCCTTAAAGGCCCTTGTGCGCACTGAAAGCAGACTAGGCTGACATCTTGAGAAGCTGAAGGCTGGCAAACAGCCAGTAGTTGTGGGATTGCTGGCTAACCACTGGCCTTAAATGCCCTTGTGCGTACTGAAAGCAGACTAGACTGACATTTTAAGTAGCTGAAGGCTGGCGAACGGCCAGTAGTTGGGGACTGTTGGCTTATCTCTGGCCTTAAAGTGTAATGATAGCAAGGAGGATGTCAGTTGGGAATAGCATAAAATATAAAGGAAAGAGAGAACAAAGAATAGAGAAACGAGACAGAGATAGCATTAGTAACAGGAAGAGTCTTGAACAGTAGCCCATAACACGGGCGAAGTTCTAATCTAAGTGCAGCCATAAAAACTGCCTACCTGTTTCACCGGTGGCCTAACATTTCAACTATCCCCAGAACTTTGAAGACTTCTAGTGAAGTCACCAGCTCCATATTCAAGAGGAGGGATTAACAATTAAGTCAGTCACCCAAGGGTGCAGCGCTAGATAACATCAACTAGGTAATCACCACAATTACCAGGTGGGAACAGAAACAAGTAGCGTCTTGAAGGTGGAACTTGAAGACTCTGGAAGCATAGCAGGAGTTAGAAAAAGGGGAATAAGAGGGAGAACAGCACGAACTGCCATCCCGAAGTGGTTAGATTTCCCAGAGCAGTTACGGTCAAGAGAAACTTCATTTTTCGATTCGTAGTCCTGATTGTTAAATTTATAATTGTTACTGTATCGTTCCAGTGTGAATGAAGGAAGAAACTTGCACTGCTTTCTCATTTAAACACTCCTGAGAGACTATACCAACTAATAATAAATAAAGCAAGAAAAGATAAAGGATCTATAAAATAAACGAAACCAAAATAAAGAAGGAAGATCAACACAACAAAAACATTACAAATGGTGCCAGCGGTTAGCGGATCCGAGACGTAAAAGGGCAGTGAAGTTAAACAGAAACTCAGTTTCAACAAATTTTATAAACACGGCGATACAAATCGACATACCAGAATTTAATAACAAAAATCGAAGTGAATCATAACATTGGCAAAAACGTCAACGGCCGAAGCAGAACGAAATGAAATGATAATTATAAACAAGTACCGCTTATAAACCATAATGAAGAGACATTGTTTTTCCAAGATAGAACAACGTGAGTGAAAACCTAGCGATTCAAAGTGTTAAACAGCGCAGTAACAACGCAATGAACCAGCAAAACATCAGCAAACAAGTGTGCAATGAAGACAACACACATGAAAGGACAAGCAGCATAGTTATCAACACACCGAAACAGATTTATTATACAATCTGTTAAAAACGGATGAGTGCATTGCCAAATGTACGATAAGAAATTTCCTTTTTAAAATCAACATTACTGGTGAACTCTAAAAAAAAAAAAAAAAAAAAAAAAAAAAAAAAAAAAAAATCCAGTGCCGACGATGAAGAAAGTGTTATCGAAATCCAAGTAAGACTAAAATTAGAACGACAACAGACACATAATGTAAGTTGTGATGAAACTGAATTTTTTTATTTTTTTTCTCTGTAAAAGTGTGTAAAAATTTGCTAATTCTCTCTCTTAGAAAATATAACACTTTTTGAATTCTCTCTCAATAATAGTATAAAAATTTTATTTATCTCTGGAACAATTTTTTTTCTGTGTTAAACTTATTTTTTTGTTTAGGTGTTTGCTTGATAGGAATCCTTATTATATTTCTTTTTTTTACTTAACACTTCGGCGTTGTTTGATATATGATTTTTTTTAAATATTGGATATGTTTGTGTATCATTTTATTTGGATAATTTCTATGATACTGTGTGCCCAATTTCATATATGATTTTTTTCTGCTGTTGTGTAATAATGAGTAGCATATGTGAATAATTTTTTATGGTGAAATGCAGAAAGCATTCAACGAATTACTCGACACTGTCAGAGATAGCTCCTACAATTTAAGACCAACACCAGACAGATGCAGCCGAATCCCAGTACCAGTTTCACAAACCTTAGCGATTCAGGGAAATACTAACCCTAATAACACAGCTAACGATAACCATAACAGTGCAAATAATAATACTACTACTCATAATAGTAATAATACTAATAGTACTAACACATTTAGATGTAGGAGAATGAATCAGGCAGCTGTAATAACACAGGCCACACGTTTCTGTGGACAAGTAGAAGATACCAATCCTGACAAATAGGTTAGGAACTTAGGATCCTATTCAGTGAATCATTGGGTACCTGATGCAGACAGCCGCATATCTTCAGGGGGAATAATTGATAAAAGAGCTAAAATTAGTGAAACCTTGCTTCTCGTTAGTTCAGAAACACGGTGATGCACATAAAACTTTGAATTCTGTTAGTTTCAGCAAATTAACTAAATATACTGAATTCAAACAATTTGTTTGTCGCTCTCGGAACCGCTACGTAAAGCTGACACATTATATAATATTACTAAATTCCTTAACCCACAATATGAATCCATAGCAAATCTTTACTCAAATGTTGAAAATGCCATTGACAAAATAACAGAAGACTTAACAGACAACAAATATCACCATGGGAAGTAAGACGCACTTCGGTGATGATGAAAAGGACTCAGTCTAAGATATGTTTTGAACTACTTGTCATTTGGAACAATATATCATGCACTTGAAGAATATGAAAAGAAGGCTTTCAGAAAAATAAAAATTGATTCAAAGAGTAATAGCCTTCAAACATTAAAAACAATGAGGCAAGAAATCCAGAAGACAAATAAATCTTTCCAAGGAATTTGTAGGGGTAACAGAAAAACAAAGTGAAACGAAAGGCAGCAATAACAATCCTTCATATAGAATGAATAATAAGTACTATGATAATTTCAGACAAGTAAGGAATAGATCAACTTCTTTTCAAGGGAAACATGCCCAAAATTTATCTAGAATCTGTAAAGTTTACAAGAGGATCGGCCATTTAACTAGAAACTGTTGGTTCAATAACAAAGAAACCATGGAAGTTGTCGAAATAAGTCGCCCTAATCCAAATAAGTCTTCAAGCCAGTGACAATTAACCCCTTCACAGAAAAAAGAAATAAATCCCTTCAAGATGATGAAAGCGAAAAAGAAGAAATAGCTACAAATGGGAAGTGAAGGTTCGTCCGCATTTTCCTATTTAAATAGCAAAGTAGTATTCTCCATGAAAGAAGAAGAAATACACAAAAAGGATAATTCACTAGTCCACATATTGTGAAGCTTATGTCCAAAACTATTCAGATAACAAACTAACACTGTACACAGGCATTGCCTTTTGCATAAGAATACCTGTTAACAATCCTTTACTAACAGTAGAAGAAAAAACATTTTTCTATGTAAATGGCCAAAACTCTCAAATAAATCAAGAAGTAAATAAAACAGACTTTCCAGAAAATAGAAACAAGTTAATTCAGGTATTAGAGAAATACAGAAATGTAATAGCTGTAGGAGATAAACTAGAAGAACAAATGTTCTACAACATAAGATTTTGTTAGATGGCTAGTTAGTAGGGACCGGTACCCAGGCGGTGAGGCCGTGCCACGGCCCCAGACGATGTGACTGTACTCTAAACTAACAGTCATCTAACACTGGTGTTTTTTATGCCGAGCTAACACTCGAACTTTTGATTTCCTTTTCTTGTCATTTCCTAAGTTGTTGTACCTGTCCTACTTGTCAGAACGTAAGGATTCACTATTCAATGTTTACCGTAAACTACCAACCAAGCAGTGTTTTCCGGGATGTAATTTTCACCTGCATCATATCATATTCAGCAACGATTTGAAAATGGCTTGGTCTTGTTAGTTAGGTAGTAATTGAGTAGGGAAAGACCCTCTCTCCTTCACCCCTCTTTAATCCCTAATGCTAATAAATTGGTCAGTCAGCTGTTAAGTACTTACGTGGGATTCTGCACTGGTGAAAAGTGCTTAAGCCTGGATCACACATTGGCGATTTCAAAGCGCGTATGTCGTAAAGGCCGAAATTTTGCCCATTACGACCCCACTACGCTCTCATTACAACCAATTCGCCATAAATCGTAACAAAGTCCTCGAGTTTGATGATTGCGCCAGGGATGGCGACTATGCAAGGCTGCCTTGCATAGTCGCCGTCATTTCATGACTACTGTCAAAGTTGCCATGTTATGGTGCAGCTGAAACAATTTCGTAATGGCCTCTCGAATTACAGCATTTGGATCTCGCAAGTTGTAACTAGCAATGGCGAGTTATAGCATTCAGTACAACATACGCCATGCACTTGGCAAACCCACAACGTGCACAGTGAGCTGCGGCAGTGAGTCAGAATGTGTCAAGTGCGTCGGCAGCCTATGAATGTAGTTCAAGGGCTTAGTTAATTGCCCACAGCTGCATCAGTTTTGCATTCAAGATTTTCTGCAATCATGATATAATTTGAGAACTTCAGTATAGCTAAATATGACAATGAATACAACTTAAACGAAAATATATTCTGTAATATAAATAAAGATGAAGTTTAACTTTTATTCACGAAATTTACACTGTTTTTTAACATGATTTTCTTTAGTGAGTTCATTGCAATCAGAGTCAATTTATTAGCATGTTCTGAAGTATAAGAAATGTAAAGGTATTTTCTATTTTGAGTAAAATATATTACATTAAAGATTTTCAGTAGGTATTCTTGATATAATTTGAGATCTTCAGATATAGATAGTATAACACTGAATATTCCTTAAAAGAAAATATGTTGGGTATGATATAATATTTTTTGAATTATAAGTTTTATTCAGGAAATTTACATAGTTTTTTCACATGTTTTCTGAAGCATGAAAATGCTTTTTTTCTATTAGTATATCATTGTTTCCTGCCAATGAACGAAGCCTGGAGGGGAGTTTACATAATCACGAAGACGACCTCATGCGTCACTGAGTCCTCTCGATTTGCCTCACTCCTGGCAGTAAATAAAAAATTAAGTTGTGCACACACATGGCTGACACCAAGGAGTTAATACTGTGATGCCAAGAGAGAGAGACGGGTAACTGGGCACTGATGGCTTTATTACAGATGAACTGGGTTGACATAAACAAGTGCGGACGGATAAAGTAGTACCAACTCATCAATGAGAGCAAAAATGACTCTGAGCCAGCAGATTTGTGTTTTCTCATGAGTACATATACATAAATAATTGCAGATACAGTTTGCATACATACATGAATTATACATTGGCAGATAGGCTGAAGAATGCTCTATAGAATTTATATTGTATGATGATGACATACAGTATAAATAGGGAAAAAGCGTTGTCCTTACAAATACTCCCCGCAAGACAATTTTTATGGAAAAATGATGATGATAAAATATCTTGGAGGTAGGAGGTGGGGTGTCATTGATGAGTCCTTCGGTGTTGCTGGCTGACAGGATGCCTCCCCTGGTGGTTGCCTAAGGCGGTTTTCAACTGTCGACTGTGGTCGACCCAGACTGCAGAGGGAGCTGTATTGTGTGCGGTGGCGGCATGGGATGGACTGAGGGGACCCCCAGGTGTGGAGGTGGCGTCGGTTGGGCTGAGGAAGTCACCAACGTGGCAGCGGCGTCTGGCAGGCAGAGCAAGACCACAGGTATGGCAGCAGCATCAGCAGGTCGAGGAGGCCCACAGGTAGTGGTGTGGGGCAGCAGAGCAGGCCCACAGGTGTGGCAGCAGTGTTAGCAGACTGAGGACTACAGGTGGGCAGTGTCCGGTTGGGTAAGCAAGTCCACAGCATGCGGCGTCAGGTGGGCCAAGCAGGCCTACAGTGCAGCAGCAACGTCAGGTGGTTTGCCTGGGGGACCTTCGCAGGTGTGGCAGCAGCATCAGGAGAGGAGCCAAAAAGGCCCGCAGGTGTGACGGGTCAAGAAGGTATCTGGCGTCCCCCGGTTGAAGCAAAGGAGGCCACGACGAAGATATGTATGTGTCTGGCTCGCCACCTGATTCTGTGTTGACTGACTAGCACCCAGCACCTGTCCTCGGGACTTGTCTCACACACCAAAACGTGCGAGGGTGCCGTATTTAGTCTACTAATGGTGTTGGCTATAATCGACAAGTGTCCGATAAACGCCAAAACATGCAGTCACCGTTTTAAGTCCATTAATGGCATTGGGTTCATCAGAGTCAAGACTAGTCGCCGTTGGTTGGGTTCTGTTATGACTCTGAACACGAAAACCACTCTGGGAAGTCACAAGTTGTGAGGAAAAGACAGAAAGACAGGTAACTGGGTACTATGCTTTATTGCAGACGAACTGGGTGACATAGACAAGTGCGGACGGATAAGTAGTAACCGACTAGCACTGAGAGCAAAAATGACTCTGAGCCAGTAGATTTGTGTTTTCTAATGAGTACATATACATAAATAACTGTAGATACAGTTTGCATACATACATGAATTATACATTTTCGGATAGACTGAAGAATGCTCTATAGAAAGGTTAAAGGATCAACGCGGCTTGATGATGACATACAATATTAATAGGGAAAGTGTTGTCCTTACAATACGATCAGGAAGAAGATTTATGGGGGTTCTGAAACACTCTGAAATCCATGGGAGATAAATGGAAAAATATTGATTTAGTTATTAGACTTATATATATATATATATATATATATATATATATATATATATATATATATCATATAATATATAATATATATATATATATATGTATGTATATATATATATTGTTATATATGTATATGTATATATGTATATAATGTATTTATGTATATGTATATGTATATATATATATAATATTTATATTTATAATATATAATATATATATATAATATATAAGTACCAATATATATATATATACATATAATATATCCTACTAATATATATATATATAATATATATATATTGTATAATTATATGTTTATGTATGATGTATAATATATATCTATATATATATATATATATAGGATATATATATATGTATATATATAATATATATATTATAATATATTATAGTATAATAATATATATGTATATATATAGTTATCATATATATATATATAGTATATGTATATATATGTAAGATCTAAGTATAGTATATATATATTTGTAGTCTTATGGATACTAATTTGTATGTATACGTATATATATATATATATATATATTTGTATATAAATATTGAGCTGATTCAATACAGTTTTGAATATGCCTTCTCCGTGATATTCTAAAGTCCCGTAAAACCGTTATAAGTGATGCTGTGTGTATGTGTAACAAAAACAAGTCAACCGCCAAAGACGTTACAAGTTGGCGTGGCTTGGCAGTTCAAAAGAGTGCCACGTATCTCTATATCCCTTTCTTGATTGGCCCTTGTGTCTTAGGAGCAGAATAACCAATCAGCTTCTTGCATAATGATGCCATCAGAAAGGGGGCATTTGAAACAGGCCGCACCAACGGTCAGAGCAGTTCGTTAGCGGGTCCCATACAGCACAGACAAACTGGGTCGAGAGTGCCCAGAGCCCCGCAGTCCCGTTTCCCGTCGGCCACACACAAAGACGTGTGTCACCTTGAGTGTCAATAAGTCTAACCTGCCGTCCGGTTGTGCATTAGCATAGTTAACGTAATAATTGCAGTTAAAGGCCACCTGTGTTAAACATTCCCTCGATTATTATTTTTGCATGAACTCCATTGCATGGACGTAAACTTATCTCTCTCCTCTTTTTCCCTTAATATCCCGAACCCACAAATGACCGAGATCAGGTCATATATATATGTATATATATATTATATTATATATATATATATATATATATCTATATATATATATATATATATATAATGGTGGTATCCATGTTCACGACTCAGTCACTCCGTTACGTAATTCGGAATATTACGTAACTAAATAGCAAATAAATCGTCAAAAATCATCATGTATTCACGGAACTCACCGTCCTGTAAAAACCGTTAAATGTGGGTGTGGCCTAAATCATCGGTGATTTGCGTGTAACTACCGAATCTCATCTCCACTTGCGCAATGATGTTGTGATGGTTTTCATTGCGGAGTCGTCATGGAGTCAAATCATCTGCCATTTTTTAAGTTTTTTTTTATTTTTGTGGAGCCCAAGCCCCACGACTATAAGATATTGATCGCCAAACCCAGCCTTTACCAAGGCCAACAGAATTACCTTCACGAAAGTCGCGGTCTGAAATCGCCAATGTGTGACCCAGGCTTTAGTTGGTTTGACATCAATAACCATTCTGTCCTGCTGAGGTGACCGCCTTTCATGTAGCCTACCTACATTAAACTATAGCTACTCATGAAGATGCTGACAGGCTTTTACAATTTTTCTTATCATCGTTGTGCCTATGGCCAGTAATACCAGTGTCTTCATCCCTAGATATAAAGTAGCAACCAAATAAAAATTATTTACAAGTTATTTTCCTTTTCTTTTATCAGCAAAAGCAGCCACCCCACTATCAATTTCAAGTATCTCACAGCATATATATATATATATATATATATATTATAATATAATATATAATATATTATATATATATATCTATATATATATATATATATATATATATAATATGTAATAATACCGTACTACATCAGTGACATCAAGTTGTTCATTTTGGGAAATTAAAAAGGCTTCTTGTATTCCTTCAATGTATTATCGTAACCAAATAGAAGAACTTAATATTTAACATTTTTCAAATGATCACAAACTGTATAAACAAAGTATCTCCCACTGGAATTTTCTTTCTTTAAACAAATGGACAAGATAGATGATATTGAATGAATTCATTTCTTATCATTCAATGCAAAGCTCTATTCCATTCATTTCAATTGAAGTGATTGCCGGTTTGTTGGAACCCGAGTAGGAAACCTGCATTCCTAACACCAAGGTCTGTCCAGCTGTCTGTAGGCCATTGTAACTCTCGTTAACGAGAGTCGCTGTGTTGCCAGAGGTGGTCTCATTCGCCGTGTAGGCCTGCAAGGATGAGATATCTGGTTACCAGCTTTCTCATTAATCAATATTTTCCTGATATCATTTTCAGTTTTATATCATCATTCATTCTCTCGTGGCATGCATGGGCCCATGTGTGCACACTAAACTTCGGACATTTCATGCGCTCTTAACTCATTTTAAGTTTATGACGGTTGATGATAAAGAAACAAATAACAGTATGACTAAAAGACAATTTTGAAATTTGTTGTATAGCGCGGCCCACTTCTACCCTGTTGCCAGGGTCTACATTAGTTGCAGTCATAGTACTATTATTACCTCGACGTGATCGACGGTGTCTGAGAATGTGAGGATGATTGTCCAGGAGGATACTGTCACTGGGAAGGTGACGCTGACGTCCAGCTGGTAATTGCCTGTCCATTCGTTTAATAGTTTCACACTGGTACACGCATAGCCTCCAACAGGTAAAGTCGTTGTGGTAGTTTCTGTCAATTAAACCCAGATATTCATTAAACAGGGCTTTTGTTTGTATGTTTGTTGTATGGTGTTTTTACGTTGCATCGAACCAGTGGTCATTCAGCAACGGGACCAACGGCTTTACTTGACTTCCGAACCACGTCGAGAGTGAACAGGGTTTTTACACTACGTTTTGCATCATAGTTGGTGTGATGCCATATCTCATGGAAAACATGGATAGTCCTCTGATGTGACTGAAAATTATATAAAAATTCTAAATGTAACAATTCAACCTGTAACACTTAAGATATCTTACTGTATACTTACTATTATTTTGACGGGAACACGTGTGAATTGAATGATCATACTTTTACATTACCAAATATGTTTAATTTTGAAGGCGTTTTTGTCTCTTCAAGTTTGATTACTTTTGAAATCTTCTTCATATGTTTAAGTCGAAGGGCGCTATCAGAATAGTTAATTAAAAAATGCTACATTTTAAGGACGTGCTTAATTTCTTATATTGATTTGCAATCATGCTAGTACGTAAATTGTTAAAATACGTGCAGTTTTTGAACATAATATTAAGTCTCTAATCAAAACTAACTAACTATCATATGTGGTGGTTAGGCAAGTGCGGTAATTCTCCTAAGGAACACCTTGCATCATTCACAATAACAAATAACTGTACCTGACTTCAGGGTTAAAATCCACAATGTTTCCTATGACAACCATGATTCATATTACAGGCACTCCCCATGTTACGTCAGGTTTGGGTTTTGTTGTTCCAGACTTACGGCCCTTGGCTCATGGTACTGTAACCACAATTTTTCAGCACTGAGTGGATTTACAGTACTGTTACCTGCTTTATGGCGCTGTAAAAACAAAAAACCGGGACTTATGGCAATGTAATATGGGCTGTAAGTGCTTATTTATTCCCATTATGATTATGATGAATTTGGGTTAAGGCGATTTTTGGCTTACAGTGCCACGCCAGGAACAGAACCGCCTATGTAACCCGGGAGAGCTATAAAGATAATGTACTGCATTATGTAATTAAAAAATTTTTTTTTTAAACACTATGCTATCCACGAAGATTAGGTACCAGTGTGTGTGTGTGTATATATATATATATATATATATATATATATATATATATATAAGCAAATACCACATAAGAAATAATAGGCAGAAATTCGTCGCCAAGCACTTTCGTCCTTTAATAAGACACTGACTTATTAAAAGATGAAAGCACTCGGCTACAAATTTCTGCCTATTATTTTTCCCATAGTATTCGCATATATCATGAAGTCACGTGCATCTACTGTGATTTTTTAAGCATGCACACACACATACACACATATATATATACACATACATATACATTATATATATATATATATATATACATACATATATATTATTATATATATATATATATATTATATATATATATATATATATATATATATATATATATATATATATCCAATGTAGCACGAAGGAACACATGCTTGAGCATATCCTTAAATCCACAGTAGATAGGTGAGTGAAACTGGGAACTTTGAAGAAGTACTTTTGTAGTTTATTTCTACCTTCTCAAGTTCATAAGTGTGAACTTGAGAATTTCGAAATAATCTACGAAAGTAGATTCACTCACCTTTCTACCACGAATTTAAGGATATATATATATATATATATATATATATATATATATATATATATAAACACACGGACACATATATAAATACACTAAAACCTGGAAGTGAATGGTAGGCAGAGTAGGTTATGATTAAAGTAGATATAAGAATTAACTACGATAAGTAGCGTGGGTTTGAACAAAAAAGATGCTTATAGATACATGGATGAAGTGATCATTATGAAACAGTTGTGATAAAAGTTTGAGAGTAAAGTCGAAAGTTGTGCAGTGGACTACAGTTTGAAGCATTTGTATACGGGTTCTAAGTATTCGCGGATTCTAGCTATTCATGGGGGTTTCTGGGATGCATCCCTCGCGAATATGGGGCCTCCAGTCTACATGCCATGCAGTTGATAGAGCTCTCAAGTAGAGCGCGTTGTGGATGTCTAGTATGCTTTAGGTGAAAACGAAGGTTGCCTTAGAATATGCACAGAGGTCAGTGACTTGTTTGGTGGAGAAGTTCATTTTGGGAAGAGGTGAGTATTTTAAGCACTGGCGAAACTGTGAGTAGGAAAATTAAAAATGAAAAGCAAATTACATTTGCAAAATTAAACAAGTAAAAAAATGTACCGAGGTTTCTTCAGCGCCATCTAGTTTTCGTACAGCATATAATGCCGTAAGAAACTTTCAGGCACGGCCTATGAAGCTTCTACCCTCAGCCCATGAAGCTTCTAGCCTCGGCCTATAGGGCTGCCAGAAGTATGATTATAGCTAACTTTAACCTTAAATGAAATAAACACTACAAAGGTTAGAGGGCTGCAAATTTGGTATGTCTGATGACTGTCACTGGAGGGTGGGTGATCAACGTACCGATTTGCAGTCATCAAGCATCAGTACTTTTTAAGACTGAGGGCGGACAGAAAAAGTGCAGACGGACAGACAAATAGCCATCTCAAAAGTTTTCTTTTTTCAAAAAACTAAAACAAACATTCACACTTTTAAAGCATTACGAAAATAATTTCCAATACTTCTACCTCTGATGCAGATAGTGTCTCCGTTGAACTTAATTGATGCGATAACTGGAACCACTGATCCCTCAGCGAACCTAAAGGATGCCGAAAGCAGAAATACACATTATGAATTCTTAGTTTCAAGGAAAACACATAATCAGAACTTCAGGTCTAACCTGTAATCAAATTAATAGTAATGAACGACACTGTCTTTATACAGCGAGAAGAAGAGAGTAAAAATTGAATTACGATGCACAGCATGAATATACAACTTCTGACAAACGGGAGACGCACTTGTTCCCTAAAAAAAAAAAAAAAAAAAAAGGTGAAGGTACCCTCATCGCAGGGGTCAGAACAAAATCTCGTCGTCCTTTGAAATAAGGTTTTCACTTTAACTAGAGATTTGTCGAAAATAAACTCTGTTTCAGCTTTCTTGATACCGATCTCAGACGTAGTGGGTTATTTCTTGATTTTTTTTGTCTGTCACTTTAGTGCATGATACTTTCAGTTCTGGAGGCGTGAGAATTTCTCGAATAGTCATTGCCATTCGAGAACCCGGCCTTGGATCCGAGCGAATACAAACCACCAAATAAATTTCAGAAATCACGTGATATATATCTTTTCATTTAGTCATATTATTACTGAGCACTTCGTGGATCTATACGTTTAGCTTAGTCATTTTCTTTCGTGAGAATGTATTACAGAAAATTTGCTTTTTCGTGGCTTCAGAATGTTAGCAAATTCGTTTGCTCATCGCTTGTGGATTTTATAACTAACGGGAGTTATTCGTATTCAAAATGCATGATTATGAAAGTTCTGTAAAAAATACAGGAAAGTATAAGAATTGAAATTTACACAGATATACTGAAAAAATATAAGACCCATAATTATACAGTAATAAATATGAAGGCTTATATAGAAAGTAAAAGGACTATCTTCTCTTCATTCTTGTCATTAGTAACCAATTAATGCAAGACAAAAGCTAGTTATGATATATTGTTTGACCCCACACCCATAACAGACGAAAAGGCTGGAAAATGGTTCTTACCGATACAGGAAATCAAAGGAGAGAGTACTGCCAGAAGACAGTTGGGTGTTGTCCATAGTCACTGAGAATCGGGTGTCACTGAGCCATGTTGTCGTTCCAGTCCATTGCTGCCAATGTCATCAATGGGGAGGTAAGTGTATACACATATATCGTTCATTTATTCTACGTTATAGAATAACTAAGAAAACATGGACATACAAAAAGGAATATATTAGAGGAGCTACAAAAATTGGTTATAAAAAAAGGAAGTTTATATAGAGAATTCATTCAAGTCAAAACAAACTCAACAAAATTGTATCATAATTACCTCAAAGCTCGTCAAGGGAGCTGTAAATTCGAATTCAACTGTCCATGAAGTGATTGCCGAGGATATAGGGATGCTAACTTTACCATTCCAGCCAGTGTTCCAGGAACTAACAACTTGCAATAAACTCTCACAAGATGAAATGCCACCACTCGTAACTAGTGTTGGTTCATGGGTAGTTGGAACAACAGTCTCTGGATTTGTTGAATGGATGTCTGTAGTTTCATTAGGGTTAGCAGACTCTGTTATTTCTGGGTTTGATGAGGTAGGTGACAATGTGCCTTCACTTGTAACTACAGTTGGTTTTTGAGTAGTGGGAACAACAGTTTCTGGATTTGTTGACTGGCTGTCTGTTGTCTCACCAGGATTAGTGGACTCCGGATTTGTCGACGTATACACTGTTATAGTTGTAATGTTACCACAGTTGGCAAGTACCCTCAGAGCAGCAACTGCTGATTGGAATCCAGCATTATAGTCAGTAGTTACCTCATTACTTTTATAGTCATCTCGTCTATCTACATAATTATCATTGGCATCAGGTCCTCCTACTAAGGCTCCTGTTAACTCATGCACATTAGGTTCAGTAGAAGAAAAGTCGCTCCACCCACAAGGAGCTGGAGCTAATGGACACGAACTGCTCGCATGATGAGGACGCTGAGGAGGATTTTGTCCAAATCCTACAACAAAGCTATGACCTGCATCTCCCAGCATGTAGTGGATCTGTTCTTTACCAAACTGCCTGTAAATGCCAGGACTAATGCCTAGATCTGCTGCTCGTAAACAAATAAACGCTACGTTAGCAGCATAGCGAAGTGATCCCCATTCCAGTGATAAACACTAATTCTTTGGTGGGGTCCTTGCATGCTATATACCATTTTGTCACAGAATGATTTCAGATCACTTGTGTAAGTACTCCTATCTGCCTCGTCTGCATATTCAGACAACAGTACCTGTACTCCAGGTGTCTTTTCTGCCCACGAGAATTCAGAAACACTTTTAGAAAGCTTGTCGTAATGGCTTTTAGCGTCTGACAGGTAATCTCTGTTATTTGTAGCTCTGTAAAGCCACGCAGCTGCCCATGCCAGTTCATCCTCAAACACTCCCCAAACTGTTGTAAAATGAGGCTGCATCAGTAATGGACTGGGCATACTTTCCTGATACTGATTGGCAAAGTTATACAGATCTTCAGCGTGCTGTAGACAAGTGGCCGCATAAGAAGGGTCTGAATTTTTGAACAGGATTGAAGTAGCAGCTAAAGCAGCAGCAGTCTCACCAGCAAGGTCAGACCCTGGCTTACTCGTTGTCAGTTTGAATGCTGGTCTGTACATAGTCATATCTTCAGGTCGGCCCCAGTATGCGTGGTCCACATCCCCATCACCCACTTGACCATAGAACACATTTGCTTCTGGATGAGCCTTGATGAAGTAATCACTTGCCCATTTCACCGCTTCTTTCATGTAAGCCATTTCACCTGCAAATTCAATTTTTACTTGATAAGAAATCAAAGTAAATTCTGTGTTCGTTATCATTTAGTACTTTGTACAAGCTTTCTCATTTAGATTTAAAAACTATTCTCATTCAAGGACTGGAGGTATACTTAAACTTACCTGCTGCTGTGTATGCTTCACCATACTCAATAGCACCCCAAGCTAATACAGTGGTCATTCCAGCCATTGGATATCCGAATTTCACATAGTCTCCAGCTGCAATGTGAAATGATTCAATGAAATCTTATTGTTCTTGTCATGATGATATGAAAATATTTCTGGCATCCTGATTTTCTGAGTATGGCTATATTATTCTCCTCATCATATCATAGTAATATTTCTCAACATCTAATTAGTACGGAATATACTAATGTCAATGACTACCATCATAATATCCTCCTTCCAGATCGACGCGTTGTTGGGTGTCGTCGTCAATAGCATCGTCAGTTTTGCTGAATCCTTCCTCCAGGTGACTCGCTGAGACGCGGGTAAATACCCTGACCTTTGAGCCTCATAAAAGAGGAGAGACTTGTTGCAGGACTTCATCGTAGTTGTACGAGGATCCCTCCAATGCGCATCCTGGGCCAGTGTAAGGAGCCTGGGTCCACTGTTGTTACTGTGAATCAAGGAAAAAAACAAAATGGTTATACGCTAGTGCAATTATGACCCACAAAGTTGGAAAAAATAATATCAAATGAAGTCAGGCTAAGCATCCTTGAAGAACATTTTCAGATGTATATAGAATGTATATACTTATTTCTTTAACTAAATTAAATAAACACACGATCGCCGCTTCTTTTTGACAAGTTTAAGTAGTACACGTAAAAGCACATCACAATTACTGAGAACATCAAAAGTTGCTAAATCGTGGATGTTTAAATGACTAAACGTTCAAGTAATTAAAAAATAAATTGGAAATTTCGACCACTGATTTTCTGAATACGCAAGACAAATATGTTCATGTGATTTCTTTATTCAAACAAATATAATAGATTTTAATTTGAAAATTAATGCAGTAGTCTCATGGATGCGCTTACTACCGGTAAATATTTATAAAGTCAGACTTAAATGGACTAAGACACCACCACTTATTTCTTGAAAAAGCAACTAATCTACGAAAAACCTCATTTGGAAGCAGAGTTATAAGCAACTGATATATTAAGAAGAGGTTAATGTAAATAAATTAATAGCAAAAAAAAAAGGCCCACGCTTTCAGTGGTCTGATTACACAAACAAACAAACTTGCCTGTCACTGGCGCATCAGTAGAAAATAGTGGGTCTGGAAAAAGATCATATTTTTTTATTAATAACTCATAATACATAAAAAAAATTAAGTACATAAAATACATATAGACACAGAATATTTGCTTTTAGGACGCCATTTCTATGCACATTAATTTCACATAAGGAACAAATTCATAAACGTACTCGCTTAAGATCCTCAAAAATGAACTTGGGGAGGATGTTGACGGAGATATATGGAGTAATGCATTAATCAGATATGACAGATCACCAAATCTCCGTCGAATTCCCACCGAAAAAAAGAGAACAACTGGATAGAGCCCCTCCCAAGGAGTGTAAAAAAAAAAAAACACCCAGACAAGATCCAAACGTTTCAGTTATTAAGCAATTTTGACATCAATCAAATACTTTCAGGTTTTCATAAAAACCCTGTCCATTTGTTTCTAGGTGATCTTGCAACCAGACTGACAAACAAACACACAGGAAGAACCAAAATCGTAGCCTCCTTGCCGCCAGTGCTCATAATAAGAGTAAATTCCATTCCTAGTCAGGAAATACGAAAAACAAAAAACAAATCCAGTTCTCACCATCACTGTCGCAGATATATTTGGTCATTGAGCTTAATCGATCTGATGCTTGGCACAGCTGGACCTTCATTGTATCTGTAATGATAATTATGGGAATGCTTCGTTTTGTTTGATAGAATAATTCAGTAAAAATATCACACACATGACAACTACCACTCACATCACCACACACATACACATTTACGACCAAAATTTTAAATGGAAACCACCTCGTGCTTGGCAATGTTATCAATGCCTGATACTCTCAAGTTTCAGAAATAGTCTAATGCTAATATGAATACGTAATATGAAATGCTGAGAACACATGACCTTTGCATTCTTTACTTTTACTTTTTTGACAACTAATTTTACATTAATACATATGCATACATGAATAAACACACACACACGCACACACACACACACACCACACACACACACATATATATATATATATTATATATATATATATATATATATATATATATATATATATATATAGTATATATATATACACACACACACACACATATATATATATATACACACACCCACATAATATATATATATATATATATACTATATATATATATATATATATATTACTGTCAATTCATTTGCATTTATTGCTGTTTTCATACGTATGGAGATGCTTCTTCTCTTATGTATGTTTCATATTTTTTTTACATTTAAGTATCAATATTTAAAGTATATTTAATTTCTAAATTGCAGTTCGGGTCCCTTACAATTGTGCACACACGAGAAAAAGCAGCAATAATTTTAGAAATAAGAAGATGATTCACAGATTACTACAGATATTTGTATGAGAGACAAATCCTCAACTCAAAGAAGGAAGATTACGAATAGTGCTTCTCACCGATAAAGAAAGTCGAAGGCGAGAATACTTGCCTGGGGACAGCTGGGCCACTGTCCTTCGTCACTGAGAATCGGGTGTTACTGTGAGCTGTAGTCGTTCCAGTCCATTGCTGCAAAATTAATAACAACTAGACATTAATGGTAACGTTCTGTAGTTAAGTAAATATTAATTAACAATAGCATTTAGAGTTATAGCTATTAAATTAAGAATAAGAAACAAGATGTTCAGTCATTCATATCTTGGAAAGTTGGATAACAAAGATGGGAAAACCATGTCTCTGTTACTATAACAATCACAAACGTATCTAAGTGTACTGACGACTTACTTGGAATTGTAATCAGCAAAATGTTAACAGATACGCACCTCGAAACTCGTCACTGGTGACGTGAACACAATTCAACTGCCATGAAGTGATTGTTGTAGTTATAGGGATGTTGTACTTTACCATTCCAGCCAGTGTTCCAAGAGCTGGATACCTGCAATATACTCTCACATGACGAAGTGCCTTCTGTTGTGACTACAGTTGGATTATTGGTAGTTGAAACAAGTGTCTCTTGAGTTGTTGACTGACTGTCAGTAGTTTCATTAGGAGTTAGTAGACTCTGGATTTGCTGACGTAGGTGACAATGTTGCCTTCCACTTGTAACTACAGTTGGTTTTTGAGTAGTGGGAACAACAGTTTCTGGATTTGTTGACTGGCTGTCTGTTGTCTCACCAGGATTAGTGGACTCCGGATTTGTCGACGTATACACTGTTATAGTTGTAATGTTACCACAGTTGGCAGTACCCTCAGAGCAGCAACTGCTGATTGGAATCCAGCATTATAGTCAGTAGTTACCTCATTACTTTTTATAGTCATCTCGTCTGTCTACATAATTATCACTGGCATCAGGTCCTCCTACTAAGGCTCCTGTTAACTCATGCACATAGGTTCAGTAGAAGAAAAGTTCGCTCCACCACCAGGAGCTGGAGCTAATGGACACGAACTGCTCGCATGGATGAGGACGCTGAGGAGGATTATGTCCAAATCCTACAACAAAGCTACGACCTGCATCTCCTCCCGCATGCATAGATATGATCTGTTCTTTACCAAACTGCCTGTAAATTGCCAGGACTAATGCCTAGATCTGCTGCTTCGTAAACAAATAAACGCTACGTTAGCAGCATAGCGAAGTGATCCCCATTCATTGATAAACACAACTAATTTCTTTGGTGTTCTTGCATGCATATTACCATTTTGTCACAGAATATTTCAGATCACTTGTGTAAGTACTCCTATCTGCCTCGTCTGCATATTCAGACACCGTACCTGTACTCCAGGTGTCTTTTCTGCCCCCCACGAGAATTCAGAAACACTTTTAGAAAGCTTGTCGTAATGGCTTTTTAGCGTCTTACAGGTAATCTCTGTTATTTGTAGCTCTGTAAAGCCAAGCAGATGCCCATGCCGTTCATCCTCAAACACTCCCCAACTGTTGTAAAATGAGGCAGCATCTGTAATGGACTGGGCATACTTTCCTTGATACTGATTGGCAAAGTTATACAGATCTTCAGCGTGCTGTAGACAAGTGGCTGCATAAGAAGGGTCTGAATCTTTGAACAGGATTGAAGTAGCAGCTAAAGCAGCAGCAGTCTCACCAGCAAGGTCAGACCCTGGCTTACTCGTTTGTCAGTTTGATGCTGGTCTGTACATAGTCATATCTTCAGGTCGGCCCCAGTATGCGTGGTCCACATCCCCATCTCCCACTTGACCATAGAAGACATTTGCTTCTGGATGAGCCTTGATGAAGTAATCACTTGCCCATTTCACCGCTTCTTTCATGTAAGCCATTTCACCTGCAAATTCAATTTTTACTTGATAAGAAATTCAAAGTAAATTCTGTGTTCGGTATCATTTAGTACTTTGTACAAGCTTTCTCATTTAGATTTAAATACTATTTATCAAGACTGAGGTATACTTAACTTACCTGCTGCTGTGTATGCTTCACCATACTCAATAGCACCCCAAGCTAATACAGTGGTCATTCCAGCCATTGGATATCCGAATTTCACATAGTCTCCAGCTGCAATGATAAATGATTCAATGAAACCTTATTGCTCCCAGTCATGATGATAAGAAAATCTTTCTAGCATCCTGATATTCTGCATATGGGTACATTATTCTCTTCACCATATCATTGTAATATTTCTTAATATCTAATTAGTACGGAATATACTACCATCGTAATATCCTCCTTCCAGATCGACGGGTTGTTGGGTGTCGTCATCAATAGCATCGTCTGTTGCTGAATCCTTCCTCCAGGTGACCCGCTGCAGACGCGGGTAAATATCCCGACCTTTGAGCCTCATAAAAGAGGAGAGACTTGTGCAGGACTTCATCGTAATTGTACGAGGATCCCTCCAATGCACAGCCCGGGCCAGTGTAAGGTGCCTCGGTCACTGTCGTCACTGTGAGTCAGGATAACAGAACGTTTGAGAAGCATTATATAGGACGAGCTTGTTGGCGGACTACGCGCACTGGGCAGACAAACAGCTTCAGACAATTTTGTTGCCAAATTAAGAATAAAACACATTTTGTTGCCTTCCTGTAGAAGATTGGGATTAAATATATATAACAAAATGAAAAAACATGAAGTTCAGCATATGTATAATGTGTGAGGCAGATTAGAGAAAAGACTATTTCTGAGTTAGCTAAAGTTACAGCAAGCACACTCATATACCTTTTGGAAGGAAACGTGAAAATAAAACAAAGAAAAAGCTGGAAAGGCTAATCTGTTGAAACCCAGTAAGACCCAAAACAAAATAAGAAAATATTTGCTCTAACTCTTAAATTCTAATATTTCTCTTCCTAGTCAGATCATGGTTTGCATTCATTTACAAGAGTTTTTGACAGATGAAAAATACAGATTGTAATTCGTCTTGGCATCTCATTTGCTTATAATGATTTCATCTCAGAGCGATATCGAATCCCACCATGGGTAAAAGTTTTTCTTCACTTACATTTCAGATTTCCAAGATTTCAATGGAAATACTAAGGAATAAAGAAGTCAAGGGCTGAATTTAACTAATAAACATCGTTCTCTCTCTCTCTCTGTTTATAGATATATATATATATATATATATATATATATATATATATATATATATATATATATATATATATATATATAGTATACGTATTTGTATGTTATATGTATGCAAGCGCATAATGTCGATGATGTTATGTAAATAGGAAACATGAATTTACAACATACCTTCAGTTGGTTGTGGAGTAGTTGTTGTAATAGCTGGAAATATATAAAAATAACTTATATTACTAAATTACTCTCCTTATGCATTTTATCCCTTTACATTAATAGACAGATAGATTAAAATTAATATTTAAAAGATTGCAGCACAGTCGTCAAAAATATAAATCAAATATGCATGTCTATTTTGGTTGTCTTCAACCCTGCCCTGCCCTGCCCTGCCAGCTACAAAGAATTATTTTGAGTTCTTGATATACATCATGCGATTTATTTATATTGTGTACACACACACACACACGTGTACAGACAGACATCATAAATATATATATATATATATATATATATATATATAATATATATATATATATAGTTATGTAGGAGGAATGTGCAGACTTATCATTTTTAACTTCCCATGGAGACAGAGTCCGAGCGACAGCTTAAGAAAGCTGATATCTCTTTTCTGGGATGGTGTGACACTAAGATGCTTACTTAGCAGGTCAATGTTCGTTCTGTGGGTATGTGAGTTCGTGAGGGCTTGTTCAAGGTGCCTCTTCGTCAACACCCCAAGTAACTGGGGCATTGACGAAGAGTATGAATTCGTGTGTACGTGTGCGCCTCTTCCGTTCATAATGGCATCTTTAGCCAAAACTAGGGGAAGACTTACGGAGAAGTCTGTGCGAGAAAGGCAGAGCCACGATGGCGTGTGCCAAAAAGTTTCCTTTTGAAAGTGTGTGATTTTCCAGGCTGCAATGGGTGAGTTATTATGCTTTAGCCAAAGTTATGGCTTGTCTCTTACTTTGACATTTTGTAAAGATGTTCCATTTCATTTGATCTTTTGACTTTGTCTTTACAATTGTGTGTGCTCACTATTGTGTTCTCCTGTCTTTTAAACAGGTTGGTAACCACTAGTGAGGGGACCAAGTGTCCTAGTGAGGGGACTAAGTGTCCTGTGTGGAGGGAACTATAATATTTTTGGAGAAGAGATAATTGGTATGACTAATTACTGATTAAGACTATATAAATACCGGGGGGTGTCTGTGAGACTTGAACTTTTATCATTCTATTAATTATCCTGTAAGAATCTTAATTATTCAGTTAGTACTTTACTTTGAATAAATGTCTATTTTTGTAGCTCCGACTCTGATTTGATGACCTGATGGAATGGAGAGAGAGAGGTTGCGAGAGAGAGAGAGAGAGAGAGAGAGAGAGAGAGAGAGAAAGAGAAAGGGGAGGGACTGAGTGTTACCAGTTCGCCTTCTGCAATGGCTAAACACTTACCAAATATGAAAATAGCGGGGCGATGCTCCTGCTGTTAATATATATATATATTATATATATATATATATATATATATATATATATATATATATATATATATACAGTAAGTACAAGTACAAGGTATAAACACCCACCCACACTGTATATATATAATATGTATATATATATATATATATATATATACATACATATAAAACATACACATATATGTACATATATATGGCAGGTACATATACATTTAGCACATATATAGCTACATAGATATAATTGGATATGTCGAAGTAAATATACTCAAATTTCACATGATAAAGCAGAGAACTTATTGCAGAAATTGCAATAAGTTTTCGGTCATTACAGGAAGGAACATTTGGCATTGCAACAGAAACAGAATGCAGTACAAGACTTTCGATAAACTGGGAAGACACATGATTTCTTAACTGAACTAATGTAAAAAAACAAACGGTCATGGGACAACGTGCTCTAATGAGGAACATGATTCGAAAAACAGCCAAAAGTTTTAATGAGGGAATTAGGGGAAATGATTTAACATCTTTTTTTATTTCACGTTTGTATCTAAAGCCGTTGTCTGTGACAATAGGGATCTCCTCATTATTTAAAGCTCTGCCTCTTCGGCAACAATTACCCGTGTCATGGTCAATGCGCGCCTTAAGAATAAGGAACGTTCTACAATTAACCCATTACCCAACGTTACAAATTTGATTAACGAATACAATAATTACACAGGAACTGATCGATTCAGACAAAGTGTCCTTGAAAGGAAAAAATCCACCAAAGTTGGAAGTGCTTTTGAAAATACAGTGAATTTGACATGGGGATATAGCCTATTAGGGCCTGGGACCCTGGAGAAAATTCATAATATACAAATTTAAACAAATTTCACAGAACTGGACGCGACAAACTTTTTTTTTTCTGTAAATCATAATGTTGCTTGGGATGATGTTGAAAAATTGTCCTAAAAACCCTTTAAATGACAGGAAAAGAGTTTGATAGATAATATTTCTTGCAGTAGTAAGAATGTCAAAAATCGCCTTTACACAAATCCGTCTTCACACAAACTAGAAGCCTTGCGTAGCGGGGTTAAAGGACAGTGGCTGGAAAAGTTAGACAGGTTGCAGACTCTTCATTGCATCTTACAATTCCAACATGAAAATGCAAACTAATCTTTGGCTTTAGTCTCTGTATCAAATTTGATTCTAAAATCAAAATCACTCTCATCAGTGATCGCATTTCAATTATTTTTAGCCAAAATGTAGGTCAGGACAATGTAATGGATGAAGTGCTTACCATCTGTTTAAGGTGACCATTCACTAAAACAGGGGTCTTTAAAGAACAGCTAACTATACTAAATAATAGAATTGAATTGATTACTATAGAATTTAGGCCAAAAGCCAAGTACTGGGACCTGTGAGGTCATTCAGTACAGAAACGGAAATTGACAGTAAAAAATTTGGAAGGTGTAACAGGAGGAAGAGCTCGCTGTTACGCTATGAATCAACTATTGGGAGAGGGTGGAAAGTAAGATTGAAGAAAGATAATATAAAAGGAAGTACAGTAAAAGGAACGAAAGGGGTTGCAGCTAGGGGCCGAAGACACTGCAAAGAACCTTAAGTAATGCCTACAGTGCATCGCATGACGTGCAGTGTACAGCATACGGTGCACTGATGGTACTAGCCCCCACGGGATCTAAACGGTAGAGACTTTTGCTTTGAGAGCAGACAGTTGTAAATGTAAACAGAGTTCATTGTAAGAACATTAAAATACTAATCACGTTCTCTAGCAAACATTTTTTTCTGCTTTAGAACTATAGTGTTTACTAAATGGCGGAGACCTCCCCTCAATCATTTCACTGTTTCTGTCACTCTCAGAATTGCCAAGAATACTAATCTTTCTTTTGCTCACAAGTTTCACTTCCTGCATCCACTTGAGTTGGATAGATCTTTTCTGCTGTGTTTTGTGTTTAGGGGAGTTTTATTTCAAATATTTTAATATGGCGGCTTACAACGTACGTTACTCTCGCATTTTATCAAGTAATCATATTAAACCTTGACATCTTAATGATCGCTCTGGCATTATGACTCTTGTTCTTATCCTGCGTTTGATTACAGTAGTATTCTAATAATTTCCTGTTTCATTATTTCGGTCACTTTAAAATTACAATCAGTACCCAAAGGGTTGCTGATAAAAATATCTCTAGGAATGTAGAGTAGGCTTTATTTATTTATTTTTTTACTTAATCTGGTGTCACAACAACTGGGTAATTGACATCGAAATAAATTAAATAGAAAAAATTAAATTTTAAATAAATTTCATATAAAAATATCTAAAAATATATACATATATAAAATTTTTGTTCATATATAAATGTTCTTACATAGATTTATATAACTGCTCTATATTACAATCCTTTCCTAGAATTGTAGTTAGGATAAAATTACCTACTTTGTCACGACCCCAAGACAGGAACCAATGTCTTAAATTCCTAAATCTGGGACATTCAATCAACAAATGTTTCACAGTCAAGGGCACAGTAGAATAGGCTTACAGCCATCACGTTTTTATTACGAACATGACTCTAAAAGTGATCATAATGTAATTTATATTCATAACAGTTCAAAAAACATTGACGATAAATCTCCTGCTGGAATGGGATAGTTTCATATATTGTTGTTAACGAATAAATAAATAGTAAAAGAATAAGATGACCTACCCTCACCAGTGCATACGTTTTTCCCATTAAGCAAAATCAACTTGATGGTCGGTACTGGAGTCTGCTCAGCAAATCTGGGAAAACAAATGTGATACAATGAGGAGGAGGTTGCTACTGATAGACTTATGATGTTATACGAAAAGACTTATCCCTTAAACATTTAAATGTATCTAAGTTGGTCTTCTGTTTTGTAAACCAAGAAAGAACTGCACAACATATTACACCACGTGCTTGTACGAAAAATAAAATGACCAGCATAACATGAAAAATAAATCTAGCATGCCTAAACATGACCGTCCTTTAGAGATCAATGTTTTCACCAAATACTTACAGTCCATTTTCTGGCCTGTTAAATTACAACTGCGAGGAGGAGTCTAACTCGTTGCTTACTGGCTGCACAAGCACAAACGTACTCCCTGGTTCGAGATCTGTTCAGTTCTATACAACAAGAAACGAAGGACTAAATACACAGCACGAAAGTCAAAGTAACAATCCGACAAAAACATCAAGAAAGACGGCTTTCGAGGTGCATGCAGTCATCGAGAAAACTCGTAACAAAAACTAGCTTTATGAAATTGTTTTTGATAGGCTAAAAGGTAAGACCTCTATCCGGCAAGTCTGAAGCTTTTCGAGATCATGAAACACTAATAGCAAATGTTGAGACAAGCGACAGAGTGGAAAAAGAAATCGTTAGAGAAAAATTGAAGACTATGAACGTGACTTCTCTTTGGGCTTATTATTCACTTGAGACTGATACGAAAAAGCACCTTTGAGGAGATAAATATTAAAAGACGCCTTCGGAGAGTCCAGTTTTGGTAGGTTCTTCTAACTCTTGCTGGAGAACTGTCACGGTTTTATTATCACAGACTTACCAATTACATAACGTAAGGGACAATGCTATTTCAACAAATAGCGTGAATCTTCTTGTTCTACCTGATATTTGAAGATGTTAATAACGTAACACTTTAGGAAGCAATTGCATGAGAATGGTGTTTCTCATTAGTTAATAGAAAAATGAACGACTTTCCTTGAAATGAAAAGGAAACCAGAAATTGTCCAGAGTAATCAGACAAAAGCGTGCAAGGAGATTAAAAGAGTCATTTTAGTTTTCTGTAAGAAAGAAACAATTGTAAAAGAAAACTATTGAGGTGGATATTTGTCTGTCCGTCGGCACTTTTTCTGTCTGTCCTCAGCTCTTAAAAACTACACAGGCTAGAGGGCTGAAAGTTGGTATGTTGATCATCTACCCTCCAATCATCGAACATACCAAATTGCAGCCTTCTAGTTTCAGTAGCTTTTATTTTACTTAAGATTAAAATTAGCCAACAACACGGGCCACCACCTGGCCGAGACTGAAAGTTTCATGGACCACGGTTGAGAGTTTCATGGGCCGTGGCTGAGAGTTCCATACAGCATCATACTCTGTACAGAAAACTCGATTGCCCCGAAGAAACTTCGATGGATTTTTTTACATGCACAGCATTGTCCTTTTTCAAGTCAATTTCTGCTCATGAAGGAAATACATAATGAGGATTATAAATTCGAACAAAAGAAGGAAGAAGGACCTTTGTCTGTCAGTTTTCTTTATCACAATACTTTATATAACGTCTTATGCAGGGGGCGTCATTTGCGGGGGCTGGGGGGTACTTGCCCCCAAGACTTGGTTTGCAACCTCCTAGTCTTTGAATTAATAATAATAATAAAATTACTCCAAGGTGAAGCCTATATTGCTTCAAAATGCTTAAAAATGGGCCCAAATTTTAATAAATTTTTCAGGGTGACTTAGAGCGGCCTCCCTACCCCCACACGATGAGG
>NC_087201.1:60634199-60708690 GCF_015104395.2 Macrobrachium nipponense | reverse complement strand
CCTCATCGTGTGGGGGTAGGAGGGCCGCTCTAAGTCCCCCTGAAAAATTTATTATAATTTGGGCCCATTTAGGCTTCACCTTGGAGTAATTTTATTATTATTATTATTATTTCAAAGACTAGGAGGTTGCAAACCAAGTCTTGGGGGGCCCATCAGTGTCTTTGTGGGGCAAGTACCCCCCAGCCCCCTCAAATGACGCCCCCCTGCATAAGACGATATATAAAGTATTGTGATAAAGAAAAGCAACTGAAAACTGACAGACAAAGGTCCTTCATCCTTTTGTTCGAATTTATAATCCTCATTATGTATTTCCTTCATGAGCAGAAATAGACTTGAAAAAGGACAATACTGTGCATGTAAAAAAATCCATCGAAGTTTCTTCGGGGCAATCGAGTTTTCTGTACAGAGTATGATGCTGTATGGAACTCTCAGCCACGGCCCATGAAACTCTCAACCGTGGTCCATGAAACTTTCAGTCTCGGCCAGGTGGTGGCCCATGTTGTTGGCTAATTTTAATCTTAAGTAAAATAAAAGCTACTGACACTAGAAGGCTGCAATTTGGTATGTTTGATGATTGGAGGGTAGATGATCAACATACCAACTTTCAGTCCTCTAGCCTGTGTAGTTTTTAAGAGCTGAGGACAGACAGAAAAAGTGCCGACGGACAGACAAATATCCACCTCAATATTTTCTTTTACAATTGTTTCTTTCTTACAGAAAACTAAAATGACTCTTTTAATCTCCTTGCACGCTTTTGTCTGATTACTCTGGACAATTTCTGGTTTCCTTTTCATTTCAAGGAAAGTCGTTCATTTTTCTGTTAACTAATGAGAAACACCATTCTCATACAATTGCTTCCTAAAGTGTTACGTTATTAACATCTTCAAATATCAGGTAGAACAAGAAGATTCACGCTATTTGTTGAAATAGCATTGTCCCTTACGTTATGTAATTGGTAAGTCTGTGATAATAAAACCGTGACAATTCTCCAGCAAGAGTTAGAAGATCCTACCAAAACTGGACTCTCCGAAAGCGTCTTTTAATATTTATCTCCTCAAAGGTGCTTTTTCGTATCAGTCTCGAGTGAATAATAAGCCCAAAGAGAAGTCACGTTCATAGTCTTCAATTTTTCTCTAACGATTTCTTTTTCTACTCTGTCGCTTGTCTCAACATTTGCTATTAGCGTTTCATGATCTCGAAAAGCTTCAGACTTGCCGGATAGAGTTCTTACCTTTTAGCCTATCAAAAACAATTTCATAAAGCTAGTTTTTGTTAGGAGTTTTCTCGATGACTGCATGCACCTCGAAAGCCGTCTTTCTTGATGTTTTTGTCGGATTGTTACTTTAACTTTCGTGCTGTGTATTTAGTCCTTCGTTTCTTGTTGTATAGAACTGAACAGATGTCGAATGAGGGAGTAGAGAGGAGATCGAGTACGTTTGCGCTTGTGCAGCCAGTAAGCAACGAGTTAGACTCCTCCTCGCAGTTCTAATTTATCAGGCCAGAAAATGGACTATAAGTATTTGGTGAAAACATTGATCTCTGAAGGACGGTCATGTTTAGGCATGCTAGATTTATTTTTCATGATATGCTGGTCATTTTTTTTTTTTTTTTTTTTTTTTTTGTACAAGCACGTGGTGTAATATGTTGTGCAGTTCTTTCTTGGTTTACAAAACAGAAGACCAACTTAGATACATTTAAATGTTTAAGGGATAAGTCTTTTTCGTGTAACATCATAAGTCTATCAGTAGCAACCTCCTCCTCATTGCATCACATTTGTTTTCCCAGATTTGCTGAGCAGACTCCAGTACCGACCATCAAGTTGATTTTGCTTAATGGGAAAAACGTATGCACTGGTGAGGGTAGGTCATCTTATTCTTTTACTATTTATTTATTCGTTAACAACAATATATGAAACTATCCCATTCCAGCAGGAGATTTTATCGTCATGTTTAACTGTTATGAATAAAAATTACAAGGCCTATTTTCAATACATTATGATCACTCTTAGAGTCATGTTCGTAATAAAAACGTGATGGCTGTAAGCCTTCTACTGTGCCCTTGACTGTGAAACATTTGTTGATTGAATGTCCCAGATTTAGGAATTTAAGACATTGGTCCCTGTCTTGGGGTCGTGACAGAGTAGGTAATTTTATCCTAACTACAATTCTAGGAAAGGATTGTAATATAGAGCAGTTATATAAATCTATGTAAGAACTTTTATATATGAACAAAATTTTTATATATGTATATATTTTTAGATAATTCTATATGAAATTTATTTAAAATTTAATTTTTAATATTTAATTTATTTCGATGTCAATTACCCAGTTGTTGTGACACCAGATTAAGTAAAAAAAAAAAAAAAAAAAAAAAAAAAAAAAAAAAAAGAAAAGAAAGAAACCTACTCTACATTCCTAGAGATATTTTTATCAGCAACCCTTTGGGTACTGATTGTAATTTTAAAGTGACTGAAATAATGAAACAGGAAATTATTAGAATACTGTAATGAAACGCAGGATAAGAACAAGAGTTATAATGCCAGAGCGATCATTAAGATGTCAAGATTTAATATGATTACTTGATAAAATGCGAGAGTACGTTGTAAGCCGCCATATTAAAATATTTGAAATGAAACTCCCCTAAATACAAAACGCAGCAGAAAAGATCTATCCAACTCAAGTGGAAGCAGGAAGTGAAACTTGTGAGCAAAAGAAAGATTAGTATTCTTGGTAATTCTGAGAGTGACAGAAACAGTGAAATGATTGAGGGGAGGTCTGCGCCATTTAGTAAACACTAGTTCTAAAGCAGAAAAAAATGTTTGCTAGAGGACGTGATAAGTATTTTAATGTTCTTACAGCGAACTCTGTTTACATTTACAACTGTCTGCTCTCAAAGCAAAAGTCTCTACCGTTTAGATCCCGTGGGGGCTAGTACCATCAGTGCACCGTATGCTGTACACTGCACGTCATGCGATGCACTGTAGGCATTACTTCTTTGCAGTGTCTTCGGCCCCTAGCTGCAACCCCTTTCGTTCCTTTTACTGTACTTCCTTTTATATTATCTTTCTTCCATCTTACTTTCCACCCTCTCCCAACAGTTGATTCATAGCGTAACAGCGAGCTCTTCCTCCTTTACACCTTCCAAACTTTTTACTGTCAATTTCCGTTTCTGTACTAAATGACCTCACAGGTCCCAGTACTTGGCTTTTGGCCTAAATTCTATAGTATTCAATTCAATTCTATCATTTAGAATAGTTGGCTGTTCTTTAAAGACCCCTGTTTTAGTGAATGGTCACCTTAAACAGATGGTAAGCACTACATCCATTACATTGTCCTGACCTACATTTTGGCCAAAAATAATTGAAACGCGATCACTGATGAGAGTGATTTTGATTTTAGAATCAAATTTAATACAGAGACTAAAGCCAAAGATTAGTTTGCATTTTCATGTTGAAGTTGTAAGATGCAATGAAGAGTCTGCAACCTGTCTAGCTTTTCCAGCCACTGTCCTTTAAACCCGCTACACAAGGCTTCTAGTTTGTGTGAAGACGGATTTGTGTAAAGGCGATTTTTGACATTCTTACTACTGCAAGAAATATTATCTATCAAACTCTTTTCCTGTCATTTAAAGGGTTTTTAGGACAATTTTTCAACATCATCCCAAGCAACATTATGATTTACAGAAAAAAAAAAAAAGTTTGTCGCGTCCAGTTCTGTGAAATTTGTTTAAATTTGTATATTATGAATTTTCTCCAGGGTCTCAGGCCCTAATAGGCTATATCCCCATGTCAAATTCACTGTATTTTCAAAAGCACTTCCAACTTTGGTGGATTTTTTACTTTCAAGGACACTTTGTCTGAATCGATCAGTTCCTGTGTAATTATTGTATTCGTTAGTCAAATTTGTAACGTTGGGTAATGTGTTAATTGAAGTACGTTCCTTATTCTTAAGGCGCGCATTGACCATGACACGGGTAATTGTTGCCGAACAGGCAGAGCTTTAAATAATGAGGAGATCCCTATTGTCACAGACAACGGCTTTAGATACAAACGTGAAATAAAAAAAGATGTTAAATCATTTCCTAATTCCCTCATTAAAACTTTTGGCTGTTTTTCGAATCATGTTCCCTCATTAGAGCACGTTGTCCCATGACCATTTTTTTTTTACATAGTTCAGTAAATCATGTGTCTTCCCAGTTTATCGAAAGTCTTGTACTGCATTCTGTTTCTGTTGCAATGCCAAATGTTCCTTCCTGTAATGACCGAAAACTTATTGGAATTTCTGCAATAAGTTCTCTGCTTTATCATGTGAAATTTGAGTATATTTACTTCGACATATCTAATTATATCTATGTAGCTATATATGTGCTAAATGTATATGTATTCCATATATATGTACATATATGTTAATGTTTATAGTTTATGATATAATATATATAATATATATATATACAGAAATATATATATATATATATTATAACTATTATTATATTAACATATATAATAGGATATATATATATATATATATATATATCATATATATATATCATATATATATATATATATATATTATATATTATATAATATTTTATATTATTATATATATATAATATATATATATATCTATATATATAGATATATGAATATATATATATATATATATATAGTGTATGTGTGTGGGTGTTTATACCTTGTACTTGTACTTACTGTATATATATATATATATATATATATATATATATATATATATATATATAAATAGCAGGAGCATCGCCCCGCTATTTTCATATTTGGTAAGTGTTTAGCCATTGCAGAAGGCGAACTGGTAACACTCAGTCCCTCCCCTTTCTCTCTCTCTCTCTCTCTCTCTCTCGCAACCTCTCTCTCTCCATTCCATCAGGTCATCAAATCAGAGTCGGAGCTACAAAAATAGACATGTATTCAAAGTAAAGTACTAACTGAATAATTAAGATTCTTACAGGATAATTAATAGAATGATAAAAGTTCAAGTCTCACAGACAACCCCCCGGTATTTATATAGTCTTAATCAGTAATTAGTCATACCAATTATCTCTTCTCCAAAAATATTATAGTTCCCTCCACACAGGACACTTAGTCCCCTCACTAGGACACTTGGTCCCCTCAATAGATCCACCTGTTTAAAAGACAGGAAAACACACTAGTGAGCACACACAATTGTAAAGACAAAGTCAAAAGATCAAATGAAATGGAACATCTTTACAAAATGTCAAAGTAAGAGACAAGCCATCTTCTTCTTCTTCTTCCCAGCTTGTTCCCATTTTTATATGGGGTCGCCGTTTCGGATGAGCCGTTTCCATCTATTTCTATCTTGTGCTTCTGCCTCATCAATTCCCTTCTCATGTAAGTCTCCTCTCACACAGTCCTTCCATCTCTTTCTTGGTCTCCCTCTTTTTCTTCTTCCTTGCACCTCCACCCCCATAGTATGTCCCCCAGCGTGGTCCTCATCTCTCCTCAACAGGTGTCCATACCATCTCAGCCTCCCCTCCTGCACTTTCTTTGATACTTCCATCACCTTAGTTGACCCCCTTATGTAGTCATTTCTGATCCTATCCACTCTTGTTACCCCAGACATCCACCTAAGCATTCTCATTTCTGCCACATCCATCTTCTTCTGCTCTGCTTTTCTCATGCTTGCTGTTTCCGTACCATACAGCATTGCTGTTCTTACCACCGTCTTGTGAAATTTTCCTTTTAACCTAAGCGGCACTCTTTTGTCACAAAGAACTCCCGAGGCCGCTCTCCATTTGTTCCAGCCTGCCTGTACCCGATGTTTTACTTCTTCTTCCATACTTCCTCCAGCGTTAACAAAAGATCCCAAATACTTAAACTTATCAACTCTCCTTATTTGCTCTCCACCAAGCTGAATACTTTCTCTATCATCCCCCTCAGTGGTGGTACACATATATTCTGTCTTGGATCTACTTATTCTCATTCCTCTGTCCTCCAGTACTTGTCTCCATCTTTCCAATTTCACTTCCAGATCTTCCCTGCTCTCTGCACACAGAACAATATCATCCGCATACAATATGTTCCATGGTACTGTCTCCCTTACTTCCTCTATTATAACATCCATCACTATGTTAAAGATAAATGGGCTCAGAGCCGACCCCTGGTGTAATCCTACTCTCACCTCAAAACCTTCTGTCTCCCCAACACTGCTCCTCACTCTGGTAAATACATTCCGGTACATCTCTTGTATCAATCGCACATACTTCTCTGGCACCATCTTCTCCCTCAGGCTCCTCCATACCTCTTGTCTCGGGACTCGGTCATAAGCCTTTTCAAGGTCAATGAATACCATATGTAGGTCCCTTTGTCTTTCCCCGAATTTCTCCATTATTTGCCTCAGACAAAATATACCATCTGTTGTTCCCCTTCCCTTCATAAATCCCATCTGCTCTTTACCTATTTGTACTTCTTCTCTCAGTCTAGCATCTATCATCCTTTCCAGTATCTTCAAAGTGTGGGACATCAATTTAATGCCCCTATAATTACCACACTCTTGGACATCGCCTTTCCCTTTAAAAATTGGGATCAATATACTCCCACGCCACTCATTTGGTATCTTTTCCTGTTCAAGGATCTTTATCATAAGATCGTACAGTATATCCACTCCTTCATCTCCTAATGCTTTCCATGCCTCCACCGGGATCATGTCTGGTCCGGTTGCCTTCCCATCTTCATCTTCTTCAGTGCATTTAGTACTCTTGCCTAGAAAACCTCATTACCATGCCAATGTTCACTTGCCCATCCTCTCTTATTAGAGACAAGCCATAACTTTGGCTAAAGCATAATAACTCACCCATTGCAGCCTGGAAAATCACACACTTTCAAAAGGAAACTTTTTGGCACACGCCATCGTGGCTCTGCCTTTCTCTCACAGACTTCTCCGTAAGTCTTCCCCTAGTTTTGGCTAAAGATGCCATTATGAACGGAAGAGGCGCACACGTACACACAAATTCATACTCTTCGTCAATGCCCCAGTTACTTGGGGTGTTGACGAAGAGGCACCTTGAACAAGCCCTCACGAACTCACATACCCACAGAACGAACATTGACCTGCTAAGTAAGCATCTTAGTGTCACACCATCCCAGAAAAGAGATATCAGCTTTCTTAAGCTGTCGCTCAGACTCTGTCTCCATGGGAAGTTAAAAATGATAAGTCTGCACATTCCTCCTTTTAACATATATATATATATATATATATATATATATATATATATATATATATATATATATAATATTTATGATGTCTGTCTGTACACGTGTGTGTGTGTGTGTACACGATATAAATAATATCGCATTGATGTATATCAAGAACTCAAAATAATTCTTTGTAGCTGGCAGGGCAGGGCAGGGCAGGGTTGAAGACAACCAAAATAGACATGCATATTTGATTTATATTTTTGACGACTGTGCTGCAATCTTTTAAATATTAATTTTAATCTATCTGTCTATTAATGTAAAGGGATAAAATGCATAAGGAGAGTAATTTAGTAATATAAGTTATTTTTATATATTTCCAGCTGTTACAACAACTACTCCACAACCAACTGAAGGTATGTTGTAAATTCATGTTTCCTATTTACATAACATCATCGACATTATGCGCTTGCATACATATAACATACAAATACGTATACTATATATATATATATATATATATATATATATATATAATATATATAAACAGAGAGAGAGAGAGAACGATGTTTATTAGTTAAATTCAGCCCTTGACTTCTTTATTCCTTAGTATTTCCATTGAAATCTTGGAAATCTGAAATGTAAGTGAAGAAAAACTTTTACCCATGGTGGGATTCGATATCGCTCTGAGATGAAATCATTATAAGCAAATGAGATGCCAAGACGAATTACAATCTGTATTTTTCATCTGTCAAAAACTCTTGTAAATGTATGCAAACCATGATCTGACTAGGAAGAGAAACATTAGAATTTAAGAGTCAGAGCAAATATTTTCTTATTTTGTTTTGTGTCTTACTGGGTTTCTACAGATTAGCCTTTCCAGCTTTTTCTTTGTTTTATTTTCACGTTTCCTTCCAAAAGGTATATGAGTGTGCTTGCTGTAACTTTAGCTAACTCAGAAATAGTCTTTTCTCTAATCTGCCTCACACATTATACATATGCTGAACTTCATGTTTTTTCATTTTGTTATATATATTTTAATCCCATTCTTCTACAGGAAGGCAACAAAATGTGTTTCATTCTTAATTTGGCAACAAAATTGTCTAAAGCTGTTTGTCTGCCCAGTGCGCGTAGTCCGCCAACAAGCTCGTGCTATATAATGCTTCTCAAAGGTTCTGTTATCCTGACTCACAGTGACGACAGTGACCGAGGCACCTTACACTGGCCCGGGCTGTGCATTGGAGGGATCCTCGTACAATTACGATGAAGTCCTGCACAAGTCTCTCCTCTTTTATGAGGCTCAAAGGTCGGGATATTTACCCGCGTCTCAGCGGGTCACCTGGAGGAAGGATTCGGCAACTGACGATGCTGTTGACGACGACACCCAACAACGCGTCGATCTGGAAGGAGGATATTACGATGGTAGTATATTCCATACTAATTAGATATTAAGAAATATTACAATGATATGGTGAAGAGAATAATGTACCCATATGCAGAATATCAGGATGCTAGAAAGATTTTCTTATCATCATGACTGGGAGCAATAAGGTTTCATTGAATCATTTATCATTGCAGCTGGGGACTATGTGAAATTCGGATATCCAATGGCTGGAATGACCACTGTATTAGCTTGGGGTGCTATTGAGTATGGTGAAGCATACACAGCAGCAGGTAAGTTAAGTATACCTCAGTCTTGATAAATAGTATTTAAATCTAAATGAGAAAGCTTGTACAAAGTACTAAATGATACCGAACACAGAATTTACTTTGAATTTCTTATCAGGTAAAAATTGAATTTGCAGGTGAAATGGCTTACATGAAAGAAGCGGTGAGATGGGCAAGTGATTACTTCATCAAGGCTCATCCAGAAGCAAATGTGTTCTATGGTCAAGTGGGAGATGGGGATGTGGACCACGCATACTGGGGCCGACCTGAAGATATGACTATGTACAGACCAGCATTCAAACTGACAACGAGTAAGCCAGGGTCTGACCTTGCTGGTGAGACTGCTGCTGCTTTAGCTGCTACTTCAATCCTGTTCAAAGATTCAGACCCTTCTTATGCAGCCATTTGTCTACAGCACGCTGAAGATCTGTATAACTTTGCCAATCAGTATCAAGGAAAGTATGCCCAGTCCATTACAGATGCAGCCTCATTTTACAACAGTTGGGGAGTGTTTGAGGATGAACTGGCATGGGCAGCTGCGTGGCTTTACAGAGCTACAAATAACAGAGATTACCTGTCAGACGCTAAAAGCCATTACGACAAGCTTTCTAAAAGTGTTTCTGAATTCTCGTGGGCAGAAAAGACACCTGGAGTACAGGTACTGTTGTCTGAATATGCAGACGAGGCAGATAGGAGTACTTACACAAGTGATCTGAAATCATTCTGTGACAAAATGGTATATAGCATGCCAAGAACACCAAAGAAATTAGTGTTTATCAATGAATGGGGATCACTTCGCTATGCTGCTAACGTAGCGTTTATTTGTTTACGAGCAGCAGATCTAGGCATTAGTCCTGGCATTTACAGGCAGTTTGGTAAAGAACAGATCCACTACATGCTGGGAGATGCAGGTCGTAGCTTTGTTGTAGGATTTGGACATAATCCTCCTCAGCGTCCTCATCATGCGAGCAGTTCGTGTCCATTAGCTCCAGCTCCTTGTGGGTGGAGCGACTTTTCTTCTACTGAACCTAATGTGCATGAGTTAACAGGAGCCTTAGTAGGAGGACCTGATGCCAGTGATAATTATGTAGACAGACGAGATGACTATAAAAGTAATGAGGTAACTACTGACTATAATGCTGGATTCCAATCAGCAGTTGCTGCTCTGAGGGTACTTGCCAACTGTGGTAACATTACAACTATAACAGTGTATACGTCGACAAATCCGGAGTCCACTAATCCTGGTGAGACAACAGACAGCCAGTCAACAAATCCAGAAACTGTTGTTTCAACGACCAGTAAGCCAACTGTAATCACAACACCAGGGACTGGTTCATGTGAGAGTGTGCTGCAAACATTAAACTCTTGGAACACTGGCTGGAATGGTAAAGTCAGTATCCCAATATCTACAGCAATCACATCATGGACAGTTGATTTTATATTTACATCACCAGTGACGAGTTTCGAGGTGTGTATCCATAGTATTTTCCTGAGTACTATTTATTGTAAATTATCTCTTGCGTCAAAATACCTGCAATTGCTACAGTAAACGAAATGAATCTTTCCATTGGTACCTTTTAGTTTTTGAATGAAATCTGAATCGCAGATCCTGTATTCCAAATGTTTGATTTCATATTCAGTAAATCATAACGAGTTTGCACTGTATTATCCACTAGTATTTAGTTAACTGTCAAAGACCTTAGAGGCAATGTCTAGTGTTTTTATTTTTGCAGCAATGGACTGGAACGACAACGCCTCACAGTGACACCCGATTCTCTGTGACGAAGGACAATGCCCAGCTGCCTTCGGGCAGTGTCCTTTCCTTTGATTTTCTCTATCGGTGAGAACATCCTTTGTAGTTCCTCCTTTAGAATTCCTTTATTCTGCAATTCTCTTAGGAATTTTTTTTTATCTCACATTATTGCTGTTGTTATTGTTGTTTAGTGTTTGCACACAAATATAAAGGGCAAGTAAAAAATTCCATTTACATGCCAACTATATTTTAAGAAATATCCATACTCAATACACAAAAAAAGAAAGTCTTGGAAAGAAAGTAGCATCTCAGTGCTAATAAAAAATGAATATGCAAATGAGGGCAAACAAGTTGTCTTATTTATATTTGTGTGCGCATGTGCGTGCACTTGTGTTATTTGAGTAATCATGCGGTGCACTGTAGGCAGTATTTAAGGTTCTTTGCAGCATCCCTTCGGCCCTTAGCTGCAGCCCTTTTCATTCCTTTTACTATACCACTCTCCGTATTCTCTTCCATCTTACTTTCTACCCTCCATAACAATTGTTTCAACATTATCTTCAGCGATGAAGAGACTCATAGGTCCCAGCGCTTGGCCTTTGGCATAAATTGTATATCCCAGTTCTTAGATGAATACAGAATTATTCTGTGAAATAAATCACAAGAGACATCATCAACATTTTTATAACTATTCCTAATATCATTACAGATATAATGAGGGTTCAGTTGTACCAAGCATCCAATCGATTAAGCTCAATGGCCAAGACATCTGCGACGGTCAAGGTGAGAACTGGATTTGTTCTTTGTACATTTATCATGAAAACCAACACCAAGGAGGTTATGGTTTCGCTTTGGGCAGGATGTCCGTTTGTCATTGTGGCTGCACGATCCCTCGGATATTGTTTTGAAACCCTAAAAGTATTCAATTGTCTTTAGTAAATGACTTTAGTTGTCACTTAAGAGACGGTAGGTTCACCCCGGAGAATCTTGAGTTGGTCACCCAGTGAGTATATCTAGTCGAAATTTATGACTTTATTCCCCTAGATGCAGAAACATACAAATTGACAAACGTGCCCAAAAGCAAGTAAGTGTTAATATGAATATATGTAATTAATTTTTCCCGTTATGTATTACGAGTTATTAATAAAAATATGATCTGCCTTCCAGACCCACTGATTTCTACTGATGCGCCAGTGACAGGCAAGTTTCTCTGTTTGTTTGTAACATCATATTCGACTGGGTGGCAAGTAAGAGGCAGAGTCAAGGTGTATTCTAATTTATTGACACAAAATCCCTGACAGGTCAAGAACTCTTGCCAGCATAAAAGTAGCATTTGACATTAGGGAGAAACAGAGATATCTATATACAGCAAGATGTGTTTTCTTACACCTGGAAAATGGTTAACCATTCTATATACAAATTAGAAAGGGAGTTCAATACATATGGTTGCAAAGCTTTCAATGTTTGACATATGTTAGTTAAGACAGTTCTAACAATGCCATAAAGTAGCTTCTGAATAATGTGTAAAAGATCACGTGAATCAGGAGTGCTGGATTTGTTTCTTGAGAGAACTCATTGGGTCGCATAGAATTGTATAACGAGGATGCCCTGAGGCCCCCAGTAACTGATCGGAACCTCACAGTAATATTCATAAAGAAAATCTCAAGAAGAATGTAATTACTCCCCTGAAACTTTGAGATTCTTTGCTGCTTTGTGCTATCCTGGGGTTCAGTATTTGCCTTTGTGTAAAGATGTCGTAGAATCCGTTGTCTTTTTTATACTTAGTCTTCTTAATACATATACAAGTTACTCAGAGTCTTGCATATGAATGAGCTGTTTCTATAATAACTGCTTTTTCACAAACTAGGTGGCATCTTAACACATTTCAGTCTCACTTCATAAATATTTAGCTAGTACCAGAATGAGAGATCCACAGCATTGAATATTTCATGGAAATATTCTTATTTACTTGGATTTCAAACTCATAAACGTTTTTTATTTCAGTATACAGAAACACAATGAAGTGTAACTCTTCAATTTTTTTAGTTACTTTAACTTTTATTCACTTGATCATCCATGATTTGTCTATTTTTTTCACTGTGGTTATGTATCTTGTGTATTTGTATAGCACTTTAAATTATGTGTACATTCAAATTTCAATAGCATATTATCTCATATTTATCCAGAGTAAGGGTTTAAATTTAAGTGAGTAAGAAATATACCACAAAAGTGTTCAGTCTAACAGATGATATTATAATTTTCCCTTCGTGTAGGCCGTTATGGCTCACATCTGATCCTTGCATAAAAATTTTGCTTCTTCATTCACAGTAACGACTGTGACCCAGGCTCCTTACACTGGCCCAGGATGCGCATTGGAGGGATCCTCGTACAACTACGATGAAGTCCTGCACAAGTCTCTCCTCTTTTATGAGGCTCAAAGGTCGGGGTATTTACCCTCGTCTCAGCGAGTCACCTGGAGGAAGGATTCAGCAACTGACGATGCTATTGACGACGACACCCAACAACGCGTCGATCTGGAAGGAGGATATTATGATGGTAGTCATTGATATTATATTCCATACCAATTAAATGTTGAGAAATATTACAATGATATGATGAGAATAATATAACCATAGTCAGGTAATTAGAATAAAATGTAAATTTTCATATCAAGATAAGAGGGAAAGATAACGTTTGTTTGAATCATTTCACATTGCAGCTGGAGACTATGTGAAATTCGGATATCCAATGGCTGGAATGACCACTGTATTAGCTTGGGGTGCTATTGAGTATGGTGAAGCATACACAGCAGCAGGTAAGTTAAGTATACCCCAATCTTGATAAATAGTATTTATATCTAAATGAGAAAGCTTGTACAAAGTACTAAATGATAACGAACACAGAATTTACTTTGAATTTCTTATCAGGTACAAATTGAATTTGCAGGTGAAATGGCTTACATGAAAGAAGCGGTGAAATGGGCAAGTGATTACTTCATTAAGGCTCATCCAGAAGCAAATGTGTTCTATGGTCAAGTGGGAGATGGGGATGTGGACCACGCATACTGGGGCCGACCTGAAGATATGACTATGTACAGACCAGCATTCAAACTGACAACGAGTAAGCCAGGGTCTGACCTTGCTGGTGAGACTGCTGCTGCTTTAGCTGCTACTTCAATCCTGTTCAAAGATTCAGACCCTTCTTATGCGGCCACTTGTCTACAGCACGCTGAAGATCTGTATAACTTTGCCAATCAGTATCAAGGAAAGTATGCCCAGTCCATTACAGATGCAGCCTCATTTTACAACAGTTGGGGAGTGTTTGAGGATGAACTGGCATGGGCAGCTGCTTGGCTTTACAGAGCTACAAATAACAGAGATTACCTGTCAGACGCTAAAAGCCATTACAACAAGCTTTCTAAAAGTGTTTCTGAATTCTCGTGGGCAGAAAAGACACCTGGAGTACAGGTACTGTTGTCTGAATATGCAGACGAGGCAGATAGGAGTACTTACACAAGTGATCTGAAATCATTCTGTGACAAAATGGTATATAGCATGCCAAGAACACCAAAGAAATTAGTGTTTATCAATGAATGGGGATCACTTCGCTATGCTGCTAATGTAGCGTTTATTTGTTTACTAGCAGCAGATCTAGGCATTAGTCCTGGCATTTACAGGCAGTTTGGTAAAGAACAGATCCACTACATGCTGGGAGATGCAGGTCGTAGCTTGTTGTAGGATTTGGACATAATCCTCCTCAGCGTCCTCATCATGCGAGCAGTTCGTGTCCATTAGCTCCAGCTCCTTGTGGGTGGAGCGACTTTTCTTCTACTGAACCTAATGTGCATGAGTTAACAGGAGCCTTAGTAGGAGGACCTGATGCCAGTGATAATTATGTAGATAGACGAGATGACTATAAAAGTAATGAGGTAACTACTGACTATAATGCTGGATTCCAATCAGCAGTTGCTGCTCTGAGGGTACTTGCCAACTGTGGTAACATTACAACTATAACAGTGTATACGTTGACAAATCCGGAGTCCACTAATCCTGGTGAAACAACAGACAGCCAGTCAACAAATCCAGAAACTGTTGTTCCCACTACTCAAAAACCAACTGTAGTTACAAGTGAAGGCACATTGTCACCTACGTCAGCAAATCCAGAGTCTACTAATCCTAATGAAACTACTGACAGTCAGTCAACAACTCAAGAGACACTTGTTTCAACTACCAATAATCCAACTGTAGTCACAACAGAAGGCACTTCGTCATGTGAGAGTATATTGCAGGTATCCAGCTCTTGGAACACTGGCTGGAATGGTAAAGTCAACATCCCTATAACTACAACAATCACTTCATGGACAGTTGAATTTGTGTTCACATCACCAGTGACGAGTTTCGAGGTGCGTATCTGTTAATATTTTGCTGATTACAATTCCAAGTAAGTCGTCAGTACACTTAGATACGTTTGTGATTGTTATAGTAACAGAGACATGGTTTTCCCATCTTTGTCATCCAACTTTCCAAGATATGAATGACTGAACATCTTGTTTCTTATTCTTAATTTAATAGCTATAACTCTAAATGCTATTGTTAATTAATATTTACTTAACTACAGAACGTTACCATTAATGTCTAGTGTTATTAATTTTGCAGCAATGGACTGGAACGACTACAGCTCACAGTAACACCCGATTCTCAGTGACGAAGGACAGTGCCCAGCTGTCCCCAGGCAGTATTCTCGCCTTCGACTTTCTTTATCGGTGAGAAGCACTAGTCGTAATCTTCCTTCTTTGAGTTGAGGATTTGTCTCTCATACAAATATCAGTAGTAATCTGTGAATCATCTTATTATTTTTAAAATTGTTGCTGCTTTTTCTCGTGTGTGCACAATTGTAAGGGACCCGAACTGCAATTTAGAAATTAAATATACTTCAAATATTTGATACTTAAATCCAAAAAAATATGAAACATACATAAGAGAAGAAGCATCTCCATACTTATGAAAACAGCAATAAATGCAAATGAATTGACAGTAATATATATATATATATATTATTATAATATATATATATATATTATACTATAAATAAATAATATATATATATTATCCATAATATATCTATATATATATATATATATATATATATAATATATATATATATATATTATATATAATATGATCTAGGTAAAAACTGTTCTGTAACAACAGAATTCCATCTAATAAAAGGAGCCCATAAAAACACCAAAACTACAGCCGTGAAGAGATATGTTTAAAAGGAGTGTTACTAAATGCCTTATCTGACCTTCATAAGAAATATCCTGTTCCCCGCAGATTCATGATAGCCATCCACTCGCTAAAAAAGTTAGATGTTATAATAAGTAGATCCGACAAAGACGGCAAAATCGCAATAATGGACAGAGACTTCTACCTCGACAAAATCAACCAGCTCCTTAGCGACACAAACACCTACGAAAAACTGACGAAAAATCCCCTCCAAAACGTTCCCACAGAATTTTTTCGGAAAGTAAGATCAATTGGCCAAGACAAAAAGAGTATTGAACTATTAGAGAAATTTAAAGTAATTAATCCTAAATTACCCTACTTTTATGGCCTTCCCAAAACTCACAAAGACAATCTTCCATTCAGACCCATCGTTTCATGCGCCGGAGCTTTCAATTACAAAATTTCTAAATGGTTAGCTGGCCTCCTTTCTCCTTTTTTAGGCACTTTTTCTCCCAGTCACATTAAACATTCGGAAGATTTTTGTCACAAATTCAGAGAAGCACATATACCACTTCACAACATAAAACTTTTAAGCCTTGACGTAGACTCCCTATTCACAAAAGTACCAGTACAAGACGTTCTTCAGTTTTTAAGGGAAAAATTATCCCCTATTCAGATCATTTCCCATTGGCGCTTGACAAAATAATAAAGTTAGTTGAATTATGTGCATCTAATAACGTATTTTCATTCGGGGAATCATTCTACAAGCAAAGATTCGGGTGTAGTATGGGTAGTCCTTTAAGTCCTGTTTTAGCCAATCTGTACATGGAATACTTTGAAACTACAGTAATAAATGCAATAAAACCCAAAAACATGCTGTGGATGAGATACGTGGATGACATTCTAACATTTTGGGATAATAGGTGGAGTAATTTTAATGAATTCCTCTCAAAATTAAACGCATTAGTGCCCAGCATCAAATTTAAAGTTGAATGGGAAACAGACAACAAAATTCCTTTTCTTGATGTTTTAATAATCAGAGACACGACAGAATACAAATTTACCATATACAGAAAACCAACGTTCTCACTTTCATATATTCACTATTTTAGCTATCACGACATTACTATCAAGATAGGTGTAGCTAGCAACCTATTCTTAAGAGCCTTATGAATTTGTTCCCCAGATTTCCTGGAAAAAGAATTTGAACTAATTCGCAAACAACTTTAGTCTTTAAAGTATCCTGACCATATAATTGAGAAAGCAATTCAAAAAGCAAACGTAATTTTCTACCGACCCCCTAAAGACAAGACCAGAGACACACCCAACAATAAAATAAAAATTCCTCACCTGGAGACGATTAAGAGAATAACCCACACCCTTGGGAAATCCAACCCTTTTGCATTTACCTACCCAAACACCTTAGCCAAATCCCTGATTAACGTCCAACAAAAGACATCTCCCAAGGACTCTGGGGTCTATGAGATCCCTTGCCAAGACTGTGACCAATCTTACATCGGATTTACAGGTAAATCACTTCCCCAGAGATTAATACGACACAAACGGTCAGTTAGGTATGGACAACAGAACTCGGCTATTTTCAACCATATAAATGAACATAACCATAGAATAAACTGGAATTTGTCACGTGTAATTTATAGCAGCAACTGCCGGTACAAGAATCAAATGATGGAATCGGCCTTAATAAAAGAGAAGCAGGTAATGAACATCTCAAAAGGAGCGTGGGTCTCAGATGTCGTCGACCAAGTTTTCATTCAACCAACGCTTAAGAAGATTAAAGGAAGATTATCAGCGGGGGTGACCTAAATTGGCTTACTTGTGGACGGATCTCTTGGTATAAATACCACCCTTTCTGTAAACTTTTCTCATTCATATACCTGAAGAGAGAGACAGCAGTCTCTGAAATATAGTACTTTTCTCTCTACATTTTGGTGTTTTTATGGGCTCCTTTTATTAGATATATATAGATATATATATATATATAATATAATATGATTAATATTATATATAATATAATATTATTATTATTATATATAATAATATATATGCGTGTGTGTGTGTGTGTGTATTTATTCATGTATGCATATGTATTAATGTAAAATTAGTTGTCAAAAAAGTAAAAGTAAAGAATGCAAAGGTCATGTGTTCTCAGCATTTCATATTACGTATTCATATTAGCATTAGACTATTTCTGAAACTTGAGAGTGTCAGGCATTGATAACATTGCCAAGCACACGGTTCCATTTAAAATTTTGGCCGTAAATGTGTATGTGTGTGGTGATGTGAGTGGTAGTTGTCATGTGTGTGATATTTTTACTGAATTATTCTATCAAACAAAACGAAGCATTCCCATAATTATCATTACAGATACAATGAAGGTCCAGCTGTGCCAAGCATCAGATCGATTAAGCTCAATGACCAATATATCTGCGACAGTGATGGTGAGAACTGGATTTGTTTTTTGTTTTTCGTATTTCCTGACTAGGAATGGAATTACTCTTATTATGAGCATTGACGCCAAGGAGGCTACGATTTTGGTTCTTCCTGTGTGTTTGATTGTCAGTCTGGTTGCAAGATCACCTAGAAACAAATGGACAGGGTTTTTATGAAAACCTGAAAGTATTTGATTGATGTCAAAATTGCTTAATAACTGAAACGGTTTGGATCTTGTCTTTGGGGGTTTTTTTCCACTTCTTGGGAGGGGCTCTATCCAGTTGTTATTCTTTCGGTGGAATTCGACGGAGATTTGATGATCTGTCATATCTGATAAATGCATTACTCATCTCCGTCAACATCCTCCACAAGTTCATTTTTGAGGATCTTGAGCGAGTACATTTATGAATTTGTTCCTTATGTGAAATTAATGTGCATAGAAATGGCGTCCTAAAAGCAAATATTCTGTGCTCATATGTATTTATGTACTTAATTTATTTATGTATTATGAGTTATTAATAAAAGAAATATGATCTTTTTCCAGACCCACTATTTTCTACTGATGCGCCAGTGACAGGCAAGTTTGTTTGTTTGTGTAATCAGACCACTGAAAGCGTGGGCCTTTTTTTTTTTTTGCTATCAATTTATTTACATTAACTTCTTCTTAATATATCAGTTGCTTACAACTCTGCTTCCAAATGAGGTTTTTCTTAGATTAGCTGCTTTTTCAAGAAATAAGTGGTGGTGTACTAGTCCATTTTAGTCTGACTTTATAAATATTTACTGGTAGTTAGCACATCCATGAGACTACTGCATTAATTTTCAAATAAAAATCTATTATATTTGTTTGAATAAAGAAATCACATGAACATATTTGTCTTGCGTATTCAGAAACTCAGTGGTACGAAATTTCCAATTTTATTAATTACTTGAACGTTTAGTCATTTAAACATCCACGATTTAGCAACTTTTGATTCTCAGTAATTGTGATGTACTTTTACGTGTACTACTTAATTGTCAAAAAGAAGCGGCGATCGTGTGTTTATTTAATTTCGTAAAGAAAAAAAAATATAAATTCTATATACATCTGAAAATGTTCTTCAAGGATGCTTAGCCTGACTGTTCATTTGATATTATTTTTCCAAACTTTGTGGGTCATAATTCACTAGCGTATAACATTTTGTTTCTTGATTCACAGTAACGACAGTGACCCAGGCTCCTTACACTGGCCCGGGCTGTGCATTGGAGGGATCCTCGTACAACTACGATGAAGTCCTGCACAAGTCTCTCCTCTTTTATGAGGCTCAAAGGTCGGGGTATTTACCCTCGTCTCAGCGGGTCACCTGGAGGAAGGATTCAGCAACAGACGATGCTATTGACGACGACACCCAACAACGCGTCGATCTGGAAGGAGGATATTATGATGGTAGTCATTGACATTAGTATATTCCGTACTAATTAGATGTTAAGAAATATTACTATGATATGATGAGGAGAATAATGTAGCCATACTCAGAAAATCAGGATACCAGAAATATTTTCATATCATGACAAGAACAATAAGATTTCTTTGAATCATTTCACATTGCAGCTGGAGACTATGTGAAATTCGGATATCCAATGGCTGGAATGACCACTGTATTAGCTTGGGGTGCTATTGAGTATGGTGAAGCATACACAGCAGCAGGTAAGTTAAGTATACCCCAATCTTGATAAATAGTATTTATATCTAAATGAGAAAGCTTGTACAAAGTACTAAATGATAACGAACACAGAATTTACTTTGAATTTCTTATCAGGTAAAAATTGAATTTGCAGGTGAAATGGCTTACATGAAAGAAGCGGTGAAATGGGCAAGTGATTACTTCATCAAGGCTCATCCAGAAGCAAATGTGTTCTATGGTCAAGTGGGTGATGGGGATGTGGACCACGCATACTGGGGCCGACCTGAAGATATGACTATGTACAGACCAGCATTCAAACTGACAACGAGTAAGCCAGGGTCTGACCTTGCTGGTGAGACTGCTGCTGCTTTAGCTGCTACTTCAATCCTGTTCAAAGATTCAGACCCTTCTTATGCAGCCACTTGTCTACAGCACGCTGAAGATCTGTATAACTTTGCCAATCAGTATCAAGGAAAGTATGCCCAGTCCATTACAGATGCAGCCTCATTTTACAACAGTTGGGGAGTGTTTGAGGATGAACTGGCATGGGCAGCTGCGTGGCTTTACAGAGCTACAAATAACAGAGATTACCTGTCAGACGCTAAAAGCCATTATGACAAGCTTTCTAAAAGTGTTTCTGAATTCTCGTGGGCAGAAAAGACACCTGGAGTACAGGTACTGTTGTCTGAATATGCAGACGAGGCAGATAAGAGTACTTACACAGGTGATCTGAAAACATTCTGTGACAAAATGGTATATAGCATGCCAAGAACACCAAAGAAATTAGTGTTTATCAATGAATGGGGATCACTTCGATATGCTGCTAACGTAGCGTTTATTTGTTTACGAGCAGCAGATCTAGGCATTAGTCCTGGCATTTACAGGCAGTTTGGTAAAGAACAGATCCACTACATGCTGGGAGATGCAGGTCGTAGCTTTGTTGTAGGATTTGGACATAATCCTCCTCAGCGTCCTCATCATGCGAGCAGTTCGTGTCCATTAGCTCCAGCTCCTTGTGGGTGGAGCGACTTTTCCTCTACTGAACCTAATGTGCATGAGTTAACAGGAGCCTTAGTAGGAGGACCTGATGCCAGTGATAATTATGTAGATAGACGAGATGACTATAAAAGTAATGAGGTAACTACTGACTATAATGCTGGATTCCAATCAGCAGTTGCTGCTCTGAGGATACTTGCCAACTGTGGTAACATTACAACTATAACAGTGTATACGTCGACAAATCCGGAGTCCACTAATCCTGGTGAGACAACGGACAGCCAGTCAACAAATCCAGAAACTGTTGTTCCCACTACTCAAAAACCAATTGTAGTTACAAGTGAAGGCACATTGTCACCTACCTCATCAAACCCAGAGATAACAGAGTCTGCTAACCCTAATGAAACTACAGACATCCATTCAACAAATCCAGTGACTGTTGTTCCAACTACCCATGAACCAACATTATTTACGAGTGGTGGCATTTCATCTTGTGAGAGTTTATTGCAAGTTGTTAGTTCCTGGAACACAGGCTGGAATGGTAAAGTTAGCATCCCTATATCCTCGGCAATCACTTCATGGACAGTTGAATTCGAATTTACAGCTCCCTTGACGAGCTTTGAGGTAATTATGATACAATTTTGTTGAGTTTCTTTTGACTTGAATGAATTCTCTATATAAACTCCCTTTTTTTATAATCAATTTTCGTAGCTCCTCTAATATATTCCTTTTTGTATGTCCATGTTTTCTTAGTTATTCTATAATGTAGAATAAATGAACGATATATGTGTATACACTTACCTCCCCATTGATGACACTGGCAGCAATGGACTGGAACGACAACATGGCTCAGTGACACCCGATTCTCAGTGACTATGGACAACACCCAACTGTCTTCTGGCAGTACTCTCTCCTTTGATTTCCTGTATCGGTAAGAACCATTTTCCAGCCTTTTCGTCTGTTATAGGTGTGGGGTCAAACAATATTTCATAACTAGCTTTTATTGTCTTGCATTAATTGGTTACTAATGACAAGAATGAAGAGAGGATAGTCCTTTTATTTTCTATATAAGCCTTCATATTTATTACTGTATAATTATGGGTCTTATAATTTGTCAGTATATCTGTGTAAATTTCAATTCTTATACTTTCCTGTATTTTTTTTATAGAACTTTCATAATCATGCATTTTGAATACGAATAACTCCCGTTAGTTATAAAATCCACAAGCGATGAGCAAACGAATTTGCTAACATTCTGAAGCCACGAAAAAGCAAATTTTCTGTAATACATTCTCACGAAAGAAAATGACTAAGCTGAACGTATAGATCCACGAAGTGCTCAGTAATAATATGACTAAATGAAAAGATATATATCACGTGATTTCTGAAATTTATTTGGTGGTTTGTATTCGCTCGGATCCAAGGCCGGGTTCTCGAATGGCAATGCCTATGCAAGAAATTCTCACGCCTCCAGAACTGAAAGTATCATGCCCTAAAGTGACAGACACAAAAATTCAAGAAATAACCCACTACAACTGACTGAGATTGGTATCAAGAAAGCTGAAACAGAGTTTATTTTCAACAAATCTCTAGTAAAAGTGAAAACCTTATTTCTAAGGACGACGAGATTTTGTTCCGACCCCTGCGATGAGGGTACCTTCACCTTTTTTTTTTTAGGGAACAAGTGCGTCTCCCGTTATTCAGAAGTTGTATATTCATGCTGTGCATCGTAATTCAATTTTTACTTTCTTCTTCTCGCTGTATAAAGACAGTGTCGTTCATTACTATTAATTTGATTACAGGTTAGACCTGCAGTTCTGATTATATGTTTTCCTTGAAACTAAGAATTCATAATGTGTATTTCTGCTTTCGGCATCCTTTAGGTTCGCTGAGGGATCAGTGGTTCCAGTTATCGCATCAATAAAGTTCAACGGAGACACTATCTGCATCAGAGGTAGAAGTATTGGAAATTATTTTCGTAATGCTTTAAAAGTGTGAATGTTTGTTTTAGTTTTTAGGAAAAGAAAACTTTTGAGATGGCTATTTGTCTGTCCGTCTGCACTTTTTCTGTTCGCCCTCAGTCTTAAAAAGTACTGATGCTTGATGACTTCGCAAATTGGTACGTTGATCACCCACCCTCCAGTGACAGTCATCAGACATACCAAATTTGCAGCCCTCTAACCTTTGTAGTTTTTATTTCATTTAAGGTTAAAGTTAGCTATAATCATACTTCTGGCAGCCCTATAGGCCGAGGCTAGAAGCTTCATGGGCTGAGGGTAGAAGCTTCATGGGCCATGGCTGAAAGTTTCTTACAGCATTATATGCTGTACGAAAACTAGATGGCGCTGAAGAAACCTCGGTACATTTTTTTACTTGTTTAATTTTGCAAATGTAATTTGCTTTTCAATTTTAATTTTCCTACTCTCAGTTTCGCCAGTGCTTAAAAATACTCACCTCTTCCCAAAATGAACTTCTCCACCAAACAAGTCGCTGAGCTCTGTGCATATTCTAAGGCAACCTTCGTTTTCACCTAAAGCATACTAGACATCCACAACGCGCTCTACTTAAGAGCTCTATCAACTGCATGGCATGTAGAGTGGAGGCCCCATATTCGCGAGGGATGCATCCCAGAAACCCCCATGAATAGCTAGAATCCGCGAATACTTAGAATCCGTATACAAATGCTTCAAACTGTAGTCCACTGTACAACTTTCGACTTTACTCTCAAACTTTTATCACAACTGTTTCATAATGATCACTTCATCCATGTATCTATAAGCATCTTTTTTGTTCAAACCCACGCTACTTATCGTAGTTAATTCTTATATCTACTTTAATCATAACCCCCACTCTGCCTACCATTCACTTCCAGTTTTTAGTGTTTTTATTTTATAAATGTGTCCGTGTGTTTATATATATTATATATTATATCTATATATATATATATATATATATATATATATATATATATATATTATATCCTTAAATTCATGGTAGAAAGGTGAGTGAATCTACTTTCGTAGATTATTTCGAAATTCTCAAGTTCACACTTATGAACTTGAGAAGGTAGAAATAAACTACGAAAGTACTTTTTCAAAGTCCCCAGTTTCACTCACCTATCTACTGTGTATTTAAGGATATGCTCAAGCATGTGTTCCTTCGTGCTACATTGATATATATATATATATATATATATATATATATATATATATATATATATTTGTATATATATATATATCTATATATATATATATATATATATATATATATATATATATTATATATATAGATATATATTATATATATATGTGTGTGTGTGTGTGTGTGTGTGCGTGCATGCTTAAAAAATCACAGTAGAACCACGTGACTTCATGATATAAGCGAATACCATGGGAAAAATAATAGGTAGAAATTTGTACCCGATTGCTTTCATCTTTTAAGTCAGTGTCTTATTAAAGGACAAAAGTGCTCGGCGACGAATTTCTGCCTATTATTTTTATGTGGTATTTTCTTATATATATATATATATATATATATATATATATATAATATATATATATATATATATACTGGTACCTAATCTTTGTGGATAGCAAAGTGTTTTTTCAAAATAAAAATTTTGAATTACATAATGCAGTACATTATCTTTATAGCTCGCCCCGGGTTACATTGGCGGTTCTGTTCCTGGCGGGGCACTGTAAGCCAAAATTGCCTTAACCCAATTCATCATAATTATATTGGGAATAAATAGCACTTACAGCACTATTACAGTGCCATAAGTCCGGGTTACAGTGCCATAAAGCAGGTAACAGTACTGTAAATCCACTTACAGTGCTGAAAAATTGTGGTTAACAGTACCATGAGCCAAGGGCCTTAAGTCTGGAACAACATAACCCGAACCTGACGTAACTTGGGGAGGTCCTGTAACATGTAATCATGGTTGTCATAGGAAACATTGTGGATTTTAACCCTAAAGTCAGGTACAGTTATTTGTTATTGTGAATGATGCAAGGTGTTCCTTAGGAGAATTACCGCACTTGCCTAACCACCACATATGATAGTTAGTTTTGATTAGAGACTTATTATTATGTACAAAACTGCACGTATTTTAACAATTTACTAGCATAATTGCAAATCAATATAAGAAATTAAGCACGTCCTTAAAATGTAGCATTTTTTAATTAAATATTCTGATAGCGCCCTTCAACTTAAACATATGAAGAAGATTTCAAAAATAATCAAACTTGAAGAGACAAAAACACCTTCAAAATTAAACATATTTGGTAATGTAAAAGTATGATAATTCAATTCACAGGTGTTCCCGTCAAAATAATAGTAAGTATACAGTAAGATATCTTAAGTGTTACAGGTTGAATTGTTACATTTAGAATTTTTATACAATTTTCAGTCACATCAGAGGAAGTGGGCAACATTTTCAGAGGACTATCCACGTTTCCCATGAGATATGGCATCATACCAACTATGATGCAAAACGTAGTGTAAAAACCCTGTTCACTCTCAACGTGGTTCGGAAGTCACGTAAAGCCGTTGGTCCCGTTGCTGAATAACCACTGGTTCCATGCAACGTAAAAACACCATAAAAACAAACACAAACAAAAGCCCTATTTAATGAATATCTGGGTTTAATTGACAGAAACTACCACAACGACTTTACCTGTTGGAGGCTATGCGTGTACCAGTGTGAAACTATTAAACGAATGGACAGGCAATTACCAGCTGGACGTCAGCGTCACCTTCCCAGTGACAGTATCCTCCTGGACAATCATCCTCACATTCTCAGACACCGTCGATCACGTCGAGGTAATAATAGTGCTATGACTGCAACTAATGTAGACCCTGGCATCAGGGTAGAAGTGGGCCGCGCTATACAACAAATTTCAAAATTGTCTTTTAGTCATACTGATATTTTTTTCTTTATCATCAACCGTCATAAACCTAAAATGAGTTAAGAGCGCATGAAATGTCCGGAGTTTAGTGTGCACACATGGGCCCATGCATGCCACGAGAGAATGAATGATGATCTAAAACTGAAAATGATATCAGGAAAATATTGATTAATGAGAAAGCTGGTAACCAGATATCTCATCCTTGCAGGCCTACACGGCGAATGAGACCACCTCTGGCAACACAGCGACTCTCGTTAACGAGAGTTACAATGGCCTACAGACAGCTGGACAGACCTTGGTGTTAGGAATGCAGGTTTCCTACTCGGGTTCCAACAAACCGGCAATCACTTCAATTGAAATGAATGGAATAGAGCTTTGCATTGAATAATAAGAAATGAATTCATTCAATATCATCTATCTTGTCCATTTGTTTAAAGAAAGAAAATTCCAGTGGGAGATACTTTGTTTATACAGTGTGATCATTTGAAAAATGTTAAATATTAAGTTTTTCTATTTGGTTACGATAGTAAATTGAAGGAATACAAGAGCCTTTTTAATTTCCCAAAATGAACAACTTCATGTCACAGATGTAGTACGGTATTATTACATTAAATATATATATATATATATATATATATATATATATATATATATATATATGCTGTGAGAAACTTGAAATTGATAGTGTGGCTGCTTTTGCTGATAAAAGAAAAGGAAAATAACTTTTAAATAATTTTTATTTGGTTGCTACTTTATATCTAGGGATGAAGACACTGGTATTACTGGCCATAGGCACAACGATGATGAGAAAAATTCTAAAAGCCTGTCAGCATCTTCATGAGTAGCTATAGTTTAATGTAGGTAGGCTACATGAAAGGCTGTCACCTCAGCAGGACAGAATGGTTATTGATGTCAAACCAACACATTGGCGATTTCAGACCGCGACTTTCGTAAAAGTAATTCTGTTGGCCTTGGTAAAGGCTGGGTTTGGCGATCAATATCTTATAGTCGTGGGGCTTGGGCTCCACAAAAATAAAAAAAACTTAAAAAATGGCAGCTGATTTGACTCCATGACGACTTCCGCAATGTACCATCACAACGTCATTGCGCAAGTTGAGATGAGATTCGGTAGGTACACCAAGTCACCGATGATTTAGGCCACACCCACATTTAACGGTTTTTACAGGACGGTGAGTTCCGTGAATACATGACGATTTTTGACGATTTTTTTGCTATTTAGTTACATAATATTCCGAAATGCGTAACGGGAATGACTGAGTCGTGAACATGGATGCCACCATATACGTATAATATATATATATATAGATATATATATATATTTTATAAATATATATGGTGGCATCCATGTTTAGTCCACTATGGATGTGTCTGGCTCGCCACCTGATTCTGTGTTGACTGACCAGCACCCAGCACCTGTCCTCGTGACTTGTAACGTGTGAGGGTGCCATATTTAGTCCACTAATGGTGTTGGAAATAATCGACAAGTGTCAATAAACGCCAAAACATGCAGAGTCGCCGTTTTTAGTCCATTAATGGCATTGGGTTCATCAGAGCCAAGACTAGTCGCCATGTGGTTCTGTTAATGACTCTGAACACGAACCACTCTGGGAAGTCACAAGTTGTGAGGACAAGAGAGAAAGACAGGTAACTGGGTACTATGCTTTATTGCAGACAAACTGGGTGACAAAGACAAGTGCGGACGGATAAGTAGTACCGACTAGCACTGAGAGCAAAAATAACTCTGAGCCAGTAGATTTGGGTTTTCTAATGAGTACATATACATAAATAACTGTAGATACAGTTTGCATACATACATGAATTATACATTTCCGGATAGACCGAAGAATGCTCTATAGAATGGTTAAAGGAACGACACGGCTTGATGATGACATACAATATAAATAGGGAAAAAGTGTTGTCCTAAATCAACATTTTCCATTTATTTCCCATGGATTCAGAGTGTTTCAGAACCCCCATAAATCTTCTTCATGATCGTATTGTAAGGACAACACTTTTTCCCTATTTATATTGTATGTCATCATCAAGCCGTGTCGTTCCTTTAACCATTCTATAGAGCATTCTTCGGTCTATCCGGAAATGTATAATTCATGTATGTATGCAAACTGTATCTACAGTTATTTATGTATATGTACTCATTAGAAAACCCAAATCTACTGGCTCAGAGTTATTTTTGCTCTCAGTGCTAGTCGGTACTACTTATCCGTCCGCACTTGTCTTTGTCACCCAGTTTGTCTGCAATAAAGCATAGTACCCAGTTACCTGTCTTTCTCTCTTGTCCTCACAACTTGTGACTTCCCAGAGTGGTTCGTGTTCAGAGTCATTAACAGAACCACATGGCGACTAGTCTTGGCTCTGATGAACCCAATGCCATTAACCCTTAAACGCCGAAGCGGTAAAAAAAAAAAATGTCTCCCGTGTGCCGGAGGTGTTTCAGAGTAAGCGCGGAAGCGGAAAAAATATTTTTTTCAAAAAATCACAGCGCGCTTAGTTTTCAAGATTAAGAGTTCATTTTTGGCTCTTTTTTTTGTCATTGGCTGAAGTTTAGTATGCAACCATCAGAAATGAAAAACATTATCATTATCATATATAAATAATGCGATATATGATAGCGCAAAAACGAAATTTCATATATAATTGTATTCAAATCGCGCTGTGCGCGAAACGGTTAAAGGTAACGAGTTACTTCTTTTTTCGTTGTAATGTACACTAAAGTGCGATCATTTTGGTATATAACACATTGTAAAACGATAAAAGCAACACAGAGAAAATATTATCACAAAATAATGCATGAATTCGGAATCGTAACGCACGGACGTAAACAAATATTTTTTTCAAAAATTCACCATAAATCTGAATATTGTCCTAGAGGCTTCCAATCTCTTTCAAAATGAAGACAAATGATTGAATATTACTATACTGTAAGAATATTAGCTTACAAATGCAGTTTTCGACCATATCTGACTAGGTAAAGTTGACCGAATGTCGAATTTTTTATATATATATATTTTTATATGCAATTATTTCGGAAATAAGAAAAGCTACAACCTTCAAATATATTTCGTTTTATTCTACATGAAATTGCGCACATTTTCATATATAAAACTCTATGAAATGCCTAATATGAAACGGAGCAAATATTCCGAGAATGGAACGTACGCATTTCGGAGATTTGTGGCGGAGAATCCGCGTGCTGAGGGAAGGAAAGATTTTTTTAAAAATTCACCATAAATCTAAATATTGTGGTAGAGACTTCGAATTTGTTTCAAGATGAATAAAATGACTGAATATTACTAGATGTAAGAGTTTTAGCTTACAATTGCGTTTTTAGACCATTTCGGTAGAGTCAAAGTTGACCGAACGTGGTTTTTTTTCTATTTATCGTGATTTATATGCAAATATTTCAAAAATGAGAAAAGCTACAACCTTCAATTATTTGTTGTTGTATTCTACATGAAATTGCGCACATTTTCATATATATAAAACTTTATGTAACGGCTAATTTAAAATGGTGCAAACATTACCACAATCGCACGTATGATTTTTTCGGAAGAGTTACCGCGCGGACGTAAAGAAAATGTTATTTTTTTCATAAATTCACCATAAATCGAAATATTGTGCTAGAGACTTCCAATTGTTGCAAACTGAAGGTAAATGCTTGAATATTACTAGAATATAAGCGGTTTAGCTTACAATTGCGTTTTCGACCATTTCGGTAGAGTCAAAGTTGACCGAAGGTTGAAAATTTGTCACTTATCATTTTTAATATGAAAATATTTCAAAATTGATAAAAGCTACAACCATGGGTTGTTTTTAGTTGTATTGTGCATGAAATTGCGCACATTTTCATATATAAAACTTTATGTAACGGCTAATTTAAAATGGTGCAAACATTACCACAATCGCATGTATGATTTTTTCGGAAGAGTTACCGCTCGGACGTAAGGAAAACGTTTTTTCATAAATTCACCATAAATCGAAATATTGTGCTAGAGACTTCCAATTAGTTGCAAAATGAAGTTAAATGATTGAATATTACTAAAATATTAGAGTTTTAGCTTACAATTGCGTTTTTCGACCATTTCGATAGAGTCAAAGTTGACCGATGGTTGAAATTTTGGCACTTATCGTTATTTATATGAAAATATCTCAAAACTGATAAAAGCTACAATCATGAGTCTTTTTTTGTTGTATTTTTCATAAAAATGCGCACATTATATAATACTCCATGTAACGGCTAATTTAAAATGGTACAAAAATTATGTCAAAGTGACGAAATAATTTCCGAGATGTGTCACAGATACTTTTTAGTGCGGCAAGAAAGAAATTCGCGCTTGCGCGCCTGCGTAACGATTGTAAACAAAACAACACCTTGATCCGTGAACTCCCAGCATCCCCCAAGGCGCGTGATTCAAGAGTTTTTGGCTGGTAGGCCTAAAAGTATTTTTCCGCGAATTTTAAAAAAACTTTTGTATGTCGACGTAAAATACGTCCAGTCGGCACCCGAGAGACAAAAAATGTCGACGTAAAATACGTCCAGTCGGCGTTTAAGGGTTAATGGACTAAAAACGGCGACTCTGCATGTTTTGGCGTTTATTGACACGTGTCGATTATTTCCAACACCATTAGTGGACTAAATATGGCACCCTCACACGTTTTGGTGTGTGAGACAAGTCACGAGGACAGGTGCTGGGTGCTGGTCAGTCAACACAGAATCAGGTGGCGAGCCAGACACATCCATATTGTCGTCGTAGCCTCCTTTGCTTCAACCGGGGGACGCCAGATACCTTCTCGACCCATCACACTTGCGGGCCTTTTTGGCTCCTCCCCCAACGCTGCTGCCACACCTGCGAGTCCCCAGGCAACCACCTGACATTGCTGCTACACCTGTAGGCCTGCTTGGCCCACCTGATGCCGCTGCCTGTGGACTTGCTTACCCAACCGACACCGCCACCTGTAGTCCTCAGCCTGCTAACACTGCTGCCACACCTGTGGGCCTGCTCTGCTACCCCACACCACTACCTGTGGGCCTCCTCGACCTGCTGATGCTGCTGCCATACCTGTGGTCTTGCTCTGCCTGCCAGACGCCTCAGCCCAACCGACGCCGCCGCCACACCTGGGGATCCCTCAGTCCATCCCATGCCGCCACCACACACAATGCAGCTCCCTCTGCAGTCTGGGTTGACCACAGTCGACAGTTGAACCGCCCAGACAACCACCAGGGGAGGCATCCTGTCAGCCAGCAACGCTGAAGGACTCATCAATGACACCCCACCTCCTACCTTCAATATATTTTATCATCCAATCATTTTTCCATAAAAATTGTCTTGCGGGGAGTATTTGTAAGGACAACGCTTTTTCCCTATTTATATTGTATGTCATCATCAAGCCGTGTCGTTCCTTTACACATTCTATAGAGCAGTCTTCAGCCTATACGCCAATGTATAATTCATGTATGTATGCAAACTGTATCTGCAATTATTTATGTATGTGTACTCATGAGAAAATACAAATTTACTGGCTCAGAGTCATTTTTGCTCTCAGTGCGAGTCGGTACAACTTATCCGTCCTCACTTGTCTATCTCAACCCAGTTCATCTGTAATAAAGCATCAGTGCCCAGTTACCCGTGTCTCTCTCTTGTCCTCACAGTATTAACTCCTTGGTGTTAGCCATGTGTGTGTTGCACAACTTAATTTTTATTTTAAAAAATCCTAGAATGAGGCAAATCGAGAGAACTCAGTGACACATGAGGTCATCTTCGTGGTTATGTAAACTCCCCTGCAGGCTTCGTTCATTGGCAGGAAACAATGATATACTACTATGAGATTCATGGCCTCTGTAACACGGTTTTTTCGCAATAACTTTTTATCTATGCATTTCATAAATATAACGCTTATTCAGAATACACATTATATCTACACATAAATTTTGACTGTATTCTGCATTATGTAGGTTGAATAGATTTGGTACTTATAATGTAAAAGTGACTTTTTTTGAAGACGGGCCAACTTAATCAGAGAAAAGGTTTCGAACGCACTCGTTACGTAACTTTCTCGATGGATGATTGGATATACGTAACGAAGGCTAGACCTCTGGCAACAATGACACAAATTTAATTACGTACAAGCAAAGCAGCACACCTTTATGAACTCTGAAACCTCTCCACTGATAATTGTCATAGTGAACAAACCAACAAAATATGTTAATATATACAAAAACACTTCGATTATTAGTCTAACTCCCAAAATAAGTGTCCTAAGAAATTACAGTCTACTTTATAGGTCACAATCAGATTAACAAGATGTAGGGAATAGTTGGTAATTTTCAAAAACATAGTAGACAAGCTTGATTTGATAACTTCTATATCCAATGTCAAGCAATTTTTATTTATTGGCTATCTACCTATTTACTGAAAAAAAATAGCCGGTACTGTATTTTGGCCAATAATTCTCGTCAGAATGATGACTTCATGAGGCTCCACCCACTTTGGCCTCGTTATAATTCAGGATGACACTGAAGGCTATCATGGGCATTGTTGGATTAGAAAATTTAACTTCTGGCTATAAAAACTAATTTCTCGAGTAGTTGTAAGAAGTGCTAAATGATCCTATTACTACTGTTGTGGCACTACTGCTAGCACAGATACCCCACCCACATCTATGTATCGTTCCACCATTCATAAAGTCTTTATATCCAACACAGTCGTACGGCCTAAAGAAGAAGAAGAAACATTATATCGGATGATCCGTTGGTCTGCTGGAGATTTTAGCACATATAAAGTTGTATTTACTTTGGATAAAAATCTTATTTTAACAAAAATAGTTATATATAAAGACTGTTTACATACAATCTCTCTCTTTCTCTCTCTCTTGGTGGCATGGTAAATAGTTAATGGAAATGTTCAAAATCCTGAATGACATTACAAGTATTATAATCACGTTACGCTAAATACAAATCAGACCATAAACATTGCATTTAAACTAGAAACTGAATAATTACCTATTCAGGCTAAAGCAAGTATGGCTTTCTCTTGACTGTATAAAGTTGCAAGTCGTAAGACAAGTGCAGTTTTGCAACCACGGGGACAATTCCAAATCCTGTTAGCCATTCTTGACTGCTATGGGTTTCAAAGCTGATGGAAAAAGGTGAATGAGTTTCTGTCTGGTGGATGGGCGGGGCAACATTTCGTAAAATGGTGTTTACCTTGCTTATGTAATGAATGTTTTTCGACTCTTGGCTCATAAACATTGGCCATGGCGTCGGCTAGATAATTTTTACTCTATAAAAATTAAAACTATCGGGTTTAGGTTATTGATAATGCTGACAAAATTTGTGTGTGGTTGTAAAATATACATATGTCAACTTTAAGCTACATCCGATGCTTTGATAAGGAGCAAAGTCCAAAAAACCGTGTTACAGAGGCCCAGAATCTCATGGTAATAAAAAGAAAAAAAGCATTTTCATGCTACAGAAAACATGTTGAAAAACTATGTAAATTTCCTGAATAAAACTTAGAATTCAAAAATATTTATATAATTACCCAACATATTTTCTTTTAAGGAATATTCAGTGTCCTATCTATCTATATCTGAAGTTCTCAAATTATATCAAGAATACCTACTGAAAATCTTTAATGCAATATATATTTCACTCAAAATAGAAAATGCCTTTTCATTTCTTATACTTCAGAACATGCTAATAAATTGACTCTGATTGCAATGAACTCACTAAAGGAAATCATGTTAAAAAACAGTGTAAATTTCGTGAATAAAAGTTAAAACTTCATCTTTATTTATATTACAGAATATGTTTTCGTTTAAGTTGTATTCATTGTCATATTTAGGTTTATCTGAAGTTCTCAAAATATATCAAAATTACAGAAAATCTTGAATCCAAAACTGAGGCAGCTGTGGGCAATTATCTAAGCCCTTGAACTACATTCATAGACTGCCGACGCACTTGACACATTCTGACTCACTGCATAGCCCCACTGTGCACGTTGTGGGTTTGCCAAGTGCATGGCGTATGTTGTACTGAATGCTATAACTCGCCATTGCTAGTTACAACTTGCGTAATCAAATGCCGTAATTCGAGAGGCCATTACGAAATTGTTTCATGTTGCACCATGACATGGCAACTTTTGACAGTAGTCATGGAATGACGGCGACTATGCAAGGCAGCCTTGCATAGTCGCCATCCCTGGCACAATCATCAAACTCGAGGACTTTGTTACGATTTATGGCGAATTGGTTGTAATGAGAGCGTAGTGGGTTCGTAATGGGCAAAATTTCGGCCTTTACGACATACGCGCTTTGAAATCGCCAATGTGTGATCCAGGCTTAAGCACTTTTCACCAGTGCAGAATCCCACGTAAGTACTTAACAGCTGACTGACCAATTTATTAGCATTAGGGATTAAAGAGGGGTGAAGGAGAGAGGGTCTTTCCCTACTCAATTACTACCTAACTAACAAGACCAAGCCATTTTCAAATCGTTGCTGAATATGATATGATGCAGGTGAAAATTACATCCCGGAAAACACTGCTTGGTTGGTAGTTTACGGTAAACATTGAATAGTGAATCCTTACGTTCTGACAAGTAGGACAGGTACAACAACATAGGAAATGACAAGAAAAGGAAATAAAAAGTTCGAGTTTTAGCTCGGCATAAAAACACCAGTGTTAGATGACTGTTAGTTTAGAGTACAGTCACATCGTCTGGGGCCGTGGCACCCGGCCTCACCGCCTGGGTACCGGTCCCTACTAACTAGCCATCTAACAAAATCTTATGTTGTAGAACATTTGTTCTTCCTAGTTTATCTCCTACAGCTATTACATTTCTGTATTTCTCTAATACCTGAATTAACTTGTTTCTATTTTCTGGAAAGTCTGTTTTATTTACTTCTTGATTTATTTGAGAGTTTTGGCCATTTACATAGAAAAATGTTTTTTCTTCTACTGTTAGTAAAGGATTGTTAACAGGTATTCTTATGCAAAAGGCAATGCCTGTGTACAGTGTTAGTTTATTATCTGAATAGTTTTGGACATAAGCTTCACAATATGTGGACTAGTGAATTATCCTTTTTGTGTATTTCTTCTTCTTTCATGGAGAATACTACTTTGCTATTTAAATAGGAAAATGCGGATGAACCTTCACTTCCCATTTGTAGCTATTTCTTCTTTTTCGCTTTCATCATCTTGAAGGGATTTATTTCTTTTTTCTGTGAAGGGGTTAATTGTCACTGGCTTGAAGACTTATTTGGATTAGGGCGACTTATTTCTACAACTTCCATGGTTTCTTTGTTATTGAACCAACAGTTTCTAGTTAAATGGCCGATCCTCTTGTAAACTTTACAGATTCTAGGTAAATTTTGGGCATGTTTCCCTTGAAAAGAAGTTGATCTATTCCTTACTTGTCTGAAATTATCATAGTACTTATTATTCATTCTATATAAAGGATTGTTATTGCTGCCTTTCGTTTCACTTTGTTTTTCTGTTACCCCTACAAATTCCTTGGAAAGATTTATTTGTCTTCTGGATTTCTTGCCTCATTGTTTTTAATGTTTGAAGGCTTTTACTCTTTGAATCAATTTTCATTTTTCTGAAAGCCTTCTTTTCATCTTCTTCAAGTGCATGATATATTGTTCCAAATGACAAGTAGTTCAAAACATATTTTAGACTGAGTCCTTTTTCATCATCACCGAAGTGCGTCTTACTTCCTATGGTGATGTTTGTTGTCTGTTAAGTCTTCTGTTGTTTTGTCTATGGCATTTTCAACATTTGAGTAAAGATTTGCTATGGATTCATATTGTGGGTTAAGGAATTTGGTAATATTATATAATGTGTCAGCTTTACTTAGTGGTTCCGAGAGCGACAAACAAATTGTTTTGAATTCAGTATATTTAGTTAATTTGCTGAAACTAACAGAATTCAAAGTTTTATGTGCATCACCGTGTTCTGAACTAACGAGAAGCAAGGTTTCACTAATTTTAGCTCTTTCGTCAATTATTCCCCCAGAAGATATGCGGCTGTCTGCATCAGCTACCCAATGATTCACTGAATAGGATCCTAAGTTCCTAACCTATTTGTCAGGACTGGTATCTTCTACTTGTCCACAGAAACGTGTGGCCTGTGTTAATACAGCTGCCTGATTCATTCTCCTACATCTAAATGTGTTAGTACTATTAGTATTATTACTATTATGAGTAGTAGTAGTATTATTTGCACTGTTATGGTTATCGTTAGCTGTGTTATTAGGGTTAGTATTTCCCTGAATCGCTAAGGTTTGTGAAACTGGTACTGGGATTCGGCTGCATCTGTCTGGTGTTGGTCTTAAATTGTAGGAGCTATCTCTGACAGTGTCGAGTAATTCGTTAAATGCTTTCTGCATTTCACCATAAAAAATTATTCACATATGCTAATCATTATTACACAACAGCAGAAAAAAATCATATATGAAATTGGGCACACAGTATCATAGAAATTATCCAAATAAAATGTTACACAAACATATACCAATATTTAAAAAATCATATATCACCAACCGCCGGAGTGTTAAGTAAAAGAAGAAAATATAAAAAGGATTCCTATCTAGCAAACACCTAAAAAAATAATTAACACGAAAAAAAATTGTTTAGAGATAAATAAAATTTTTATACTATTATTGAGAGAATTCAAAAAGTGTTATATTTTCTTAGAGAGAGAATTAGCAAATTTTTACACACTTTTACAGAGAAAGAATAAAAAAAAATCAGTTTCATCACAACTTACATATGTCTGTTGTCGTTCTATTTTTAGTCTTACTTGGATTTCGATAACACTTTTTCATTGTCGGCACTGGTTTTTTTTTTTTTTTTTTTTTTTTTTTTTTTTTTTTTTTTTTTTTTTCTTTTTTTTTTTTTTTTTTTTTTTCTTAGAGTTCACCAGTAATGTTGATTTTATAAAGGAAATTTCTTATCGTACATTTGGCAATGCACTCATCCGTTTTTAACAGATTGTATAATAAATCTGTTTCGGTGTGTTGATAACTATGCTGCTTGTCCTTTCATGTGTGTTGTCTTCACTGCACACTTGTTTGCTGATGTTTTGCTGGTTCATTACGTTGTTACTGCGCTGTTTAACACTTTGAATCGCTATTTTCACTCACGTTGTTCTATCTTGGGAAAACAATGTCTCTTCATTATGGTTTATAAGTGGTACTTGTTTATAATTATCATTTCACTTCGTTCTGCTTCGGCCGTTGACGTTTTTGCCAATGTTATGATTCACTTCGATTTTTGTTATTAAATTCTGGTATGTCAATTTGTATCGCCGTGTTTATAAAATTTGTTGAAACGTGAGTTTCTGTTTAACTTCACTGCACTTTTACGTCTCGGATCCGCTAACCGCTGGCACCGTTTGTAATGTTTTTGTTGTGTTGATCTTCCTTCTTTATTTGGTGTCGTTTATTTTATAGATGCTTTATCTTTTCTTGCTTTATTTATTATTAGTTGGTATAGTCTCTCAGGAGTGTTTAAATGAGAAAGCAGTGCAAGTTTCTTCCTTCATTCACACTGGAACGATACATAACAATTATAAATTTAACAATCAGGACTACGAATCGAAAAATGAAGTTTCTCTTGACCTAAGTGCTCTGGGAAATCTGACCACTTTTCGGGATGGCAGTTCGTGCTGTTCTCCCTCTTATTCCCCTTTTTCTAACTCCTGCTATGCTTCCAAAGTCTTCAAGTTCCACCTTCAAGGCGCTACTTGTTTCTGTTCCCACCTGGTAATTGTGGTGATTAGTTGATGTTATCTAGCGCTGCCCCCTTGGGTGTGACTAATTCTTAATCCCTCCTCTTGAGTATGGAGCTGGTGACTTCACTGGAAGTCTTCCAAGTTCCAGGGATAGTTGTTCAAGACTCTTCCTGTTACTAATACTATCTCTGTCTCGTTTCTCTATTCTTTGTTCTCTCTTTCCTTTATATTTATGCTATTCCCAACTGACATCCTCCTTGCTATCATTACACTTTAAGGCCAGAGATAAGCCACCAGTCCCCAACTACTGGCCGTTCGCCAGCCTTCAGCTACTTAAAATGTCAGTCTAGTCTGCTTTCAGTGCGCACAAGGGCGTTTAAGGCCAGTGGTTAGCCAGCAATCCCACAACTACTGGCCGTTCGCCAGCCTTCAGCTTCTCAAGATGTCAGCCTAGTCTGCTTTCAGTGCGCACAAGGTCCTTTAAGGCAAGAGGTTAGCCAGCAGTCCCCCAACTACTGGCTGTTCGCCAACCTTCAGCTTCTCAAGATGTCAGCCTAGTCTGCTTTCAGTGCGCACAAGGTCCTTTAAGGCAAGAGGTTAGCCAGCAGTCCCCCAACTACTGGCTGTTCGCCAGCCTTCAGCTTCTCAAGATGTCAGCCTAGTCTGCTTTCAGTGCGCACAAGGTCCTTTAAGGCAAGAGGTTAGCCAGCAGTCCCCCAACTACTGGCTGTTCGCCAACCTTCAGCTTCTCAAGATGTCAGCCTAGTCTACTTTCAGTGCGCAGAAGGTCATTCAAGGACAGAGGTTAGCAAAAATCCCCCAACTACTGGCTGTTTGCCAGCCTTCAGCTTCTCAAGATGTCATCCTAGTCTGCTTTCAGTGCGCAGAAGGTTCTTTAAGGCCAGAGGTTAGCCAGCAGTCCTCCAACTACTAGCTCTTCGCCAGACTTCAGCTTCTCAAAATGTCAGCCTAGTCAGCTTTCTGCCAGCCTTCAGCTTCTCAAGATATCAACCGAGTCTGCTTTCAGTGCGCACAAGGTTCTTTAAGGTCAGAGGTTAACCAAAAGCCCCTCAATTACTGGCTGTTAACCAGCTTACAGCTTCTCAAGATGTCAGCCTAGTCTGCTTTCTGTGCACAAAAGGTCCTTTAAGGCCAGAGGTTAGCCAGCAATCCCCAAACTACTGGCCATCCCCCAGCCTTCAGCTTCTCAAGATGCCGGCCCTCTCTGCTATCATTGCGTATAAGTTTCTTTAAGGCCAGAGGTTACCCAGCAATCCCCCAACTACTGGCTATCCACCAACCTTCAGCTTCTCTGTATGCCGGCCTAGTCTGCTTTCAGTGCGCACAAGGTTTGTTAAACCCAGAGGTTAGCCAGCTGTCCCCCAGTTGATGCCGTCTGCCAGCCTTCAACTTCTTAAGATGCCGGCTTACTCGGCTTTGTGTGGGCACAAGGTGTGGTAAAGACAAAGGTTAGCAAGCAGTCCCCCAACTACTGGCCATCCGCCAGCCTTCAGCTTCTCAAAATGCCAGCTTTGTCTGCTTTCTGTGCACACAAGGTTTCTTAAGGCTAGAGGTTAGCCAGCAGTCCCAAAACTACTGGCCGTCCACCAGCCTTCAGCTTCTCAAGATGCCGGCCTAGTCTGTTTTCAGTGCGCACAAGGTCCTTGAAGGCCAGAAATTAGCCAGCAGTCCCCCAACTACTGGCTGTTCGCCAGCCTTCATCTTCTCAAAATGCTGGTCTTGTCTGCTTTCAGTGCGCGCAAGATCCTTTAAGGCCAGACATTAGTAAACAGTCCCCCAACTACTGGCTGTTCACCAGCCTTCAGCGTCTCAAGATGTCGGTTTAGTCTGCTTTCAGTGCGCACAAGGTCCTTTAAGGCTAGAGGTTAGCCAGCAGTCCCCCAACTACTGCCTCTTCGCCAACCCACAGCTTCTCAAGATATCGGTTTAGTCTGCTTTCAGTGCGCACATGGTCCTTTAAGGCTAAAGGTTAGCTAGCAGTCCCCCAACTACTGGCTGTTCGCCAGCCCTCAGCTTCTAAAGAAGTCGTCCTAGTCTGCTTTCAGTGTGCATAAGGTCTTTTAAGGCCAAAGGTTAGCCACCAGTCCCCCAACTAGTGGCTCTTTGCCAGCCTTCAGCTTCTCAAGATGTCACCCTAGTCTGCTTTCTGTGCACACAAGGTCCTTTAAGCCAGAGGTTAGCCAGCATTCCCTCAACTACTGGCTGTTACGCCAGCCTTTAGATTCTCAAGATCCCGGTCTAGTCTGCTTTCAGTGCGCAAAAGGTTCTTTAAGGCCAGAGGTTAGCCAGCAGTCCCCCAACTACTGGATGTTCGCTAGCATTCAGCTTCTCAAAATGTCGTTCTAGTCTTCTTTCTTTGTGCACTAGCTCTTTTAAATCCAGAGGTTAGCCAGCAGTCCCCCAACTACTGGATGTTCGATAGCCTTCAGCTTCTAAAGATGTCATCCTAGTCTGCTTTCTGTGCTCACAAGCTACATTAAGGCCAGAGGTTAGTAAGCGGTTCCCCAACTACTGGCCGTTCGCCAACCTTCAGCTTCTCAAGATGTCGGCCTAGTCTGCTTTCTGTGTGCACAAGGTCCTTGAAGGCCAGAGGTTAGCCACCAGTCCCCCAACTACTAGCTGTTCATCAGCCTTCAGCTTCTCAAGATGCTGGACTTGTCTGCTTTCTGTGCGCACAAGGTCCTTTAAGGCCAGAGGTTAGCCAGCAGTCCCCAAACTACTGGCCGATCGCCAGCCTTCAGCTTCTGAAGATGTCAGTCTACGTAGTCTGCTTTCTGTGCTCACAAGGTCCTTTAAGGCCAGTGGTTAGCCACCAGTTCCCCAACTACTGGCTGTTCACCAAGCCTTCAGCTTTTCAAGATGTCGGCCTAGTCTGCTTTCAGTGCGCAAAAGGTAATTTAAGGCCAAAAGTTAGCCAGCAGTCCCCCAACTACTGGATGTTCACTAGCCTTCAGCTTCTCAAGATGTCGGTCTATGTAGTCTGCTTTCTGTGCTCACAAGGTCCTTTAAGGCCAGTGGTTAGCCAGTAGTCCCCCAACTACTGGCTGTTCACCAGCCTTCAGCTTCTCAAGATATCGGCCTAGTCTGCTTTCAGTGCGCACAAGGTAATTTAAGGCCAAAAGTTAGCCTGTAGTCCCACAACTACTGGCTGTTCGCCAGCCTCCAGCTTCTCAAGATGTTATCCTAATCTGCTTTCAGTGCACATAAGTTCCTTCAAGGCCAGAGGTTAGCCAGCCGTCCCCCAACTACTGGCCGTTCGCCACCTTTGAGCTTCTGATGGTGTCGGCCTAGTCTGCTTTCTGGCGCACAAGGTCCTTTAAGGTAAGAGGTTAGCAAGCAGTCCCCAAACTATGGGTTGTTCGCCAGTCTCCAGCTTCTCAAGATGTCACATTAGTCTACTTTCTGTGCGCATAAGGTCCTTTAAGGCTAGAGATTAGCCAGCATTCCCCCAACTACTGGCTGTTACGCCAGCCTTTAGATTCTCAAAATCCCAGTCTAGTTTGCTTTCAGTGTGCAAAAGGTCCTAGGCCAGAGGTTAGCCACTAGTCCCACAACTACTAGCTGTTCATCAGCCTTCAGCTTCTCAAGATGCCGGACTAGTCTGCTTTCAGTGTGCACCAGGTTCTTTAACACCAGAGGTTAGTCAGCAGTCCTCCAACTACTGGATGTTCGCTAGCCTTAGGCTTCTCAAGATTTTGGTCTACGTAGTCTGCTTTCTGTGCTCACAAGGTCCTTTAAGGCTAGAGGTTAACCAGTAGTCCCCCATCTACTGGCTATTTGCCAGCCTTCAGCCTCTCAAGATGCCAGTCTAGTCTTCTTTCTGTGTGCACAAGGTTCTTTAAGGCCAGAGGTTAACCAGCAGTCCCCCAACTACTGGCCATAGACCAGCCTTCAACTTTTCAAGATGTCGTCCAAGTCTGCTTTCAGTGCGCAAAAGGTAATTTAAGGCCAAAAGTTAACCAGCAGTCCAACCAACTACTGGATGTTCGCTAGCCTTCAGCTTCTCAAGATGTCGGTCTACGTAGTCTGCTTTCTGTGCTCAAGAGGTCCTTTAAGGCCAATGGTTAGCCAGCAGTCCCCCAACTACTGGCTGTTTGCCAGCCTCCGGCTTCTCAAGATGTCGGCCTAATCTGCTTTCAGTGCGCACAAGGTAATTTAAGGCCAAAAGTTAGCCTGTAGTCCCCCAACTACTGCTGTTCGCCAGCCTTCAGCTTCTCAAGATGTTATCCTAGTCTGCTTTCATTGCGCACAAGTTCCTTCAAGGCCAGTGGTTAGCCAGCAGTCCTCCAACTACTGGATGTTCACCAGCCTTCAGCTTCTCAAGATGTCGGTCTACGTAGTCTGCTTTCTTTGCTCACAAGGCCCTTTAAGGCTAGAGGTTAGCCTGCAGTCCCCCAACTACTGGCTATTCGCCAGCCTTCAGCTTTTCAAGAAGTCAGCCTAGTCTGCTTTCTGTCCTCACAAGGTCCTTTAAGGCCAAAGGTTAGCCGCCAGTCCCCCAACTACTGGCTGTTCGACAGCCTTCAGCTACTGAATATGTCGGCCTAGTCTGCTTTCTGTGTGCACAAGGTCATTTAAGGCCATTGGTTTGCTACTAGTCCCCCAACTATTGGCTGTTCACTATGCCTTCAGCTTCTCAAGATGGCGGTCTAGTCTGCTTTCAGTGTGAACAAGGTCCTTTAAGGCCAGAGGTTACACACCAGTCCCCCAACTCCTGGCCGTTCGCCAGCCTTCAGCTTCTCAAGATATCGGCCTAGGCTGCTTCCTGTGCGCACAAGAAACCTTTAAGGCCAGAGGTTAGCCAACAGTCCCCAAACTACTGGCCATTCGCCAGCCTTCAGCTTCTCAAGATATCGGCCTAGTCGGTAGCCCCCAGTCCCCAACCACTGGCTGTTTGCCAGCCTTCAGCTTCTCAAGATGTCGGCCTGTCTTCTTTCTGTGTGCACAAGGTCCTTTAACCCACGAGCGGCGGCGCGTATGCTGCTAAAATGCAACGCCTATTTCACTAATTTTTTTTTTCTCTTCGGAAATTTCCTTATCAGATTATTTTCATAAGAATAGTAATGTTTTATATACCATTGGAATCGCCAGAAAATGGCGATTATACGGCAATAAAAAAATATTTTTTTTTTTGCAAAGAGAACAGATATATATTGTGAAATGTAAAGGAAATTTTTTTTTTATCCTTTATCATTTTCAACTTTCTGTCGACCAAACACTTATACAGGTCATGCTTTTTCATCATTTCATAAATGAACAAGAGCTAAATTTATCTTAGAAGTTGGAGGAAAAAATTCAGGCATATATAACTAGTAGCTCAACAGGTATTAGACATTTAACGAAACCATCTCACACCGAGTTTCAAAAGAGAATCGTCCTCTTGCAATTAGTTGTTACAGCACTATCAACATTTCTATTACTAAGTGCCCTAATGAAAGTATATAGAACTTTTACTAACCTTATTTACATATATACAACTATGTACATGTTTTCATCCTCTACCATCTTCAGACTTCCGTTTTGGACACCCCTTGGCACGGAAGTAATGCTGCAGCTGGCGCCAGCATCCCTCGTGAATGCCAACATTGCATCCTGGGCACCAGTGCTTTGAACGCTTTGGGCAAACTGCACATAGTCTCAGTTTTGTGCCATCCAATCTTGCATATTTATGCTCTGGACCAAGCACTGATACGGTACGACGACCAGGTGAAAGGCTTGATTGACGGCTACCACCAGAAGCAGGAGATGTCGCACCTGAGAGTGAGCGGCTAGTAGATGGAGATGCTGGAATGAGAGGATAAAATCTTTCTTCGTTGCAGCACAAGCATGCAACAATCAAACGAAGGAATTCGCTTCTTTTCACTGGCTTATCAGTATTTTGCTGATACATTATATATGCATCCAAAACAGCGATATCCAGCAAGTTGGAGAAGATTTTTTTCCAGTACCATCTTGATGGTCTTTGCGCAGCATACTGGTATAGCTTTTTGTCACTGAGATCTACTCCTCCCATACCGATGTTGTAGTCATTTATCACTTTTGGCTTTACCACTTCCCCGTGTCTTTTTTGCAAAGTTATGTTTTCTGCATGAGCATAGGAGGACAGCAGATACATAGGCTTCCGAGTAGCTTTTTCTTTGAACCCACACGTAAGAAGCTGACCTTTTCTCACATATAAAGGCTCTCCAACTTTCATTTTTTCTTTCTTCAAGATTTGTGGCAGTCCCTTCGAGTTTATACGAATAGTGCCTGTCAGTGATGTTTTGTTCTCAAGCAATGCTTCGGCTAATGGCACCTTTGTATAAAAATTGTCCGTCACCAAATGATAACCTTTATTCAAGAGCCGACTCTTTTCTATGATACTCATAACAACTGTATGAGACAATCCCTTTTCTGAACCTCGGAAGGCATAGAAAAATCCCTGCCTGAGTACAAGTCAATATGAAAAACATAACCAGTATCTGCTTCACATAGCTCAAATTTCTTTGTTCCGTACCTACTGTGGCGTTTATTTGGCATATACTGAATATACGCAAATCTGTTTCACATGCCAATCATACTTTCATCAATAGACACGGTCTCCTTTGGCTTGTAGTGTTTCTTGAATAATTCATTACAAGAATCCAAAAATGGGCGTATTTTATGCCATGGATCAAAGTTTGGATCACCTCGAGGTTTTACTTTTGAACTGTCACTAACATGGAAAAATCTACTAATAAGGAGAAAATCATCACGTGACATTGTCTCTGGAAAAAAAGGTATATATACGGGTTTCCCGACAGGTAGACCAATACTCTCTTTCATCCTTTACACGAATAAGTCCCATCAACAAATTCAATCCTAAATATTTTTTTATTTTGTCCTCAGTCACAGGGTTCCAGCGACGAAATCGGCTGCGCTTGTGAGAAGCAATCCATTCAGTTTTGGTTGCAAGTACGTCAGCTGCATATTTGTTCGTTTGTTTTACAATATTATCAATGACATTGTCAGTCAGGAACAAATAAAGGTATTGAATGGGCTGGGAATTTCTTGGAGGCACACTAATTGGTCCTGTATGTCTTTCTGTAAAAACTAATTTCGTGCCGGAACTAATGTCTTCCGGCGGGTAGGCTCGTGTCCAGACGGATGCATGATCATAATCACCGATATCAGTATCACTATCACTTTCAACATCATATTCCTCACTTACGCTATCACTTTCAGAACCCTGACTTATGTCAAAATCATTGTCACTAAGTGACCAATCACTATCACTTCTTTCATTCGCCATTATTATGTAATATATATCATATAAATCACATAAAAAAGTAAATTTCACGGCCGCCGTCATGCAAAGAAAAAAACCGCGGAAACTGACCAAAAGTTGCGCAAGCGTATTATAATCTCATTTAAAAAATTGAGGCATTGTGGCAATACTGTTTCTTATCTGTGTTCTGAATGGTTTACTTACCCTTATGACATCATAAAACCCCGCCTCCAACACCACCTGTTCTTGCCCGCGTGATTTAAGCATCGCTGAAATCGACGATCGCATTTTAGTAGCACATAAAGCGTCGATTTTAGCGCCGCGCCGCCGTTCGTGGGTTAAGGCCAGAGGTTAGCCACCATTCCCCCAGCTACTGGCCATTTGCCAGCCTTCAGTTTCTCAAAATATCGGCCTAGTCTGCTTTCTTTGCGCCTAAAGACGTTTAAGGCCAGAGGTTAGCCACCAGTCCTCCAACTACTGCTGTTCGCCAGCCTTCAACTTCTCAAGATGTCGGCCTAGTCTGCTTTCTTTGTGCACAGAGTCCTTTAAGGCCAGAGGTTAGCCACCAGTCCCCCAACTACTGGCCATTCGCCAGCCTTCAGCTTTTCAAGATGTCGGCCTAGTCTGCTTACTGTGTGCACAAGGTCTGTTAAGGCCAGAGGTTAGCCACCAGTCCCCCAACTATTGGTCATTCACCAGCCTTCAGCTTCTCAAGATATCGGCCTAGTCTGCTTTCTGTGCACACAAGGTCGTTTAAGGCCAGAGGTTAACAACCGTTCCCACAAATACTGGCTGTTCGCCAGTCTTCAGCTTCTCAAGATGTCGGCCTAGTCTGCTTTCGGTGCGCACAAGGTCATTTAAGGCCAAAGGTTAGCCACCAGTCCCCCAACTACTGGCCATTCCCCAGCCTTCAGCTTCTCAAGATATCGGCCTAGTCTGCTTTCTGTACGCACAAGGTCCTTTAAGGCAAGAGGTTAGCCACCAGTCCCCCAACTACTGGCTGTTCGCCAGCCTTCAGCTTCTCAAGATGTCAGCCTAGTCTGCTTTCTATGTGCACAAGGTCCTTTAAGGGTAGAGGTTAGCCACCAGTCCCCTAACTACTGGCTGTTCGCCAGCCTTCGGCTTCTCAAGATGTCGACTTAGTCTTTCTGTGCTCACAAGGTCCTTTAAGGCTAGAGGTTAGCCACCAGTATCCCTACTGCTGGTTGTTTGCCAGCCTTCAGCTTCTCAAGATGTCGGCCTAGTCTTCTTTCTGTGCGCACAAGGTCCTTTAAGGTTAGATGTTAGCCACCAGACCCCCAACTACTGGTGTTTTGCCAGATTCAGCTCAATCAAAGATGTCGGGCTAGTCTTTCTTTCTGTGCGCACAAGGTCCTTTAAGGGCTAGAGGTTAGCCACCCAAGTCCCCCAAACTACTGCTGTTCGCTCCCCTCCCCCAAAAAGGCTCTAAGATGTCGGCCTAGTCTTCTTTCTGTGCGCACAAGGTCCTTTAAGGCTAGAGGTTAGCCACCAGTCCCCCAACTACTGGCTGTTCGCCATCCTTCAGCTTCTCAAGATGTCGGCCTAGTCTACTTTCTGTCCGCACGAGGTCCTTTAAGGCCAGAGGTTAGGCAGCAGTCCCCCAAATACTGGCTGTTCACCAGCCTTCAGCTTCTCAAGATGTCGGCCTTTTCTGCTTTCTGTGCGCACAAGGTCCTTTATGGCTAGAGGTTAGCCAGCAGTCCCCCTACTACTGGTTGTCTCCCAGCCTTCAGCTTCTCAATATGTCGGCCTATTCTGCTTTCTGTGCGAACAAGGTACTTTAAGGCCAGAGGTTAGCTGCCAGTCCCCCAACTACTGGCTGTTCGCCAGCCTTCAGCTTCTCAAGATGTCGGCCTATTCTGCATTCTATGCACACGAGGTCCTTTAAAGCCAGAGGTTAGCCAGCAGTCCCCCAACTACTGGCTGTTTTCCAGCCTTCAGCTTCTCAAGATGTTGGCCTATTCTGCTTTCTGTGCGCACAAGGTTCTTTAAGGCCAAAGGTTAGCCACCAGTCCCCCAACTACTGGCTGTTCACCAGCCTTCAGCTTCTCAAGATGTTGGCCTATTCTGCTTTCTGTGCGCACAAGGTCCGTTAAGGCTAGAGGTTAGCCACTAGTCCCCCAACTACTGGCTGCTCACCAGCCTTCAGCTTCTCAAGATGTCGGCCTAGTCTGCTTTCTGTCCGCAAAAGGTCCTTTAAGGCCAGACGTTAGCCACCAGTCCCCCAACTACTGGCTGCTCGCCAGCCTTCAGCTCCTCAAGATGTCGGCCTAGTCTGCTTTGTGTGCCCACAAGGTCCTTTAAGGCCAGAGGTTAGCCACCAATCCCCCAACTACTGGCTGTTCGCCAACCTTCAGCTTCTCAAGATGTCGGCCTATTCTGTTTTCTGTGCTCACAAGGTCCTTTAAAGCCAGAGGTTAGCCAGCAGTCCCCCAACAACTGGCGGCTCGTCAGCCTTCAGCTTCTCAAGATATTGGCCTATTCTGCTTTCTGTGCGCACAAGGTCCTTTAGAGCCAGAGGTTAACCAGCAGTCCCCCAACCACGGGTTGTTCGCCAGCCTTCAGCTTCTCAAGTTGTCAGCCTAGTCTGCTTTCTGTGCGCACAAGGTCCTTTAAGGCCAGAGGTTAGCCACCAGTCCCCCAACTACTGGCCGTTCGCCAGCTTTCAGCTTCTCAAGATGTTGGCCTATTCTGCTTTCTGTGCGCACAAGGTCCTTTAAGGCTAGAGGTTAACCAGCAGTCCCCCAACTACTGGCTGTTCGCCAGCCTCCAGCTTCTCAAGATGTCGGCCTTTTCTGCTTTCTGTGCGCACAAGGTACTTTAAGGCCAGAGGTTAGCCACCAGTCCCCCAACTACTGGCTGTTCGCCAGCCTTCAGTTTCTCAAGATGTCGGCCTTTTCTGCTTTCTGTGCGCACAAGGTCCTTTAAGGCCAGAGGTTAGACACCAGTCCCCCAACTACTGGCTGTTCTCCAGCTTTCAGCTTCTCAAGATGTTGGCCTATTCTGCTTTCTGTGTGCACAAGGTACTTTAAGGCCAAAGGTTAGCCACCAGTCCCCCAACCACTGGCTGTTCGCCAGCCTTCAGTTTCTCAAGATGTTGGCCCATTCTGCTTTCTGTGCGCAAAAGGTCCTTTAAGGCCAGAGGTTAGCCACCAGTCCCCCAACCACTGGCTGTTCGCCTGCCTTCAGCTTCTCAAGATGTCGGCCTTTTCTGCTTTCTGTACGCACAAGGTCCTTTATGGCTAGAGGTTAGCCAGCAGTCCCCCTACTACTGGTTGTCTCCCAGCCTTCAGCTTCTCAATATGTCGGCCTATTCTGCTTTCTGTGCGAACAAGGTACTTTAAGGCCAGAGGTTAGCTGCCCCAGTCCCCCAAAACCCTACTGGCTGTTCGCCAGCCTCAGCTTTCTCAAGATGTCGGCCTATTCTGCTTTCTATGCACCCACCGAGGTCCTTTTAAGGCCAGAAGGTTAGCCAGCAGTCCCCCACTTACTGGCTGTTTTCAGCCTTCAGCTTCTCAAGATGTTGGCCTATTCTGCTTTCTGTGCGCACAAGGTTCTTTAAGGCCAAAGGTTAGCCACCAGTCCCCCAACTACTGGCTGTTTTCCAGCCTTCAGCTTCTCAAGATGTTGGCCTAGTCTGCTTTCTGTCCGCAAAAGGTCCTTTAAGGCCAGACGTTTTAGCCACCAGTCCCCCAACTACTGCTGCTCGCCCAGCCTTCAGCTCTCAAGATGTCGGGCCTAGTCTGCTTTGTGTGCCCACAAGGTCCTTTAAGGCCAGAGGTTAGCCACCAATCCCCCAAACCCCTACTGGCTGTTTCGCCAACCTTCAGCTTCTCAAGATGTCGGCCTATTCGTTTTCTGTCCACAAGGTCCTTTAAAGCAAGTAGGTTAGCCAGCAGTCCCCCAAACAAACTGGCAGGCTCGTCAGCCTTCAAGCTTCTCAAGATTGGGCATTCGCTTTCTTGTGCGCACAAGGTTTCCTTTAGAGCAGAGGTTAACAGCAGTCCCCCAACCACGGGTTGTTCGCCAGCCTCAGCTTCTCAAGGTTCAGCCTAGTTTGCTTTCTGTGCGCACAAGTCCCTTAAGCCAGAGGTTAGCCACCAGGTCCCCCAACTACTGGCGTTCGCCAGCTTTTCAGGCTTCTCAGATGTTGGGCCTTTCTGCTTTCGTGCGCCACAAGGTCCTTTAAGGCTAGAGGTTTAACCAGCCAGTCCCCCAACTACTGGCTGTCGCCAGCCTCCAGCTTCTCAAGATGTCGGCCTTTTTGCGTTTCTGTGGCACAAGGTACTTTAAGGGCAGAGGTTAGCCACCAGTCCCCAATCTACTGGCTGTTCCCCAGCCTCAGTTCTCAAGTGTCGGCCTTTTGCTTTCTGTGCGCACCAAGGTCCTTTAGCAGAGGTTAGGACCACGTCCCCCAACTACTGCTGTTCTCAAGCTTTCAGGTTCCTCAAGTGTGGTATTCTGCTTTCTGGTGCAACAAGGTACTTTAAGGCCAAAGGTTAGGCCACCCCAGTCCCCAACCACCTGCTGTTCCGCCAGCCCTTCAGTTCTTCAGATGTGGCCCATTCTGCTTTCGGTGCGCAAAGGTCTTTAAGGCAGAGGTTAGCCAACAGGCAACAACCACTGGCGTTCGCCTGACTCAGCTTCTCAAGATGTCGGCCTTTTCTTTTCATGCTTTCTGTGCGCACAAGTCCTTTAGGGCTAGAGGTTAGCCAAGCAGCCCCCTACTACTGGTTGTCTCCCAGCTTCAGGCTTCTCAATATGTCGGCCTATTCTGCTTTCTGTGCGACAAGTACTTTAAGGCCAGAGCGTTAGCTGCAGTCCCCCAATACTGCTGTTCGCAGCCCTTCAGCTTCTCAAGATGTCGGACTATTCGCTTTCTCTGCACACGAGGTCTTTAAGGCCAGAGGTTAGCCGCGTCCCCAAAACTACTGGCTGTTTCCAGCCTTCAGATCTCAAGATGTTGGCCTATTCGCTTGCTGTGCGCACAAGGTTCTTAAGGCCAAAAGGTTCGCCACCAGTTCCCCCAACTACTGGCTGTTCACCAGCCTTCGCTTCTCAAGATTGGTTTTGGCTCTTCTGCCTTTCTTGTTGCCGCACCCCCCAAGGTCGGTTAGGCCTTAGAAAGGTTTTCGGCCACTCGCCCCCTTCCCTCCCCTGGCTGCTCACAGCCTCCGTTTCTCCAAAGAGGTCGGCTTAGTTCTGCCCTTTCTGTTTCCGGCAGGTCCTTTTTTTTTAGGCCAGACGTTAGCCACCAGTCTCTGTTTTCCTTCTTTCTTTCCTTCTTTCCCCCCTTTCTTATTCTGGATTCCCCTTTCCTATTCTTTTACCTTTCCCCCAATACCCTGAACTGGCTGCCAGCCTTCAGCTTCTCAAGAGTTCGCCTAGTCGCTTTGTTTGCCCCAAAGGTCCTTTTTAAGGCCAGAGGTTAGCCCACCAATCCCCCAACTACTGGGCTTGTCGCCACACCTTCAGCTTCCTCAATAGGTGGGCCTATTCGGTTTTCCTGGTTGCCTCCCCCAACAAGGTCAAGTTTAAAGCAGAGGTTATTCCTGCTGTCCCCCAACAACCCTTTGGACCGGTGTTCGTCAGCCTTAAGCTTTCTCAAGATTATTGGCCCTATTCTGCTTTCTGTGCGCACAAGGTCCTTTAGAGCCAGAGGTTAACCAAGCAGGCCCCCAACCACGGGTTGTTCGCCCAGCCTTCAAGCTTCTCAAGTTGCAACCTGGTCTGCTTTCTGTGCGCACAAGGTCCTTTTAAGGCCAGAGGTTAGCCACCAGTTCCCCAACTACTGGCCGGTCGCCACTTTCATCTTTCTCAAGATGTTGGCCTATTCGCTTTCTGTTGGCACAAGGTCCTTTTAAGGTCAGCGGTTTAGCCACCAATCCCCCAACTATGGCTTGTTCGCCAGCCTTCAGTTTCTCAAGATGCGGCCTTTTCTGCTTTCTTGTGCGCACAAGGTCCTTTAAGGCCAGAAGGTTTAATACACCGTCCCCAACTAATGGCTGTTCTCCATCTTTCAGCTTCTCAAGAGTTGGCCTATTCCTTCTTCTGTGTGCCACAAGGTTACTTAAGGCCAAAGGTTAGCAACCGTTCCCCCAACACTGGCTGTTCGCCAGCCTTCAGTTTTCCTAAAGATTTTTTGGCCCATTTGGCTTTCTGTGCGCAAAAGGTCCTTTAAGGCCAAGGGTTAGCCACCCGTCCCCCAACCACTGGGCTGTTTCGCCTGCCTTCAGCTTCTCAAGATGTTCGGCCTTTCTGCTTTTCTGTACGCACCAAGGTCCTTTATTGGCTAGAGGTTTAGCCAGCAGTCCCCCTACTATGGTTTGTCTCCCACCTTTCAGCTTTCTCAATAGCGGCCTATTCTGCTTTCCGGTGCGAACAAGGTACTTTAAGGAGGAAGGTTAGCTCCCCCAGTTCCCCCAAATACTGGTGTTCGCCGCCATTCAGCTTCTCAAATGTTCGGCCTTAATTCTGCTTTCTATGCAACACGAGTCCTTTAAGGCCAGAAGGTTAGCCAAGCCAGTTCCCCCAACTACTTGGCGTTTTTCCAGCCTTCAGCTTCTCAAAGATTTTGGCCTATTCTGGGCTTTCTGTGCGCCACAAGGTTCTTTAAGGCCAAAGGTTGCCACCGTCCCCCCAACTACTGGCTGTTTTCCAGCCTTCAGCTTCTCAAGATGTTGGCCTCGTCCGCTTTCGTCCGCAAAAAGGTTCCTTTAAGGCCAGACGTTAGCCACCGTCCCCCAACTACTGGTGCCTCGCCAGCCTTCAGCTCCTCAAGATGGTCGGCCTAGTCCTGCTTTGTGTGCCCACAAGGTCCTTTAAGGCCAGAGGTTAGCCACCAATCCCCCAAAACTATGGCTGTTCGGCCAACCTTCAGGCTTCTCAAGATTCGGCCTATTCTGTTTTCTTGTGCTTCACAAGGTCCTTTAAAGCCATAGGTTTACCAGCAGTCCCCCAACAACTGGCGGCTCGTCCAGCCTTCATTCAGCTTCTCAGATATGGCCTCTTCTGCTTGTCCTGTGCGCACAAGGCCTTTAGAGCCAGAGGTTACCCAGCAGTCCCCCAACCACGGTTTGTTCGCTCAGCCATTCAGCTTCTCAAGTTGTCACCTAGTCTTCTTTCCTTCTGTGCGCACAAGGTCCCTTTAGGCCAGAGGTTAGCCACCAGTCCCCAACTACTGGCCGTTCGCCAGCTTTTCCAGCTTCTCAAGATGTTGGCCTATTCTGCTTTCCCTTGTGCACACAAAGGCCTTTTAAGGCTTAGAGGTTAACCAGCAGTCCCCCCAACCTTACTGGCCTGTTCGCCAGCCTCCATCTTCTCAAGATGTCGGCCCTTTTCTGCTTTCTGTTCGCACAAGGTCCTTTAAGGCAGAGGTTAGCCCCAGTCCCCAACTACTGGCTGTTCGCCAGCCTTCAGTTTCTCAAGATGTCGGACTTTTCTGCCTTTCTGTTGAGCACAAGGTCTTTAGGACGGCCAAGGTTAGACACCAGTCCCCCCAACTAACTGGCTGTTTCTCCAGCTTTCAGCTTCTCAAGATGTTGGCCTATTCTGCTTTCTGTTGCACAAGGTACTTTAAGGCCAAAGGTTAGCCACCAGTCCCCCCCAACACTGGCTGTTCGCCAGCTCTTCGTTTCGCAAGATGTTTGCGCCATTCTCTTTCTGTGCGCAAAGGTCCTTTAGAGTCCCAGAGGTTAGCCACCAGTCCCTCCAACACTGGCTGTTCGCCTGCCCTTCAGCTTCTCAAGATGTCGGCTTTTCTGCTTTCTGTGCGCAAAGGTCCTTTATGGCTAGAGGTTACCAGCAGTCCATCCCCCTAATACTTGGTTGTCTCCCAGCCTTTCAGCTCTCATATGCGGCCTATTCTCTTTTCTGTGCGAACCAAGTACTTTAAGGCCAGAGGTTAGCTGCCATCCCCCAAACTACTGGCCGTGTTACGCCAGCCTTCAGCTTCTCAAGATGGCGGCCACTATTCTGGCTTTCTATGCACACGAGGTCTTTAAGCCCAGAGGTTAAGCCAGAGTCCCCCAACTACTGGCTTTTTCCAAGCCTTCAGCTTCTCAAGATGGTTGGCCTATTCTGCTTTCTGTGCGCACCTGACGGTCTTTGCAACGGTTAGCCACCAGTCCCCCCAACTACTGGCTGTTCCCCAGCCTTCAGCTTCTCAAGATTTTGTGCCTATTCTGCTTTCTGTGCGCACAAGGTCCGTTAAGGGCTAGAGGTTAGCCACTAGTCCCCCAACTACTACTGGCTGCTCACCAGCCTTCAGCTTTTCTCAAGATGTCGGCCTTAGTCCTGCTTTCTGTCCGCAAAGGTCCTTTAAGGGCCAACGTTAGCCACCAATCCCCCAACTACTGGCTGTTCGCCAACCTTCAGCTTCTCAAGATGTCGGCCTATTCTGTTTTCTGTGCTCACAAGGTCCTTTAAAGCCAGAGGTTAGCCAGCAGTCCCCCAACAACTGGCGGCTCGTCAGCCTTCAGCTTCTCAAGATATTGGCCTATTCTGCTTTCTGTGCGCACAAGGTCCTTTAGAGCCAGAGGTTAACCAGCAGTCCCCCAACCACGGGTTGTTCGCCAGCCTTCAGCTTCTCAAGTTGTCAACCTAGTCTGCTTTCTGTGCGCACAAGGTCCTTTAAGGCCAGAGGTTAGCCACCAGTCCCCCAACTACTGGCCGTTCGCCAGCCTTCAGCTTCTCAAGATGTTGGCCTATTCTGCTTTCTGTGCGCACAAGGTCCTTAAGGTTAAGGCTAGAGGTTCCAGCACCAGTCCCCCACCCCCAACTACTGGCTGTTCGCCAGCCTTCAGTTTCTCAAGATGTCGGCCTTTTCTGCTTTCTGTGCGCACAAGGTCCTTTAAGGCCAGAGGTTAGACACCAGTCCCCCAACCACTGGCTGTTCGCCAGCCTTCAGTTTCTCAAGATGTTGGCCCATTCTGCTTTCTGTGCGCAAAAGGTCCTTTAGCCACCAGTCCCCCAACCACTGGCTGTTCGCCTGCCTTCAGCTTCTCAAGATGTTGGCCCATTCTGCTTTCTGTGCGCAAAAGGTCCTTTAAGGCCAGAGGTTAGCCACCAGTTCCCCAACTACTGGTTGTTCGCTAGCCTTCAGCTTCTTAAGATGTCGGCCTATTCTGCTTTCTGTGCGCACAAGGCCCTTTAAGGCCAGAGGTTAGCCGCCAGTCCCCCTACTACTGGCCGTTCGCCAGCCTTTAGCTTCTCAAGATGTCGGCCTAGTCTTCTTTCTGTGCGCACAAGGCCTTTTAAGGCCAGAGGTTAGCTGCCAGTCCCCCAACTACTGGCTGTTCGCCAGCCTTCAGCTTCTCAAGATGACGGCCTAGTCTGCTTTCTGTGCGCACAAGGTCCTTTAAGGTCAGAGGTTAGCCACCAGTTCCCCAACTACAATTATAATAATTCAGGAAAGAATTATTATAATTTTAATTTCCTTTAAACAATGTTATTTATCTCGCCTGCCATAATATACATTTTTTGTCTTTTTTTAGTGTAAGCTAGTTGTCGTGTTCAGGACTCTATCCCCTAGCCTGTGAAATGATGATGATGATAATACTAGTAAAATTTACTTAGAGAGAGAGAGAGAAGTGTGTGTGTGACGGAGACTGATTGAAACCAACAAGACTTGATCACTTACCAGGGTTGCCAGATTTTCAAGGCTAAAAGTTGCCAATGATTGCTAGAAAAGTTGCCAAAAGTTGCCAACCTCCCTTTTCCACTAATAACCCTTGATTTATTTAGCCAAAAACATCCTTCCTTAATGCATTTTCTCTAGTTACCTGTGCATTTGCCATAAAATGAGAGAAACTTGAATTTCACAAGGTATCATAAATCGTTGTGTTGAAACTTTGTACTGATACAAATAGTAGTTTTCGATTTGCATTTATTATCTCAGTAAGGGGTGTCATTTAGGGGGGGGGCAACTGTCCCCCAAAGAATCAAACTGCCCCCCCCCCTTCCCGCCCCAAGCCCCAATAAGTAACAACAGCTGATTTTCCATTATTCCTGCCAAAATTCAAATGTGTTATCACATTAAGTTTACCTATCTATCTATTAGCTACCAGTGAGGATGAGATAAATAAACAGTAATGGGAGTCTATGGATTTTGTTGAAATACCTTATGTGTCAATGACAGGGCTTAGGCCTACACGTCAAATTCTTATATTTTGAGGCAATGACAGGGCATAGGCCTACACGTCAAATTCTTATATTTTGAGGCAATGCCAGGGCTTAGGCCTACACGTCAAATTCTTATATTTTGAGGCAATGAGAGGGCATAAGCCTACACATCAAATTCTTATATTTTGAGAAAATGACAGGGCATAAGCCTACACGTGAAATTCACATATTTTGAGCCAATGATAGGGCATAACCCTACACGCCAAATTCATATATTTTGAGGCAATGACGGGATAGGCCTACACATAAAATTCTTATATTTTGAGGCAATGTCAAGGCATAGACCTATACATAAAATTCTTATATTTTGAGACAATGACAGGGCATGGGCCTACACGTCAATTTCTTATTGCAAATGGTTTTCTAACCGTATCTGTTGGAAATAGGGTAGTCTATCTTGTTATTAATATAGTAGTTTCAAGTTGAAACTTTCAACTCCACGATATATAATGTATAAGTATACAGTGGAATGTACACTTATAAGCAAGATTACATACACACATATGCGTGGATGGCCAATCTTAGGACTGTCTCAGCCTTACACCAACTATCAAGCTGCTTTCAATGAACTATACTGAAAATATATTTACTAAAGGGATAAATTATATTGCTGTGACGAGTAAATATAAGGCTGCTGTAGTGTTTCTATGAGAATGAAGGCTATGGTAGGAAGGCATCATAAGATTAGAATTAGAAAAATGTATGACAGCTGAAAGTTATGTATGAGATGATCCAAACCAGTCTGCGACTGCGAGTAGCCCATGATTCATTTGGTTTTGGGGCATTCTTATTGAGTCAGTCTCTCTCTCTCTCTCTCTCTCTCTCTCTCTCTCTCTCTCTCTCTCTCTCTCTCTCTCTCTCTCTCTCTTTGTTGTTAGGAGAATATTCTAGCGCAGACAATATTCATAAAGATCTCGATTACTTTTGATTGAAGCATTACTAAATTTCAGTTAAGAGTAGGCGGATAATTCTTTGCGCCAATATTTTATGAATAGGCCTATGTTTATTCTGCAATGTTAGGATACCATATAAAAAGAAAAATTTTGGAAGACACTACAAGCACTATAACAGCAGCAACAAAAACAAGAAATTAAAGCACAAGACCAACCAAAATAAAACAGTTGAATATAAGATAGGCCTATAATTCAAACGTCATAAGATGCGTAAACCGACAAAAAGGCATACTCCCTTATAGGTCTACGTAAATTTTTATGATCGTGTTATCGAGAAAGGAGATACTATACACACAGACACAACAATAAATCGTACTAATATCACTTACAACTCTATGAAATCAAGCAAAATATCACAGCAACTCTCCAACACAACACAACAAACGTGGCTGTGGCGGCAAAAACGTCGTTCTTAATTCTTGATTACTCAGGTCAGAGTGGAGGTTTGACCTTTGTATTGGCAAAGAAATTAATTTCAAACTATTCTGGCTGTGATGGTAAGCGGCAAAGCATAATTGTGGACTTTGCAGTAGAAATTTTGCAACAATCGTTCAGAAAATCTACAATATATTGTTGATAACCGAAAGTTGCCAACAAGTTGCCAATTTCGGTAGTAGTTGCCAACCACAAAATTCTGTTGCCAACCACCTCAGAAAGTTGCCAACTTGGCAACCCTGTCACTTACTACAAAAAAAGAAAGGAAAAGCTTGCCTGGAGTGCATCTTGAGACAGGGTGTTGCCTAATTTGGTCATATCTCGCTAGTTTTCATGAGTTTTAGCAGAGGAACGATGCTTCCAACCTTAGTCGAAAAAGTTTGCTGAACGCGCATTCAATAAAAAATCGATTAAATGAAAGATTCTTTCTAAGTGAGAACTGCTAACTTTTTTTAACGCAACACTTGAACCATTATCTAAACTAGAAATAATGAGGCTACGTTTGGGATATGAATATTCTTGGGAACACATTGATAGTGAAAACTCTAAATGTAGATTATTTGGTTAGTTACGGAAACTTACTTTACAACATTATGCTATGGAAAGTAGGCTCTGAGACTCACGCATGGACAAAATCACTGAAGACGAGCAATGACCGTTGGCTATCCAACTTCGTGGAACCAACCCCTTCAGCCACAAAATCAACCAGACAGCAAACTAATTTCTTTCTCATTACTTTTGTTCATAATTTTATGGTGAAATTCAACAAAACTTATAATGTAGTATTTCGATATCAAAATCCCAATAAATTCGGCGAAACAGCTTGTAGTGTACGCGCAAAAACGAGAAGAATCAATCAAACTGATCCAGTAGGCAATATCCCAATTCAGTCGTAAGTTAACACCTTGTTATATATTTCCACTAAAAAAATCAGATTTGTTTTTTTCGCAAGTTTCCACATGTACTACTAGTACTTAGTTTAAATTTGAAATGATCTTGGTGAAGTTTTAAGTGGTGTTCTAAGGACTTTTTCCGTAAGAATATACTATAAAGACAATGAAGGACATGAAACACCCTTTGAGAAATTGTTTTTTAAACTCATACTTATTATTTTAGTGTGCGCTTATTATTTTAGTGTGCCACATTTTAGAATAATCTAAAATGTGGAAAAAAACTGTATATCGTAGAAAATGGTTGCCGTAACAGTTAGATGTACACAGCATTGTGCATAAATCGTATTTAAACTAAAACTCGAATGATATGGGAAGTTGGGAACATATCCTAGGGTCTCTAAGAAACAGATTGCGTGTACCCCTGATCCTTGCAAGGCCATCGTGATAACTAAGGAAGCGAATGTGTAGACTTTCCATTTATGGGGCAGACATATTTGGTTTGTTTACTTATTAAAATTTGTCGTCTGTTCCCGTTCGGTTTATTTAAAAATAAATATCTTTCGAAAACTGCACCACGCACTGTCCCACAGATGTAATCTATGTATCTAGGCCGGATCATGTTACGGGGTGAGATAAACAGCATAATTTGCTCCGAATATTCCATGTAAAGTATATGTAGTAGAATCTACTGGTCATTTTTACAAGATACACAATTATGTAATAACGTTCGCTAGGGATGGGGGGTGGGAGGGCTTTATCCGTAATACAGGTGAGTATTTGTTATAAAAGTTACCATAAAAAACATTTTTGGTTACACAGAGACTAATAAATTTTAAAGTTTTATCAGTACTAAGATGAAAATGCTCTATGAGTATGCTGTAGTATAATTTCCTACTTAGGAAAGACTTCACAGCAGCAATCTTTACTTTCGTGGATAACAATTTTACGACAGGAGTAAGCATTTCGACGTTGATGTTTAGGTATGCTTAGGCTGTTGAATTTGTTTATAAAATTTTCTGCAGGGTTTAACGTGGTAAGATGAGGAGGTTCCCCTAAGGTGGATAACAGATCTGCCAGCCTTTGAAATACTGAACATGAATGGCGAAGAGACATGAAAAGTTCAGTAAAGATACCCTGATGAATATTGCAGCTCAGTTTGATGTATCAGTTATAACTATAAAAGGTAATAAAACTAATTTCGACCTCTCAGAATGGTTAGAATGGTTCAAGGTAATAAATTTCTTTCTCCTGTATTTCTATTTCCTCCAGCAACGCAACCACAGAAAAGGATGCACCTTCTCGTCCTAACACAAAAAACACGCAAATTTAACAGCTCAAATATATCTCCTTGAACAATATCAGAAAATATCTACTATGTGGTTACATTACAACACTATTTGCTTTCGTGGGAACATTGTTCATCCTTCAAGTTCGAAGGATATAAACAAATCGGTCGCGGGAAGAGAAGAGGTTTCTCTACCCTTGTTACTCGTGCGTTTAGTGCCATGTTTTTTCCACTTTCATTGCATAAAATGGAATTGAACTGAGAAAGTACTACTGTTGATATGGCGTCCAGCCATGTTTTAGGTGACTGTCGTGGGTCCTACCGTGCGCGGTATACGCTGAATAATAGGTAACGGAGGTAAGATACTAGGCTACCTAGCCTATAGTAGTAGGTATGTGCCTTGTCTTTTTGCTGTTTTAGCCGAGGCTAACTTCGGTAAGCCTAAAGTACGAAATAGAAAAACTAGGTAGTGAAAGGAATTAGGTAGTTGAAGGCAGCTTTTAGAACGGCAGGACCAAGCTCTGGCACGCCGAGCTGAATCTTAGTCCATGTTAACCAAAATGTTCAGTGTTAGGGTAAATAACCGTAGGGTCTAGAGTGGACCATGTTCGGTCAGCGTGTACAATCCCCAAAAAAGTACATTGTTGGTGAGAAACGGAGCTAAAGACCTCTACTCTCCTTTAGAAGTAAGTATTTTCTCCAAAGTTAGAAATTAAGGCCAAATTTTAAGATTTAAATAGAGGGTAGTGAAAACGGTGTCAAACGTAGGCTAGTGCAAATCTCACCAAAACGCATTCAACATTTTTACATACAACTCGAAGTATTTAGAAGATTGATGCCATCTCGATGTTTACGGGGTCGCTTGTGTCAATAAACTAACCATTTCCTGTGATAAATCCGCACACCACTTGTACCCACAGACGCTGGGGCACTTTCATCACAACAATCGAAAAACTTTTCCTCACCGAGTAAACAACTGTTTTGTAGAAGAAGACAACGAAGAGTGCACTTCGATAATTTTTTAAATAAATAGTAAAACATCAATATTTTACATACCTATTTATGATGATTACTAATTTGAAAATATTCATTATTGAAAAAGTAACTCGATTCTGACTCAAATTTAAGTAATTATTTTTTGGAATTAGTAGAACGTTCTTTTACGTCCTGTATTATGACGTCACGACATCTTGACTTTCGTACCTATTGTAAATAGGGTAGAATATCACAGCAGGCCAAGCAGGCCACCTACAATCAACGCTAGCCATCCTCCGAAAAAGTACATTATAACGCGTCCTGACACCCGAGATGGGCATCAGTCGCGACTTGTTGTTGGTGAGAAACGGAGCTAAAGACCTCTACTCTCCTTTCGAAGTAAGTATTTTCTCCAAAGTTAGAAATTAAGGCCAAATTTTAAGTTGTTCCGATACGTAATACAAACCATCGGTCCTTTAACAATAGGAAGTAGCTAGCGGCAGCTGGAACGGTCGTAAGCTTCGAACAAGGGGAGGAAGGTAGTTAACTGCTTGTCCGACTCGTCGCGCGCCGCGCGACTGGGAGGTAAACAAATCACTTTTGCTTTCGGCCGTGTGAGGATAGGACGTGCTCGTCATCGCTCTGCCCGCTTTGTCGTTTGCTTTGAGTATCAGCCCTCTTTTTCCTTGTGTGTTTGAGAGTGTATGCTTGTAAGTACTTTACATTTCTTTTTTCATATTAATGATGAGTGATCAAGAAATGGAGATTTCGCCGCGCCCCCCAGTCGCCCGTAGAGTGTGTCCCGGGCTGGAGGGGCGTAAATGCGGCGGATTCAGATCATTTGTGGATGTGGATCCACACGAGGTTTGTACTCGGTGTCGGGGGCGAGAATGCTCCCGCACCGAGCCATGTGTAACATGTATGAATTGGTCCGAGGCGCAGTGGGTGCTGTACGAGGGCAGGAAGAGACTTAGGCCGCCAAAGAAGTCATCGGAAAGTCCAGTGACTCCTTTGGTAACGGACTCTTCGTCTTCTTTCCTGCCCCCGGCCCGGCCAGCCCCCACGTTTCGCGCCTTCCCCTGCGGGGGGGGGTAGCGGAGTCCTTCTCTTCTCTCGATCCGTCGAGTGTGGAGGAGGGGCGCCCGCTACGGACGTCCAGTTGTATTCGGGGTCTTCCGTCCGCTCTGGGTGGGGTTCTTCCCCCCTCCCCCCAGGCGCGAGGTAAAACCCCCTCTGACTAACCCGACTGTTGCTTCCGCAGGTGTGCATCAGCGAATGGACGACCTGGGACAGGTGTGGGAGTCGCTGGGACTGCAGGGAGTGCCTAGTATACAGGGGTTGATTCAGCGGTTGGCGGGGTCGGCAGTGGTCACTCATGGTACGGTAACCACTACCACTACCACAATATCTACACCAGCTTATGATATGCCACCGCACTTGGTGTATACACCACATGTAATGACGGTGACCCCCACCCACGGCTGCAATTCACAAACCGATTACTGCCGTACCAAAGAGGACGGTGCCACCGCCACCTGGGTTCTTTGTGTTGCCGACCCCGGACTTCCGCTGCCCCAAGAGTACCCCCTGGACCTGCCGCCAGTGCCGAGAATGACGGTAGCTGCCGACAGGACGCCTGGCTCTCCTGCGGTACCTGCCGTGCCTGCCGTACCTGTTGCTGTCCCTGCTGCTCCTTCCCTTTCAGATAATGTGCATGCTGTTCCTGCTGTTCCTGCTGTTCCTGCTGTTCCTGGACCTGTTCCTGTTGTTCCTGCTGTTGGTGGTGCTGTCACAGTCTCAGGTCTTTCCGGACAGGTGCAGTCGGGCCCTGTTGCTTCGGCAACTGCCCCGGCTCCCTCCTGGATGGAAGACCTGACGTCTGTCCTGCGGAGCCTGGCGAAGAAGAAGAGGAAGAAGAGGAAGGTGTCGTCGTCGTCTTCGTCGTCTTCTTCGTCGTCTGCTGCCTCCTCTTCCCCTTCAACTTCTAAGGCTAAACAGCCGAAGAAGAAGAAGGCTGCCTCCTCCCCCCCTAAGAAGACTCCTTCGGGATCTTCTAAGGGCCCGCTCGCTCAGGCGAGTCGGGGAGCTCTTCTGCTGGTCCTCCTGTTCCTTCGGGAACGGGGCCCGTCTCTTCCTCTGCAAAGAAGAAGACGACGGGGACCAGAGGTGTACCAGCCTCGGCTGGTACGTCCTCACCTGGTGTTAGCGGTTCTGCCGCTAAACCAGGTTCCGTCTCGGCCGCTTCTCGTTCGCGAGAAGTACCGAGTGGACGCTCCTCCACGGGAGACCGTCCAGCCAAAGTCTTGACGTCCGAGCTCGCTCGCCGCCAAGACAGCGGCGCGGAGCAGAAGACTGGCGAGAGTCGTGCGCACGACTCTCGCCAGGCCAGTGGACGCTCTCGCAGCGATCAACTGGCTGCTCGGGTTGACGTGACGGTCGCTGACCAGCCACGGGTTGAGGCGAGGAAGGGGTCCCCGCGGCCGTCGGTACCAGCCACGGCTGGTACCAGCGGCTCGACGCGCCGAGAGGACGCTGGCCGGTCTCCCCCCGACAGAGAGCCTAGCAGGTCACCTGACCGCCGCTCCCATAGGGACCGGGCGGAGACGGTGACCAGCAACAGCTCGCCTGACGCTAGAGATCAGTCTCGACGTTCTCAGCCGAGCCTCTCGCCCCAAGGCGGCAAGGCTAGGCCTGCTGCTCGAGTCGCCACCGCGGGTTGACGATCAGCAGCAGCCCTCCACGCACGCTGGTCCTAGCCAGCGAGCGAGGGGGGAGCGTCAGGTCTGCCTCTCCCGTACCTTCAACCTCCTCGGGCTATACCGGGAGGAGCGAGGTACCGAGGAGTGATCACGAGAGGTGCCCCGCTCGTGACCCCGCTATGACGCCGTATGGCTCAGGCACGGTTTTAGGACCGACCAGAACATACGCGCAAGTAGTTGGAGGCGACCGTCAGGGGTCTGCCGCTGTTCCTCCTTCTGAAGGAGGAGTATCGCGGGACCTGTTCTTGCTGGAGGGACTGGACGGTCCTACTCCACAAGACGCAGTAACTCCCGAGATACAGAGGAACTTTGCAGAGTCATTAAGCTGATTCGTCAGCATAATGACCTTGCGGAAGGATCGCCGCTACCACCGGCAGAGCCCACGTCCCGGCTCGAATCATTTTGGGGTCCCAAGAGGGAACCCAAAATGATGGTGGGGTTACCGCGATCAGAGCTTGCAGACTCAGTCCTGGATCAAGTTGAGAATCTCGTCTCAGGACGGGAGGATTCGCTGAAATCCGGACGGTCTTCTAAGCTGCTTCCTCCCCCTCTACAGCGTCAGAGGCGATTCTACGTGCCTTCGGAAGACCCGATACTGCCTAAACAGGTTAACCCGGAGTTAGCAAGGCTGACTCCAGGTGTGTCCCTGCAGCAGCTCCTGTCGGAGAACCTATGGTTCTCGCAGCAGGAGGCACCTTGTGCCCTGGAATCTACCGCTATGGCAGCGTTCCAGGCAGTCTCTTGGTTGGAATTGTGGTCCCTCACAATATCCAAAGTAGCGGCCGGCTCCGGGAGTTCTGCTCTCGAAGACGACGCTTCTTTCAGGAGACTGTGCCAGTCTGGAGGAAGAGCGATCTCTTACCTCGCCCATCAGACTGCTAACCTGTGGGCCAACTTGGTTCTTCGACGTAGGGAGGCACGCAGTCCCTTACCCAGGTGTAAGGGGTGCCGGACCAAAGGGGGGTCCAGGGGGCGTGAGGCGGCACTCGGGCTTCGCAATGGACCCATTAGGAGTTCCCCAGCTCTCTTTCCCGGAGAGATGGTGGACGCTGCGGTGGAAAGGCGGCGCACTGATGACAGTGACCGCTTAGTTCACCAGGCAGTCTCGAAGGTTACTAGGCAATCTCGAGCGACTGCGGCCAAGCCAAAGAGCTTGGCTAGCGCTTCCACGGCGGCGAAGACGGTTGCACCGTCCAAGCCCCGTGCGAAGACTCCTGCTGTTTCGACTTCTGCTAGAGGAGGCCGTAATCAGCCCTCCTCCCAACCCTCCTTTCCCCGAGGAGGTGGTGGGAAGAAGTCGAAACGAGGAGGGAAACGCTAGGGTACGGCGTTCCCCCTCACCTGCTGCCGGAAGTGGGGGGGTGCCTGGCGAGCCATTGGGCGACTTGGCAGCGTCTACGGCGCCGAGAACTGGATAGTAGACGTCCTTCGGGAGGGATATCTACTACCCTTCGAGTCTCGGCCCCCCCTCATCTCCAAACCGGTCCATCTACAGACCTATGTCCCTGGGGATCAGCAAAGGACAACGCTCTTCGACAGGAGATCAAGACCATGCTGGCGAAACGAGCTGTAGAAATCGTGGAGGACCAGTCACCGGGCTTTTTACAGCCGCCTCTTCCTAGTGGAGAAGGCATCGGGGGGCTGGCGCTCCGGTGATAGACCTCTCTCCCCTGAACCGCTTCTTCGTTCGCGACGACGCGGTTCACGATGGAGTCGGCACGCTCGGTGCTCGACTCGATCAGGGGAACGATTTCATGCTTTCAGTGGACTTGAAGGACGCGTATTTTCAAATACCCATCCATCAGTCCTCCAGAAAATACCTCCGCTTCATCTTCGACGGGACGGTGTACCAATTCAGGGCACTTTGTTTCGGTCTCTCAACCGCCCCACAGGTGTTCACGCGAGTGTTCACTCTGGTGTCAGCTTGGGCCCATTCGCACGGGATACGTCTTCTGAGGTATCTCGACGATTGGCTAGTCCTGGCGAGCTCCCGCTCGCAGTTGCTACAGGACAGAGATCGACTCCTCAAGTTTTGTCGCGATCTGGGGATCGTGATAAACTACGAGAAGTCCGATCTCGAACCCAAGCAGAAGATGAAGTACCTGGTATGCTGATAGACACGGTAGCAGGGCAGGTCTTTCCCGCAGACTTGCGTATCAGCAAATTCAGGGAGGCAGCCCCGGCCGGTTCCTGTATCGGCAAGGAACAAGGCAGCACAGCAATGGCAAGTCGTGATCGGCCATCTGTCGTCACTCGAGAAGTTAGCCCTCCCCTCACGGGCGTCTTCACCTGCGGTCTCTCCAGTGGCGGCTGGAAGGGAGAGTTGGTCTCAGGCCAAGGATCCTCCTTACTTTTCCCGTGGCTCTCACGGACAAGGTGAGGCAGGACCTAGCCTGGTGGCTCGACGACAAGAACCTCTTAAGAGGAGTGCCCATACGCACTCCCCCCCCGGAGATGCTTCTGTTCTCAGACGCATCGACCGAGGGGATGGGCCCGCAACCTGGAGGAGTTGCTGACTGCAGGTGTGTGGGACCATCACGAAAGCACCTTCACATCAATGTCCTGGAACTCAAGGCGGCGTTCAACGCTCTCCGAGAGTTTCAGGACCGCTTGGTGGGACACTCAGTGGTGTTGATGTGCGACACCACAGTAGTGGCATATGTCAACAAGCAGGTCTAGTGTCTCTTCCGCTCCATCAGTTGACGGTGCAGGTGCACGAGTGGGCCATGGCTCACTCGATAGAGCTGTCAGCACGCTACATTCCAGGCAAGAGGAATGTAGTAGCGGACAAGCTCAGGAGCCGTCGGGATCAGGTGATAGGGACCGAATGGTCTCTACACCAAGACGTGGCGGAAAGGCTCTTCAACCTGTGGGGGCGACCGTCGTAGACCTGTTCGCCACCCGGCACAACAGAAAACTTCAGGTTTTCTTTTTTCAGCCGTGCCGGACCCATGGGAAGCTGCAGAGGACGCTCTCCAACACCCCTGGGACAACCTCTTCGCCTACGCCTTTCCTCCCTTCTGTCTGATTCGGAAAGTGATCAGTCGAGAGCTGCATGGTCACTCCCAATCTCAGAATGATCCTGGTGGCTCGTATCCGGACCTGCTGGCTCTTCTTGCGGACGCACCGAGAGACGCTACCCAATTGGCACAAACCTTCTAGCCCAGCCACGTAGAACGGTACCACCAAGCAGTCCAGTCCCTTCAACTTCACGGCTGGCTGTTATCCACCATCTCTTTGCGAACGAGAGGCTTTTCTCGTAGCGCAGCAACAGAGATGGCTGGACACGTCCGACAGTCCTCTGCAGCTGTGTACCAGGGGAAGTGGGCCGTCTTCTGTGGTTGGTGTCGTTAGACAGGGTCTGTCTCCTCTCAGAGCCACTCTTCAGCAGGTAGCGGATTTCCTCGTGTTTCTTCGCCGAGAGAAGCTCCTCTCAGTACCCACAGTTAAAGGATATAGAGCAGCACTGGCGCTCGTCCTAAAACTGAGGGGACTGGACATCTCGAACTCGTTCGAGATTTCCTTGCTAATGAGGAGCTTCGAAAGGTCTTGCCCACCCAGGGAACTCATGGCCCCCCTGCGTGGGATGTGACTCTCGTCCTTAGGAGTTTGACTCGAAGACCCTTCGAGCCACTCCGAGAGTCGTCAGACAGGGATCTGACCCTCAAGACCCTCTTCTTGCTGGCCCTGGCATCGGCGAAGAGAGTAGGGGAACTACATGGTCTTTCTTATGATGTTAAACACACCAGAGGCTGGGGATCTGTGACGCTCGATTTCGTCCCGAACTTCGTAGCCAAGACTCAGAATCCGTCGATCCCTGACGACAGGTTCGAGTCTTTCACGATCCCCTCCCTTCTGGACTTCACCGATAACGATGCGGATGAGATGCTGCTTTGTCCTGTGAGGGCGCTACGGCGCTATCTGAAGAGAACTCGACACCTCAGGCCTGAGTGCGACGCCTCTTCGTTAGCACTGGGGTTACCAAGAAAGAAGTTTCCAAGAACACGCTTTCTTTCTGGCTGCGTGAGGTGATCAGGAGAGCGTACGAGGCTGATGGTAGCGACGACATCCGTACGCTCCGACCGAGAGCCCACGAAGTCAGAGGTATCGGACCCTCCTTAGCGTTCCGTAAGAACTTCTCCGTGGCGCAGGTCCTGAAGGCAGGTGTCTGGACCAACCAGACCACCTTCACGTCCTTCTACCTTCGGGATATTGCCCACAAGTCCTTGGATACTTTTTCCTTGGGACTGTGGTGGCTGCTCAACACGTTGTGTAAGCTTACCAGCACCCGAGCAGGCAGAAACAGCATCGATTCCTGGTATGACTGGGAGAATGAATGTGCGAATGAGAGAGTGACTGGCTTCTCTTCACCATCTTTCTCTACCTCTACCTGTGGGCAGAGGGATACGGTCGTTACCACGCTGGAAGGGAGTCAGATGCAGGTAAGCTACTCAACCGAGCTCCATCCTATCTCTTTAACTAGAGATAGGAGTGTATATCCACCACTTTCTCCAACAAGGGGGAGGAAGTGGATGCCTACATGAGGAGACAACCATTACTTTATATTTGCTCATGTAAAGGAAAAAGTTCTTACAATGCTGGTACGAAGAGATACGCTTGCCTCTCTCTTAGTACTCGGCCCAGAGGTCTGACCATTGATCCTGCGGTGCACACCCCGATCAATCGGACAGAGGCTTGGATCCCTCCCTCGCTCTTACGACCAGGGAGGCATTCCAGGGATGGACGAACACCAGTCTGTTCATCTAAAAGACTCAGATTCCTCCCACCAAGAAGTGAGTCTTCCTATTGTTAAAGGACCGATGGTTTGTATTACGTATCGGAACAAATGACAATTTGTCGAAAATTGCATTGTTCCGATACGTAATACAAACCATCGGTCCTTTAACAATAGGAAGTAGCTAGCGGCAGCTGGAACGGTCGTAAGCTTCGAACAAGGGAGAACGGTAGTTAACTGCTTGTCCTTTCCGATCGTCGCGCGCCTGCGCGACTGGGAGGTAAACAAACCACTTTTGCTTTCGGCCGTGTGTGGGAAGGACGTGTTCGCCATCGCTCTGCCCGCTTGTCGTTTGCTTCAACCTTGAGTATTTGTTTTCTCTTTCTGTATATCAGGAGTGATTGTAAGTACTTTTTCTCTATTCAATTGAATTGCAATGATTGAATTAGAGGAGATTGAGATTTCACCGCGCCCACCTCCAGTCGCCCGTAGAGTGTGTCCCGGGCTGGAGGGACGTAAATGTGGGGGGTTCAGGTCATTTGTTGAGGTGGACCCCCACGAGGTTTGTACTCGTTGTCGAGGGCGAGAGTGCTCCCGCAACGAACCATGTGTGGTTTGTATGAACTGGTCCGAGGCGCAGTGGGTGCTGTACGAGGGCAGGAAGAGACTTAGGCCGGCCAAGAAGTCATCGGAAAGTCCAGTGACTCCTTTGGTGACGGACACTTCGTCCTCTTTCCTGCCTCCCGGCCAGCCCCCACGGTTTGCGCCTTCCCCTGCGGGGGGGGTAGCGGGAGTCCTTTTCCTCTCTCGATCCGTCGATGTGTGGAGGAGGGCGCCCGCTACCGGATGTACAGCTGTATTCGGGGTCTTCTGTCCGCTCTGGGGGGGATATTTCGCCCCCCAGGCGCGGGGAAGCCCCTCCTATTAACCCGACTGTTGCTTCCGCAGGTGTGCCATCAGCGAAGGACGACTTGGGACAGGTGTGGGAGTCGCTGGGACTGCAGGGAGTGCCCAGCATCCAGGGGTGCTTACGGGGTTGGCGGGGTCGGCCGTGGTCACTCATGGTGCGGTGACCACCACGACTACCACATTAACTACCCCTGCGTATGAGATGCCACCACATCTTGTATATACGCCACATATAATGTCGGTGACACCCACGGTGGCAGTACAAAAACCAATTGCCGCCGTTCCAAAGAGGACGATGCCACCACCACCTGGATTTTTTCCTTTGCCGACCCCGGACTTCCGCTGCCCAAAGAGTACCCCCCTGGACCTCCGCCAGTGCCACGGATGACGGGTGGGGGGGGGGGGGGGGGGGGACTGTCGACAGGACGCCTGGCTCTCGCGTAGGTACCTGCCGTGCCTGCCGTTACCTGTGGCCGCTCCAGCGACTCTTTCCTTTTCAGGTACACATTCCATTTCAGATGTTCCTGCTGTTCCTGCTGTTCCCGGACCTGTTCCTGTCGTTCCGCTGCTGGTGTTACTGTAACAGTCTCAGGTCCTTCCGGACAGGTGCAGTCGTGCCCTGTTGCTTCGGCAACTGCCCCGGCTCCCTCCTGGATGGAAGACCTGACGTCTGTCCTGCGGAGCCTGGCGAAGAAGAAGAGGAAGAGGAAGAAAGGTGTCGTCGTCGTCTTCATCGTCTTCTTCGTCGTCTGCTGCCTCTCCTTCCCCTTCGACTTCTAAGGCCAAACAGCCGAAGAAGAAGAAGGTTGCCTCCTCCCCCCCTAAGAAGACTCCTTCGGGATCTTCTAAGGGCCCGGCTCGCTCAGGCGAGCTGGGGAGCTCTTCTGCTGGTCCTCCTGTTCCTTCGGGTGCAGGGCCCGTCGCTTCTTCTGCAAAGAAGAAGTCGACGGGGACCAGAGGTGCATCAGCCTCGGCTGGTGTGTCCTCACCTGGTGCTAGTGGTTCTGCCGCTAAACCAGGTTCCGTCTCGGCCGCTTCTCGTTCGCGAGAAGACCAGAGTGGACGCTCTTCTAAAGAGGACCGTCCAGCCAAAGTTTCGACGTCCGAGCTAGCTCGCCGTCAAGACAGCGGCACGGAGCAGAAGACTGGCGAGAGTCGTGCACAAAGACTCTCGCCAGGCCAGTGGACGCTTCTCGCAGCGACCAACCGGCTGCTCGGGCTGACGTGACGGTCGCTGACCGGCCACGGGTTGAGGCGAGGAAGGCGGAGTCCCCACGGCCGCCGGTACCAGCCACGGCCCCTTTAGGTTACCAGCGGTTTGAACGCGCCGAGAGGACGCTGGCCGATCTCGACAGCGAAAGGGAGCCTAGCGAGGTTCACCCGTCCGCCGCTCCCGATGATGGGACCGGGCGGAGACGGTGACCAGCGGCAGCTCGCCTGACGCTAGAGAGCGGTCTCGACGTGCTCAGCCGAGCCAATCGCCCCGAGGCGAGCGGCGACGCTAGGCCTACTTCTAGACCGTCACCAGCGGGTTGACGATCGGCAGCAGCCCTCTACGCACGCTGGTCCTGCCAGCGAGCGTGGGGGAGCGTCAGGTCTGCCTCTCCCGTACCTTCAACCTCCTCGGGCTATACCGGGAGGAGGAGCGATCACGAGAGGTGCGCGCTCGTGACCCGGCTATGACGCCGTACGGCTCAGGTACGGTCTTAGGACCGACCAGGACGTACGCGCAAGTAGTTGGAGGCGACCGTCAGGGGTCTGTCGCTGTTCCTCCTTTTGAAGGTAGGAGTATCGAGGGATATGCTCTTGTTGGAGGGACTGGACGGTCCTACTCCACAAGACGCTGTGACGCCCGAGATACAGAGGAACTTCGCAGAGGTCATTAAGCTGATGCGTCTGCATAATGACCTCGCGGAAGGATCGCCGCTACCACCAGCAGAGCCCACGTCCCGGCTCGAGTGCTTTTGGGGTCCCAAGAGGGAGCCCAAATGACGTGGGGTTGCCAACGATCAGAGCTTTTGCGGACTCAGTCCTGGATCAGGTGGAGAATCTCGTCTCGGACGGGAGGACTCGCTGAATCCGGACTGGTCCTCTAAGCTGGCTTCCTCCCCCTCTACAGCGGCAGAGGCGATTTCTACGTGCCTTCGGTAAGACCCGATACTGCCGAAACAGGTTAACCACCCGGAGTTAGCCTAGGCTGACTCCGGGAGGTGGTGTCCCTTGCAGACAGCTCCTGTCGGCGGAACCCTATGGGTTCTCAGCAGCCAGGAGGCACGTTGGCCCTGGGAATCTACCGCTATGGCAGCATTCCAGGCAGTTTTCCTGGTTGGATTTGTGGTCCCTCACAATATCCAAAGTAGCGGCCGGCTCGGCTCCGGGAGTTCTGCTCTCGAAGACTACGCTTCTTTTAGGAGACTGTGCCAGTCTGGAGGAAGAGCAATCTCTTACCTCGCCCATCAGACTGCTAACCTGTGGGCCAACTTGGTTCTTCGGCGTAGGGACGCAGTCCTTACCCGAGTGACCAAGGGGGGGGCTGGGCGTGAGGCGGCACTCGGGCTACGAATGGACCTCTTAGGAGTTCCCCAGCTCTCTTTCCTGGAGAGATGGTGGACGCTGCGGTGGAACGGCGGCGCACTGACGAGAGTGACCGCTTAGTCCACCAGGCAGTCTCGAAGGTTTTCTGGGCAACCTCGAGTAACTGCGGCCAAACCAAAGAGCTTGGCTAGCGCTTCCACGGCGGCGAAGACGGTTGCAACCGTCCAAGCCCCGTGTGAAGACTCCAGTTGTTTCGACTTCTGCAAGAGGAGGCCGCAACCAGCCCTCCTCCCAGCCCTCCTTTCCCCGAGGAGGTGCTGGAAAGAAGTCGAAACGAGGAGGGAAACGCTAGGGACGGCGTTCCCCCTCAACCTGCTGCCGGAAGTGGGGGGGTGGGGCCTGGCGAGCCATTGGGCGACTTGGCAGCGCTACGGGCGCCGAGAACTGGATAGTAGACGTCCTTCGGGAGGGATATCTACTACCCTTCGAGTCTCGGCCCCCCCTCAATCTCCAAACCGGTCCATCTACAGACCTATGTCCGGGATCAACAAAGGACACGCTCTTCGACAGGAGATCAAGACCATGCTGGCGAAACGAGCTGTAGAAAAATCGTGGAGGACCAGTCCACCGGGCTTTTACAGCCGCCTCTTCCTAGTGGAGAAGGCATCGGGGGGCTGGCGCCCGGTGATAGACCTCTCTCCCCTGAACCGCTTCGTTCGCACGACGCGGTTCACGATGGAGTCGGCACGCTCAGTGCTCGACTCGATCAGGGGAACGATTTTCATGCTTTCGGTGGACCTGAAGGACGCGTATTTTCAAATACCCATCCATCAGTCCTCCAGAAAAGTACCTCCGCTTCCATCACTTCGACGGGGACGGTGTACCAATTCAGGGCACTTTGTTTCGGTCTCTCAACCGCCCACAGGTGTTCACGCGAGTGTTCACTCTGGTGTCCGGCTTGGGCCCACTTCGAACGGGATACGTCTTCTGAGGTATCTCGCCGATTTGGCTGGTTCCTTGGCGAGCTCCCGCTCGCAGTTGCTACAGGACAGAGATCGACTCCTCAAGTTTTGTCGCGATCTGGGGATCGTGATAAACTACGAGAAGTCCGATCTCGAACCCAAGCAGAAGATGAAGTACCTGGGTATGCTGATAGATACGGTAGCAGGGCAGGTCTTTCCCGCAGACTTGCGTATCAGCAAATTCAGGGAGGCAGCCGGCCGGTTCCTGTCGCGGTCAGGAAAAAAAAAAAACAGGGTCATCGACAGCAATGGCAGTCGTGATCGGCCATCTGTCGTCACTCCGAGAAGTTAGTCCCTCAACCGGGCGTCTTCACCTACGGTCTCTTCCCAGTGGGGAGGCTAAGGGGAGAGTTGGTCCCAGGCCAGGGATCCTCCTTACTTTCCCGTGGCTATCACGGACAGGTGAGGCAGGACCTGGCCTGGTGGCTCGACGACAAGAACCTCTTAAGAGGAGTGCCTATACGCACTCCCCCCCCGGAGATGCTTTCTGTTCTCAGACGCATCGACCGAGGGATGGGCGCACACCTGGAGGAGTTGCTGACTGCAGGTGTGTGGGACCATCACGAAAAGCACCTTCACATCAATGTCCTGGAACTCAAGGCGGCGTTCAACGCTCTCCAAGAGTTTCGGGACCGCTTGGTGGGACACTCAGTGGTGTTGATGTGCGAACAACACACAGTAGTGGCATATGTCAACAAGCAGGGGGTGCTAGTGGTCTCTTCCGCTCCATCAGTTGACGGTTGCAGGTGCACGAGTGGGTCTACGGCTCACTCAATAGAGCTGTCAGCACGCTACATTCCAGGCAAGAGGAATGTAGTAGCGGACAAGCTCAGTCGTCGGGATCAGGTGATAGGGACCGAATGGTCTCTACACCAAGATGTGGCGGAAAGGCTCTTCAACCTGTGGGGGCGACCGGTCGTAGACCTGTTCGCCACCCGGCACAACAGGAAACTTCAGGTTTTCTTCTCAGCTGTGCCGGACCCATGGGCAGCTGCAGAGGACGCTCTCCAACACCCCTGGGACAACCTCTTCGCTTACGCCTTTCCTCCCTTCTGTCTGATTCGGAAAGTGATCAGTCGAGTGCTGGTCACTCCCAATCTCAGAATGATCCTGGTGGCTCCCAAGCGGCCTCAAGCCGTTTGGTATCCGGACCTGCTGGCTCTTCTTGCGGACGCACCGAGAGAGCTACCCAACTGGCACAACCTTCTAGCCCAGCCACACGTAGAACGGTACCACCGCGCAGTCCAGTCCCTTCAACTTCACGGCTGGCTGTTATCCACCATCTCTTGCGAACGAGAGGCTTTTCTCGTAGCGCAGCAACAGAGATGGCTGGACACGTCAGACAGTCCTCTGCAGCTGTGTACCAGGGGAAGTGGGCCGTCTTCTGTGGTTGTGTCGTAGACAGGGTTTGTCTCCTCTCAGAGCCACTCTTCAGCAGGTAGCCGGATTTCCTCGTGTTTCTTCGCCGAGAGAAGCTCCTCTCAGTACCCCACAGTTAAGGGATATAGAGCCGCCCTGGCTCTCGTCCTAAAACTGAGGGGACTGGACATCACGAATTCGTTCGAGATATCCTTGCTAATGAGGAGCTTCGAAAGGTCTTGCCCACCCAGGGAACTCAGGCCCCCTGCGTGGGATGTGACTCTCGTACTTAGGAGTTTGACTCGAAGACCCTTCGAGCCACTCCGAGAGTCGTCATACAGGATCTGACCCTCAAGACCCTCTTCTTGCTGGCCCTGGCATCGGCGAAGAGAGTAGGGGAACTACATGGCCTTTCTTATGATGTTAAACATACCAGAGGCTGGGGATCTGTGACGCTCGATTTCGTCCCGAACTTCGTAGCTAAGACTCAGAATCCGTCGATCCCTGACGACAGGTTCGAGTCTTTCACGATCCCCTCCCTCTTGGACTTCACCGATAATGATGCGGATGAGATGCTGCTTTGTCCTGTGAGGGCGCTACGGCGCTATCTGAAGAGAACTCGACATCTCAGGCCTGAGTGTCGACGCCTCTTCGTTAGCACTGGGGTCACCAAGAAAGAAGTCTCCAGACAACACGCTTTCTTTCTGGCTACGTGAGGTGATCAGGAGAGCGTACGAAGCTGATGGTAGCGACGACATCCGTACGCTCCGTCCGAGAGCCCACGAAGTCAGAGGTATCGGACCCTCCTTAGCGTTCCGTAAGAACTTCTCCGTGGCGCAGGTCCTGAAGGCTGGTGTCTGGGCCAACCAGACCACCTTCACGTCCTTCTACCTTCGGGATATTGCCCACAAGTCCTTGGATACTTTTTCCTTGGGACCTGTGGTGGCTGCTCAACACGTTGTGTAAGCTTACCCAGCACCCGAGCAGGCAGACAGCATCGTTCCTGGTATGACTGGGAGAATGAATGCGTGAATGAGAGAGTGACTGGCTTCTCTTCACCATCTTTTTCTACCTCTACCTGTGGGCAGAGGGATACGGTCGTTACCTTGCTGGAAGGAGTCCGATGCAGGTAAGCTATTCAACAGAGCTCCATCTATCTCTTTAACTAGAGATAGGAGTAAATATCCACCACTTTCTCCACAAGGGGGAGGAAGTGGATGCCAACATGAGACAAACCCATTACTTTACATTTGCTCATGTAAGGAAAAGTTCTTACAATGCTGGTACGAAGAGATACGCTTGCCTCTCTCTTAGTACTCGGCCCAGAGGTCTGACATTGATCCTGCGGTGCACACCCCGATCAATCGGACAAGAGGCTTGGATCCCTCCCTCGCTCTTACGACCAGGGAGGCATTCCAGGGATGGACGAACACCAGTCTGTTCATCAAAAGACTCAGATTCCTCCCACCAAGAAGTGAGTCTTCCTATTGTTAAAGGACCGATGGTTTGTATTACGTATCGGAACAAATGACAATTTGTC